>NW_022196548.1:0-600000 GCF_008641045.1 Pistacia vera | reverse complement strand
GATCTGGCCTTTTCCGACCAAATCCACTGTGGATCTGGTCAGAAAAGGTCAGATCGATAAATTACCGGCCAGTTCCGGTTGTTTGTAGGCCGTTGTGACAGATTTCGACTACCACCGACGGTGGTTGCCGGAATCTAGCGAGTATGAGTGGGTGAGGGTATTTTTATTAATTTTTAAACTTTTTTTCTAGGGTTATTTAATGAAATTAATAAACTTAAGGGGTCTAAAAGTAATTAAAAAAATATACTAATATTTCTCAAATAACAAAACAAACAAGTATTTTGGGAATAGGATTGGAAATATAGGTAGAAATAATAAGTCAAACGGAGCCAAAATTGTTATGCTTTTTAAATGTTCCATATGTGTGGTAAATTCGATTACATTGTTACATATATTATAATGAAAATTGACATATTATAATTNCACATGTTATGAGTTGGCACTAAATTCTTTTAATGTCATTTTTTCTTCTCTTTTTTACATAGTTAAAGAAAATAGGGTTATAGCATTTTATAGTATTTCTCATAATATGTGACAAATTTATATTAGATGGTCTTACCACATTAATAAAATGATATGATAAGACCGTCCTATGTATGTTTTTCTCGTTAAATTAGACAATTTATTTCTTGACACATTTAATAAAATTCATTAACAAAATTTATTATATTTTATTTAAAGGCTAACCAATCTTTTTATAAATCCATGCTAAAACTCTTAAAGCCACATCTTGCTTTAGTCCATCTCATATTCACAAATAGCTTTTTCTTGCCTTTTATTTTATTATTTTTTTTTTCTAATTATGAAATCAAACATGAAAATTCATTAAAAGAGAAGTTTTGTTATATTGTATGTTATGCCTAAAAAATCAAGGCTGAACAAGCACCAATCACAGTTCAGGAAGGCTTTGCACCATCCAGGACCTGTCACGTTGCTCCTTGATAGGAAGAATATGGTTGTCATCACTTGGCAGATTCAGGTTTTGTCTATGAGTGATAAAGGGCTGCACACTTGTCCAAGCCCTAGATAGTTTGAGGATATTTCCTAAGTTATCAGCCAATGGGAGGCAAGGAAAGACTTGCACAGCACCAACCCACTTGCAAATTTGTAATCATTATCTTGAATTTCTCTACTATAAACGACTCCCCCTCTCATTTTCAGGATTCTGATTATAATATTTATTTCCATAGCAAAGACAACCTATAAGAAAGAGACCAACTTGATATTCTCTCTGAATATTAAGTTATTGTAGCTCTGCTCACTGTTCGCTATACGAGACCTCTTGTAGTCTCTCATATATAAAAGAAACAGTGGACGTAGGATTCGCTTTAAGCATCCGAACCACTTTAAAAATCATCTCTCATTTATTAGTTAGTCTTTGCATTTGATTATCCCAATCATTCACGTGTAATTTCTAAGAACAGCTTAGCACTTTACACATGTGAGTCGTTGGTGTCAAAATCAAGAATCAACAGTTTAGTGCTAGAAGGAAGGGCCTGATTTAGTATCCGCTCTTCATCAAGAATCTCTGATCAATCAGCTTTACTCGCAAACAAATGGCTCGTGTCTTGAAGTCGAGCGAACTAGCTCCAACAACAAGGAGATCCCCTGGGTAAAGGATGTTACTTCTCCCAAAGTACCTCCGGTTCCGTAGAGTATCGAGACAAATATCCCCTTGTCCTCTCAGCTCGACCCAGCTATGATGAATGCCCACCATCCATGGGTTGATTCTGACCACCATGCAAGTCGGGATAACTCCCTTAGCCATTCATTGCCTTCACATGGCTTCAACCAACGTGTGCCAAGGTATGCCAAGGGCTCTGGCCAAGGCGGGGAAGAGTTCAATATGTGGTCTTTCCTCAATTTTAATTGTGAGAAGCAAACCCATGTTGCAGAAAGTGATCCTCAAGTAGCTCCGCTTCCTCAGATTGAGGAATTATAACAAGCTTTGGATCAGCTTAAAGCTTAGAAAAATGAGCGAGGGCAGGTCGCTGAGGCGTCTCCCTTTTCTTCGGCAATGTTGACTGCTCCTCTCCCATAAAGGTTTAGAATGCCCGATATGCAAGCATTCGATGGGAATTCTGATTGCAGGATCATCTCTATGAGTTTAACGACCTCATGGAGCTTCATCAAGTTTCCAACTTGGCAAAATGTCGCTGCTTAGCTGTGACTCTGACTGCCCATGCCAAGCGCTAATTTAGATCACTTTCACTAGGATCTATTAACTCCTGGCAGCAGATGAGTTTGTTATTTCTGAGACACTTCCAGGCTAATAGGAAGTTCTCAATGCCGTTGAGCTATCCAAGCAACATACGATAGGAGAGGAATGAGTCTCCAATCCTATATTGACAAGTTCCATAGGGATGGATAAGGTAGCTAATACACCCGAAGATTCAATCTGAACTCTTATCATTGTAGGAGTTCACCCACAAACTGACCTGTGGAAGAAACTACAATCTGAGGATGATATTTCCCTCACCAGCTTTTACAACCTCACGAAGAAATATCTCAGAATTGAAAATTCAGTGGCTACCTTGAATCGCCATGACCCCGGTCTTTCAACTAGCACTCCAAGTCGAAGAGTGAAAAACCGGGGAGAGAGTAGTAGAAAGCTTGATTGCAAATGGGATAATGATGATCAGAGAAAGGGTAAGAAGCAACGATTTGAGCCTAAAAAGTCTTGTACCCGATCCCTCATCACGATCATGACAAGAATAAGTATACTTTGCTGAATGCATCAATATCAGCTATTTTGGATAAATCAAAAGAAGCTAACCTGCTCGGAGAGCCAGTGCCCATGAATAATTCCCCTTCAGTGAGAAACAACAAGAAATAATCAGGATAATGGGCACCATACCAATGAATGCCAAACTCTTAAGTAAGCAATTGAAGACCTCTTTAAAAAGGGGCACTTCAAAAAGTATGCTGATGGTCCAACTCCTATTCGAGAGAAGGATGAAGGGGACCAAAGGACGAAACATTGTGGTCACAAGGGCCTCTATCTCATCGGAAGGAGGACTATACCTCGTGAGGAATTCTCAGGGTGCTCAGGAGAAGTACGCTCGAGAAGCTCACCATGACCCCGCGAGTGTAATAAGCATAGCATCGCGACCTTTTAAGGTGCGTGGAGAGGAGGAGATTACCTTCTCAGAAAAAGACACAGTACGATTGTATTACCCTCATGAGGATGCACTCGTTAATGCAGTTGAAATAGGTCGGTATGAAGTCCACAGAATGTTGGTGGATAATAGGAGCACCGTAAATGTCTTATTTCAGCAAGCATTGGAGGAAATACAATTGGATGAGGCAGACCTGAAACTTGCCTCTATCCCCCTCTATGGTTTTACTAGGGATCATCTGATTCCTAAAGGAACGATTGCACTTCCTATCACTTTGGGTGAGACCCACGAAGTGACTAAGATGACAAAGTTTCTGGTGGTAGACTGTTCGTCTGTTTTCAATGGTATATTGGGACGACCTCTACCATGAAACTTTAAAGCCATCACTTCCATTTATCATCTGAAGTTGAAATTTTCCACTCCGACAAGGTATGGGGATGTCAAAAGGTTTCAGCGTGTATCTCGCGACTACTATGTAAGAGCAATGTAAATGGCATGCAAAGGGAAAGGGAAACCAGTAGGTATTCTCCAGCAGGCTATGACAATTACAGGATCGAACCACACTTAGGTCCAGTGGAAGACAATATAGATCCCCTTGTTGAGAAGGATTATTCTCATAGTGGGCTTGTTGAGACTCTATTTGAGGTATCAATCAACCAGGGTGAGCGTACTCGTGTATTGAGAATCGAAAGTAATCTCAACCCTCAGCTCGCTGCTGATTTAATAAGCTTTCTCAGAAAGAATATTGATGTCTATGCATGGACTCATGCTGACATGGTTGGGATTAGCCCGAATCTAATATGTCATGTACTTAACATCGATGGTGAGGTCAGGCCAGTTCGCCAGAAAAGAAGAGTCATGAACTCAGAGCGATATGTTGATCTTAAGATTGAGGTAGATAAGCTCCTCTCAATCGGGTTCATTCGGGGAGGCTTATTACCCAAGTTGGGTTGTCAATCCTGTTTTGGTGAAAAAACCCGACGGCAAGTGGCAAACCTATATTGATTTCATGGATCTCAACAAAGCTTATCCGAAGGTTATTTTCCCTTTGCCCAAAATCAATCAGCTTGTTAATGCCACTTCTAGGCATGAGCTGTTAAGCTTTAAAGATGCCTACTCGGGGAATAATCAGATCCTGATGTACATGCTCGAGGAGGAGCAAGCCTCGTTCATCACAGATCAAGGACTGTACTGCTATAAAGTCACACCCTTCGGGATAAAAAACGCTGGGGCAACCTATCAACATTTGGTTAACCACATGTTTTCTGAGCAGATCGAAATTCAATGGAGGTATATGTCGATGACATGCTGGTCAAGTCTATGTCGATTTAGATCACAAAGCCAATCTCGCAAAGATGTTTGACGTACTCTGGAGATATAAAATGAAACTTAATCCTCTTAAGTGCTCATTCAGAGCATCCTTAGGGAAATTCCTGGGGTATATGGTTAACTATCGGGGGATAGAGGCCAACCCTAATAAGTTCGAAGCTCTCTTAATATATGAAAAGTTCCGTCAATCGAAAGCAAGTTCAAAGCTTGAATGGGAGAATAGTGGCTCTCAGTCACTTCATATTAAGAGTAACAGATCGTTGTTTGTCGTTCTTCAATATACTCAAGGCCAATAAGAAATTTGAATGGACTTCAGAGTGTTGTGCCCTAGAGCCAATCAATTATTGTGGAATTGACTCTTTGTAATAATGTTCATTAATCAATAAAAAGACATTTTATTCTATATCGCGTAAATCATTATTATTTCAATATGTATTGATATATGTCCTTAGAATGGTAGAACCATGACGAGGGTATCAAGTGTTTCAAATCTTGATAGTGAGAACCCTATGAGCACATATGGTGGCCATTTTAGAAACGTCTGTAGCCCTAGTATTATTCTGAAGTAAGGGCACAGATAATACGGTAAGGCTATCATAGTGTTGAACGACCCTGTCGAAAGGCAGTGACTGATCTCACTTGTCAAGGTTGTTTGGTGACAACCTGGTGCAACACATGGGTGTTTGCTGTAGGCAAGTTCACTGGACTGACCCACCAGAGGATTCCATATGGATAGTAACCCCAGTGTCTATGGAACAAATCCTCTAACGAATGGTGGTGCATGTGATCCTTAGACTTGAGATCACCAGAGCGCCTTGTGTATCGATTGGTGTAGTTTGACACTAGCCTAACGCAGTTCTTTTCAGAGCTGTCAATACGATGGTGATTGGCTGCATCAAGGAGTGTATCAAGACTATGGTGGATTGACAAAGGATTCATCACTCCCGGGTATGGGAGAAAGTTATCTCACGTCGCAATTCAATATATGGCAATGACACTAAAATTGTGGCCGTATGGGAGAAAGTTATCTCACGACGCAATTCAATATATGACAGTGACACTAAAACTGTGGCCACAATGGGATTGAGTTGTTGCTCTATCCAGTTTATAATATGGGTCATTGGTCCAGAGCTTGAATACATAATATCGAGAGTAACCGAAGGTTGACACTATTTTTATGCCTTCGTCTTGTCGAAATAACGTATGATGAAAGGATCGAATTGCACGGTAACCATATTGTTGACAGGTAGCTACTTTGCTAAATCTGAATCTATCGAGTGGCCATGATGCCTTGCTAGGGGTCAATCTTGGTCTGTGTATTAGTGAGACGATTAATTGGAATTAATCGCGATACTATACACTGCCGATATGATGAGGAGCCTATGGGTCACACACATAGAAGATAATTTAAGATCCAAGGAGAAAGAAGGGCGTTTTCGTCTTTTAAGGTGAAAGGGTATTTTGTTAATTTCACTGTGTAATTAAATTTCCTAAGGTCGTAGCCTTTATTTAATTTGTTAGAAAAATTAAATAAGTGAAATTACGTTTAAATGTGTGTTCACACATATTTAAATATACTATCATTATTGTTAAATGTTAATATATATTTAAATATATATTAATTGATTTTAATTGAGATAATGATGGAAAAAAATAAAATATCAAATTGAGAGTGTTTGGCAACATGGGGCGTTTTGGTTGGAGCCCAAGCCTATTCCGTATGAGATTAGGGCAAATTGATTAACTATAAAAAGAAAAGTGTGTGTGTTAATTAAAAAAAAAAAGAATTGATTTCTTTTTAAAAAAAAACACACAACAACCCCTTTTGGAATACACTCCCACGGCAGATTCATTTGGCCTTGAAATCAATTTCATTGATTTTTCTTTTCTTCTTAATCTTGAAGCCAAAGAGGATTTATCAAATCCCTCTTTGGTTCTTTTGAGATTGTCTTCGTGTGGACTACATGGGTTCGATCTTACACTTGGATTGGTAGCAAAACGTTCAAAGACAATCGTGGTGGAGCCTCCAAACGTGCGTATGGTTTCTAAACACAGATTATTAATTTCTGCAGATTCTTGCTTTAATATGAATTGTAAAATTATACCCTTGATCTTGGCTCATGTAAACGATCTTCATATTATATTTTTTTTGTTTCCACTGCGTATACGGGACCGTTTACTAACACAGAGTGCGAGCGAGCCTTCCAGAGCATAAAAGAGCTTCTTGGAAAGCCACGTCTCCTGTCCAAGCCCCTTCCCAAAGAAATCCTATTTCTCTACCTATCCATCTCTTAGTATGCAGTCAGCGCAACTCTTATTTGGGAAAAGGGCAGAATTCAGTGGCTAGAATATTACATGAGCAAACAATTATTAGACACTAAGGCTTGGTATCCTGAGATGGAACGATTAGCGTATGCCCTACTGATTGCTTCTAGGAAGCTGCGACCTTACTTCCATGCCCATACTGTCTATGTATTAACCAACTACCCACTCAGATAGGTTCTTCAGAAACCAGGGGCTTTAGGTAAGTTGCTTAAGTAGGCTATGGAATTGAGTCAATTAGATCTACATTACAGACCAAAGATAGCAGTCAAAGGGTAGGCTATTGCTAACTTTATTTTCGAATTCTCTCACCAGCCAGGTTAGGAATCTAAACGGCCAGTAAAGAAAGTTGTCCGGGAAACTATTTAGAACTTATCAACATGGAGTCTCTACATTGAAGGGTCTTTGAATAGGAGAAGAACCGGAGCTGTTCTTCTACTCATCAACCCTAAGGGAACTCGCATGCATAGAGCCCTCAGGTTTGGATTCAAAGCTATGAATAATGAGGCCAAATATGAAGTGTTATTTGTTGGTCTGCAACTAGCAAAGGAATTGGGATTAGATATGATAGACATTAATAGCGACTCCTAACTGGTTGCCAATCAGATTTTGAGAGAGTATCAAGCCAAAAAAAAGAATATGACTAGTTACTTGAAGAAAGCTAAGGTCGCACTCGTGCCCTTCAAGCATTATACAATTAGGCAAATCCCAAAGGATAGTAATTCTATTGCAGATGCTTTGGCAAAGATAGCCTCATCACTGGACTCCCAAGCTCCAGATAGTATTCCAATCAAGTACATCGAAGCTTCTAGCATCAACTCACTTAATCAGGTCATAGCCGCAAATGAATCAATTTCCTGGATGACTCCGATTGTTCAGTCTCAGAGATAGGGTTCTTCCTAATAGCAAGACTGAGGCAAGACTCCTACGAACTAGAGCTGCTCGTTACACTCTCATTAAAAATTAGTTGTATAAGCAAAGGTTTAGCACTTCCCTCATTCAATGTGTAATGGATGATGAAGTAGACTATATCATGAGAGAGATACATAAAGGGATCTGTGGTAATCACACTGCTGTATGATCTCTTGCCAATAAAGTTATCCGCTTGAGATATTATTAGCCCCTACTTCATAAAGATGCCTTCAACTTAGTGAAGAAGTGTGATAAGTTCTAGAGATCTGCGAACATCCTACGAGCTCCTTCCCACTAATTAACTACGATGACCAGTCATTGCTATTCTCTATGTAGGGAATTGGTCTTAACAGGCCCATGCCAACCAATAAAGGGGGTGTCAAATATGCAGTGGTCACAGTGGATTATTTCACTAAGTCGGTCAAAGTAGAGCCTTTGACCATGATCACTACAAAGAAGCTTAAAGACTTTATCTTCAAGAATATAGTGTGTCGCTATGGGATTCCTCATACACTCATCTCTGCTAACGGGAAGCAATTCGATAATGAGGAATTCAAGCAGTTTTTTGAAGAGTTGGGGATTCATAAGAAATTCGCCTTAGTAGCAAGGCCACAGGCTAATGGTCAAGTTGAAGTTGTCAACAAGACTATCAAGCGCACATTAAAAGACAAGCTTGGCTCAGCCAAGGGCAATTGGAACTTTGATCTTCTAGAAGTTCTATGGGAATATAGAACGACTCTAAAAACCTCTACTTTAGAAACATCTTTATCGCTAGCATATAGTTGTGAGGCAATGGTCCTAGTGGAAGTAGGAGCTGGTTCTCTTCGGAGAGAATTTTTCAATGAAACAGACAATGAAACACTCTTACATGCAAGTCTGGATTTAGCTGAAGAATGTTGCAACAAGGCTCAGTTAAGGATAGCTTCATACCAGCAATGGGCAAAAAGGTTCTTCGACTCTAAAGTCAGGAGAAAAGACTTCTGGGTTGGCAACCTGGTGTTAAAAGAAGTCGTTCTCGGCACAAGAGAACAAAGTGTGGGGTATTGGGACCTAACTGGGAAGGTCCATATCGCATAGCTAATGTGATACGACCTGGAACGTATTACCTCAAGAGGCTTAATGCATGGTTATGAAATGTCGCGAGCTTGGAATGCTAAACATCTTTGCCCTTATTATCAGTAATTCTAAACTCACTTATAGCTTGATCATTTTTACTTGTAAAGTTTTCATAATTGTAAATTTTATGAATAAGATTATTCCAACTATTCAAATTCTTGCCAAAGAATTACTTGGGTTGTAATCTCAAGTTTTTAATAATCTTGTTATTTATAACATTTTACAAGTTTGATGATCAGATATGCTATATTTGTTTTGTGAAGTACTTAAGTTATGAAAGTACTATCGCAAATGATCAAAAGCTTCATTTTTATATATCTTAAAAATATGTACAAGGGATGATCAGGAGCTACATTAGAAAAGAATAAGCACAAAAGAATTTATTCGAGTAGAGAAGAGAGAGATCATTGGTCTTCATTTCTAGGATCCCTAGCTACGACCTCTTGGTCATCTGGCTGATCACCAACCTCCGGATTGATTACTTGGCCTTCAGAGACATCTGTTTCTTGCTGATTGTCTTCCAATTAGGCTCTCATTCTTCTTGATCTTTAGCCTCGACCATGGAAGCAAGAGCAACTTGATAATCCTCGGGGAGACTGGAGATATCCAGATTTGGATTGTTCGGTCGCAAGCTGAAGATAGCTTGCAACGACTAATGAGCAGTCTTCCTCTTTATTTCGAGGTTTTGTTGCTTCATTTGCTCGGTCAGTGAAGTGATTCGCCTATGAGCTAGTTCGAGGTCTGTTTGTAGTGCCCTCTTCTCTTTCTCTAAGTTTTCCCATAACCAAGCTCGAGTCTTTTCTACTTCCTTTCATGCTCTAAGCTAGCTTGCAGCTGCTTTTCTCTTTGGCCCAACTCCCTGGTGAGCCCTGCCATTGTTTGTTGAAGCTCTTTATTGTTGTCATTCCTCTTCTCAAGCTCAGCCTTCTGAAAGTCTGCTATTCACAGAGCAGAATTCCTTTCAACCATGTACAAATTCGCCTAAATGAGTGCAACTTTTGCCTCTGCATTTGAGGCCGCAAGATCTTGCTTCAGTTTGACAATCTCCTCTTTCATTTCGTAGAGCTTGCCAACAAAATTGAGCTTCATCTTGCTGTGGGCCACACTTAAGGCGACCAAAGACTGCATGCAAAGGAATGATAAGGTAGTTTTTTCTAAAAAATATTGACTTATGTGAAAGAGTTCTTGGAGAAAATGAGTCTTACTAGACTTTGCATCTGGAAAGCAGTGGCCACTAAGTCGCTAGGTCGAGAGGCCACATACCTGTCAAAGGTTATGGCCAGTTGGCATTCTAGAAGGTTATAAATTATAAGCCACAAATGATCTGATAGTTGCCCTAAAAGATCCAACACGAACGGGTCAAGTCTGGTATTATGGTAGGGACCTTTTTCAACCAGCTTTTCGCCTGCTCTCTCCTAAGTACTTGTATTCACTCATTCCTACCCTTGCGAGCTCCCAAGTGCCTTTGAAGTCCTAGGAGTATCCTTTGAGGTCATCCTCATGGTGAAGAGTTGATAGAGTTGTAGCTTATCTGGCAATATCCCGAAACCTTTTGGCTCAAATTTAGTTTCATCTTCGGTGGATATTGTCTTTCTCTTCTTGGACTTCTGGCCTAAGGTCTTCTTCTTTGATGAGTGAGAAGCAGTGGACCGAGGAACTTTTTTGCGTTGCTCAGCGGGTTGTTACCTTTTAGCACCAATTTGTATCCCCCTCGCAGGTTGGAGGTTGCTCTGGATGGTTCAATTAGGTTAATCTTGGGGAATGCAAACCCCCGAGGCCTCTTCGATGTCTTTGGGACCTTCGGTGGCATAATTGCTACATTTATAAAGATGTGTCAGCAAGTAAAGTCTTCTTTTGTTAAAAAAGACATAGAGTTCCTGATGTGTGTTTCCTACAACGTGCAATATATAGCAAGTATACTAGTCGCACAAGTAATAGAGTGATGAGTGAGTATCGTTCCCACGAGGATTGTTAGCTAAGCACTAAGTTTTCTACTGTTTTCAAGCTGGAACAACCGAAATCTTTTGGATAATTGGGAGCAATTTAACCTATTACTAAAACAAAATTACTAAACTGCAAATTAACTAAGAATGCGAGATATAAAACATGGATAAAAATCAATTCAATTAAAACGGGTAGGGTTTTGACTTCATTCAGATTTTATGGGTTAAACCTAAAAATTATACTATATTCACATTCATATGCATTGGTTGTAAACCGAACTCACTAAGGTGTTAAACATACCTTCTCAGGCTATGTTTTTCTATTCTTCCTTTTTAACTTTCCGCACCCAACAAATTGAAAGTTAACAATTCCAAACTCATTAAGCATAAGAATCCTACAATGATTTCATTAATTCTTGAATCTATCTCTAGCATCCAATACTATAGTGGTGATTACCCAAGAAGCCTAACATGATTCATTTCTCAATCTCATCATGTTCATCACAAAAAGCATTAAAACTCAGAGCAAACACATAATCAAAGCATAATCATATGAACATAACATGATCAATAATTTAACCCATTAGAAATCCGAATTACAATCAAAACCCTAACCCAAAACGGGTTAGTTCATAGCTAAATTAACACTACAAATAATAAAAACGATAATAATCAAGTTCAACATAATGCAAAGTAAGAGAGAGAACAAGAAATCTCCCCAAATGATGAATCCCTTGGTTCAAAATCCAATCTTCACCCTCAAATCGATCAATCTCTCTAAACTAACTCAAAAGCAAAGCAAAAGTTTCTAACCCTAATTCTCGGACGACCTTTGGCAAAAAGGTTAAGTGTTTCTTTTATACCTCACCCTAAATTTCTCAGAAAAACACACACAAAGTAAAACTGTACGTTTTACAAAATTGGAATTTACGATTGTCGCTGCGGCGTAGAAGAAATCTCGCCATGGCGAAGAACGAAGCAAACTTGTTCGTGTCTGGCATACTTCGCCGCGGCGAAGACTTCTTGAAAAGTTATGAAATTACAGAACTGCCACTCTGCTTGCATATTCGCTTGATTCTTTGATTCTCGGTGCTCTCTTTTTGGAACAAGCCTCATCGTGCTTTATCCTGCTTTAGAACTCTCCTAACTTTTGAGATCCGCTAACTTCTGGGTCAAAAACTTCCAATTTTGTCCTTATTTGCTCAAAATGTCCATTTTAAACTAAAACACAAAATATAAAGAATTAAGCAACAATTTAGGTCAAATGCACCAGAAAGTACCTGAAATCCGAACAAAAAGTCTAATGAAAATTGTATAATCCATGGATTATCAGTTCCTCTGTGTAAGAGATACTTACGAGCTAAACCTTCCAAAGACGCATCAGGAGTGAAAAACCCATAATTCTGTAGGTTGGTGGTATCCACCAATTTGGTTGTTTTGTTTTCAGCAAGAAAGCAAAAGGTTTGTTAGCCTAGTATGCTAAAGAAAAGTTAAAAGCTGAGCAATCTGGAAATTAAATGGAAAACCTACTTGGTTAATTAAATTTACAAATTCCATCGTACTCAGAGAAAAAATATTTGGTTTTGCAATCCCCAACGTTACTAGGGTAACAAAATATATGCATTTGGTGAGCACAACGTCGACGAGCCAACAACAGAATAGCTCGGTTGCACCTATTATTTAAAGAAAAGTAAAGATAAGGACTCGTACTACCTCTCCAAGTGATCAACGATAGAAAATGCTATATACATAGCGACCACTATCATATATGCATTTGGCATTAGCTAGAATGGCACGGCCTGGAAATGGTCAAGAATCGACCTGATGTAGGGATGGAAGGGTATCCTCACTCCGTATTTGAAGATTGCTTCCGAGATCGTGGCCATTTCCTTGGGAGGTTCTTGAGCAGTATGCGACCTATAGCGATACACGTTTACATTGATCGCATACTGGTCTATTGCTTTTTGGATTTCATCTTTCATGACTGTTGATCATATCACCTTTACGGGACCCTCCATGGTGCCTGGTGGTTGCGAGCTTCTCTCTCCGACTATTCTTGCCTCAGGGGTGTCCATTGCTCTTCGAGTCTATAAATGAGCGACATGTAGAGATGACTCAGTCTCCATATACATTAGCTCGTACGGTGACTCAGGAGAGTAAAAGAACCTTGGTTTCTCTTAGAAAGCCACCAAAACCCTAAAAACCCTAAAAATTCTTAGGGGTGATTTTCTAAATATATCTATTCTAAGTTTTGACTCTTTATAGTGTTTCTTCTCAAACACTACCCAAGAATGTTCATCGTCTAAGCCTATCAGATATCCATAGCCATCATTACTGTAAGAATTAAGTTTTTGACAAAAATGAAAAAAAAAAAGTAGAGAAGAAATTTTCTTTACCTCTTGATTGTTGGGAATGGCTGCTCTGTCGTAGCGTCGAGTGCACCTCAACCGGGAAGGGGATGAACTGGTCTTTTGAGTGCAAAAACGTCATTTTTCTCTCTGAAAGTTTGAGTTCTATGAAAAAACTTAGAATGGGGTTTGTGTTTTATAAAGTGGAAGATGATGTTTGATTTCTTTTATAAGCGACGTTTGGGTGGGAGCGCGTTTCCAGCCATTGATTGTGACCACGTGTCATTAATCCGTGCGAAGAGTAACCTTCACGCTTCGTGAAGATCCACCAGCGTTTCTCTTTATTGAAATCACCAAACGCCAGCATGATTATCTCCTCCACATTAAATGTGCTCTCATCTTTATTTAATGTTTTGAAAGAGAATTTCATTTCAACATGGCTAGCATTTAATGCTCATGGCTAACACTTATTATTCAGAGACACGTCTGTCAAATAAAGCTTATTTTATTGACCAAGACAGCTATCAAGCACAACGGATAACATTTGAGGAGGTCATTCGAATAAGGCACTTTTCTCTACATGTCAAATTCGAGCGAGGTGATCCCCAGTTTTCAACAGCAAAATATTCTAATTGTTTTCAAGTCGTGAATGACAAGTAGAGTTCGAAATACATTTTCGTAACACTAAGACTACCTTTGTGAAACGATCATGTCAGGTCGCTTGTGTGATTCTCAAAGACCCGATCTATACTCAGTTTGCTAGTCGAGGCAGACTATTAGTCTCGCATCGTTTGTAACAATGTGGCTAATCACAACTATTAGTTTAGAAAAATGCTTCTCGAGACAAGTCAGGCCGCGGCATAATCATGAAGTTCTCAAGATTCAATCTTTGAACCTTAAGAACTAGGGAGCTTTTGTTATGCCTAAAAAATCAAGGCTGACATTAGCCTACATTAGCAAGCACAAATTAAAGTTCAGAAAGGCTTTGCGCCATCCAGGAGTCACCACGTTGCTCCATGACAGGAAGAATATGGCTGCCATTAACTTGGTAGATTTAGGTTTTGTCTCTGAGTGATAAAAGGCCACACACTTGTCTAAGCCCCAGGTAATTTGAGCATATTTCCTAATTTATTAGCCAATGGGAGGCAAGAAAGGACTTGCACGGTACCTACCCACTTGCAGATTTGTTATCATTACCTTGAATTCTTTTACTATAAATAGAGGACCCCTCTCTCATTTTTGGGATTCTGACCCTGAACCCTCATTCTGATTGTAATCTTTATTTCCAAAGTAAAGACAATCTATGAGAAAGAGACTAACTTGATATTTTCTCTGAATATTAGGTTATTGTACCTCTACTCGTTGTTTGCTATACGCGACCTCTTGTAATCTCTCATATATAAAAGAACAGTGGATGTAGGATTCGCTTTAAGCATCTGAACCACTTGAAAAACCATCTCTAATTTATTATTTAGTCTTTGCATTCAATTATCCCAATCATTCATATGTAATTTCTAAGAGCAGCTTAGTACTTTGCACGTGCGAGTCATTGATGTCAAAGTCAAACATCAACATTGTAAAAATACAGTCAAAAGAATTATTATAAAATATGTCGTAAGTTGGAATTATGGGGTATGATGTAAGTGATAGTATCATAGTAATTGAGCCTGTTATGTCCCCAACTCCAAGTATAATAAACTTTAAGCTTGAAGTTCTCTGCAAATTAACATAATATACTGAACTTATGTTTCTTTAACATTAATTAGGTAAACTCCAAAAACATTCCTTAATTATTTTTTAGTAAAAGATTTGAGGAAAAGGGGGAAATCATCGTTTCGGTAAACCTTGAGGGTGGGACTGTTATTCAACCATTTAGAATCACACAATTTGAATTAGTTTACACTACGTAGAGAGTATTAATTTGACTAGTAGGCACTAGGCAGTAGCTTGTAATGTGGGTGGCATAAACTTAAATTACATAGATTCAAATAGAAGTTAATTCTAACAGATTATTTTGTATTTATGTAAAAACTTGTAATATTTTTTAAACCAAGTTATTTTCTTATTATTATTATTTCACTCTTCAGAACTACAAAACCATTGAAATTGGGGAAATTTCCTATTCACTAGTAAGGTTTGGTACAAGTACTATTACACACACAAGTTTCAGAAAGTCATAAAGAAACCCCACTACAACATTATACACACATAGCTACAAAAATTAGCTATAGAGAGGAAAACTGTAACAAATACATATTTACAGCTACAAAAGTTAATATTTATAGCTAATTGAAATAATTTTTGATAAGATTTCCTCCCTTGAAGCTAATATTCATCTCTTGCTGTAACTTATTAAAATCGTGGCAATAACTAATCATTTAGCTATAATGCATTAGCTATGGTAAAACATTGTAGCTAATTAACGTATTTAGTTATAAACATTTTATTTACATGACATATAGTATCATTATTAGCTACGAGTTTAACTATATAGCTATTATTTGTGCATTATCTATAAAATATTGAAATTTGTAACTAATTAGGGTATCTAGCTATACAAATTTTATTTTCATGGTAGTAACAATATTATAGTATCATTATTAGCTACTAGTTTAAATATATAGCTAGTATGTGTGTATTAGCTATAAATTATTTGACTTTTTAGCAAATAAAGAACGTGAAAATTAATTTGCTACAATCCTTATATTATGCAACTATAGATATTCTAATTTATCTTGTGAGTAATTATATTTTTATTACTTATGAATTAAATGGTTATAATCAAACATAGTGTTAATCACACCGCTAAGGTCTATAGTAAATTGGAACCTTCAACCAATAGCTAACTTAAAAAGAATTCTTCAACGGGGTAAAAGTGTGGGCTTTTGTAAAATAAAATAAAATTTTAAAGGATCTTTGAGGTTTTTTTCTTTTCTATGATGATTTAAAACTAACATTTTATGAAATATAGATGATTTTAGGTATAAGATATGAGATATTATAAATATTGGTAATGTCACATATTTGTATATATGGACTTGTATGTATGTTTTAGATGATAACGATGATAACGTTAATAATACTATTAATATTTGAGAATAACAAGCATTTGTTTATTGTTAATTATATATAGAAAATACATGAAAATAGAAAAAACAAATTAAATCATATAAAATACGATTAAAATTATAGGAGATATGATACAAATTAAATCATATAAAATAATGCAAAATTATCTTCTTAAAAACTTTTTCATTGTTTCTGTGTTTGGTTTAATACTTTCATAAAATTTGTCACACAATGGTACAAGACTATTGTAAAAGAATAAAGTAAGAAGAAGAGATTAAGAATGGTAGAGTCACAAATGTTAGCGACTGGAGATGGCAATAGTAGCAACTAGAAAATCGACAGCTGATTTAATACCTATTTAAATTGAGGCTGATAGTAATGACATTGAAGCATTCATATTTTGTAAAAGAATTAGTTGATAAGATTTTAAATTACTAGGATGAAGGATTTTATGAGTAGACAATGATTTGATTGAAAATGACTTTATTAATGTTTTAGTTTTTATATTATAATTTTTCTTATGATGTCATATTATCTATTTAACATAAAAATATTGCTATAAATTTGTAATTATTATTAAATTTGTTAATTATAACAATATTTGTTACAATTAATTTTATTGAAGCAATAAATTATAAATTCTTAATATAAATTATTTGTTCCATTGCAAATAATGATAATATTTAGGTAGAAATTATATATATAAAAAAATTATATCCTATTTAGTAATTTTTAAAAATGATAAAATTATAATTAAGTTGAAAATTGAAATAAAGTAAAAGTGTGTTTGAGGTTGTTGTAACTTAAAAATAATCAATTAAGTTTTAAGCTACAACAATAAAAGTATTTGGTAAACAACTTTTAAAACTGATCAAATTTAAATATAATTATGAAATAATTTGATTTATAAAAGGATTACGACAAGCTTTTTGGCCACAAAGGCAGCAAAACATTTGATCGCCTGTCAAAATCCGGTGAAACCACTAGATTTCGATAGATTAGCTCATGCCAATCCTTAGAGGACTAGCTGTGATGTCGGCATGTCTTGTTAGATATTACTTGATTTACGAAATTACCCTTACTTGATTTGTTCACTTTGCACCATGATGGCCATGTGATCTATCTTCTCATATACGTAGATGACATCTTGATTACTAGCAGTCACACTCAATTTATACATTAGTTAATTCAGGATTTGAACAGCCAATTTTTTCTAAAAGCTCTCAGTAAAGTTGAATATTTTCTTGGTATTGAAGCTTCTAGAACAACTCAAGGTTTACACCATAAGCAAACCAAATATATCTCAAATTTGCTGGCTAAAAAAAGATGTCTGAAGTTCATCCATGCCCTTCACCGATGGTTGTTGGCACCAAGCTAAGCTCCAATGACAGTGAGATTTGTAAAGACCCCACTCTTTATAGAAGCATCATTGGCGCCTTGCAATATTTAACACTCACTAGGCCTGACATAAGCTTCGCTGTTAACAAGCTTAGTCAGTTCCTTCAAGCTCCTACCGACCTTCAATGGCAAGCTTGTAAACAGGTACTTCGTTATCTCAAAGGCACTCAAGATCAGCCAGCAGCCTCCCTAAGTGTTGAATGTTATGCTAATGCCAATTGGGGTAGTAACCTTGATGATAGGCATTCTACAAGTGGTTATTATGTACATTTGGGGCCAAATCTTATTCAATGGAGCTGTAGAAAACAAAAGGTAGTGGCTTTATCATTAACAGAGGCTGAATACCGGGCTTTGGCTCAAACTGCTACTGAAATTGCTTGGCTTCAAAGCATGTTCTTGGAACTTAAATTATCTTTTCATGACTCCCCTGTTATATGGTGTGATAACCTTAGTGTCGGAGCCTTGGCTGCAAACCCGGTTTTACATGCACGGACCAAACATATTGAGCTGGATGCTCATTGTGTTCGGGACTAGGTTATTGCAAAAAAGTTGGCTGTGCAATATGTTCCTTCTCAATTACAGATTGCTGATATACTCACCAAACCTTTATCCATTACTCAATTCCAAGCTTTAAAGGCTAACTTAAATGTGGTTGATGTTAATAGCATACAGTAGCACTCAGCTAAGTTGAGTGTTGGATGAGATTGAAAGATTGCTTTTTCTGCAGTTGAATGTTAAGTTGAGTGTCGGATGAGTTTCAAAGATTTTTTTTTTTGTAGTTGAATGTTGCAAAAGATGATCCTTTTTTGCAGTTGAATGTTGCAACAGTTGATCAGTTGCTCAAGTTGCAAAGTTAATGCAGCAGTCGATTTTTTTTAAGCAGCAGAGTGTTGGATGAGATTGAAAGATTTTTTTTTTTTTTTCAGTTGAATATTGCAGCAGATGATCCTTTTCTGCAGTTGAATGTTGCAATAGTTGATCAGTTGCTCAAGTTGCAAAATTAATGCAGCAGTCGATTTTTTTTAAGCAGCATTTGATTGGTTTTTAAGCAGCAGTTGATTGTTTTGAAGCAGTGTTAGTTTGTTTCTCATCTGAATCAGTCATTGCTTTTAATCTGAATCCGAAAAAGGGGTCATCTCTTGATCAGCTAGTGAAGAGTGTGAATCAGAGAAAGATTGTTTTAGTTAAAGTACAGCAGATTAGTAGAATGAATTTTCTGCAGTAAAAAATTAAAAAAAAAAAAAAAAAAAAAGGCAGCAGTTAAAATGCAGCAGGATAGTTTCAGTTAATCTGAATCCGAAATAGGGGAAATCTCTTGATCAGCTAGTGAAGAATGTGAATCAGAGAAAGATTGTTTCAGTTAAAGTACAGCAGATTAGCAAAATGAATTTTCTGCAGTAGCAACTAAAAATCAGCAGTTAAAATGCAGCAGGATTGTTTCAGTTAACATGTAGCAGATTTTTTGAATTGTAGATTTTTTAGCAGATTGTGAAGAAATGTTGTTATGTATTGCAATAGCATGAGAAGTTAGAAACAGAGTAGTTTGGTTTGAGGGAGCATGTTGACCAAGGTTGATGTAGCTGGAAATGGCATGAGAAGTTGGATTCAAAGTTGTTTGGTTTGAGGGATAGTTTGGTTTGACCAAGGTTGACTTTTTCATTTAAGGACAAAAGTGTAAAAAGGAGAAACGGTGCCGTTTCTCTCTTTACTTTCCTATTTGTTTACTTTCTTCTCTCTCTCGTTCACTCACTCACCTCTTCATATAAAAGTGAGTTAAACTTCTCTGTACCAGTTAGCTAAACAAGCAATAACAGAGCATTCTTCTTCTCAAAATTCTTCATTTCTTTCTAAATTTCACAAAAGTCATGCAAAAAGATACAAATTATTAATGGATGGTATCCATTGGAGACAAATCTGTAAAATAATGGATGATCTGAAAGTGCCTCTAAAGTACATAATTCTGATAACTGGCTTACCAGAATTATGGCCTTGTTATTATCTCTTGTCAACTGTATCTCCAACTTCTCATTTTTCCAAAGCATCAAGCATAATGTCAAGAAAATCTTTAACCTCTTCATCGTCATTAAGATCTCCGTTTATTCTCCTTCCTCGCCATTTCGCGGTTGGATATAATCTTCTCAAGCAACGGATCATATCTCTTATGAATATCCATAAACCTCCTTCTAAATCCCTGCAACTCCACAAACTTAAAGAACCAAATTATATCAGAAATATTAAACTCTCCAAAAATTTCCGTCACTTCCCGAACAAGTCTCCTCGTGTTCTCGGCTTGGCCATCTGTCCCCGAATATTTGATGCTAAACATCATTTGCGATATCACATTTTTCGTCAAATTCAACAACTCTTCTGTAACGTTAACTCTTTCTCCCACACGAGACTTTTCAAACAAAAGCTGGACGAAATCCTGCAACTCCTGGCTTCTAATGGGAAGAAACTTGTCGAGAGTTCTCGCTCCGAGGAGCTCAACCTTGCTGATTTTCTTGATGAATTTCCAGTAAGGTCCGTGGGGAGCAAAAACAAAGGACGAATTGTAAGTAAGGTGATCAATGGCGGCGGTGTGTTTGCGCGCGGAGAAAGTGAGTTCGTTTGTTTTCAGTAGTTCTTTAGCGATTTCGGGAGACGAAGCAATTGACAGAACCGATTCTGAGGTGAATGAGGGGGCCATAGCAGGAGGAAAGCATGTGAAAGGACTGGTGCATGAAGGAGCTTAGAAGATGGAGATGGCCGAAGACAGGCAAGGCGAAAGGGCTTGGAGGGAGCTTGTAGTGTTTGGAAGAGAAGGAGAAAAGGGTTTTGATAATTAGGGTTGAGAGAAGGAAGATGGGAACATAAAGAATTATGATTTGAAGAAGCATGATGGCTAAAATATTAGGGTAAAATATTGCAGTTTGAAGTGAAAGAGAGATGGAAATGTTTTTGATTGATAAGATACAGAAGGGAGTACTCTTGACCCTAGTTAGTAAAAACACGTATTATACGCAAATTGTACGGACAGCCGTATAATTCATGTATAAAATACGCGTATACATATTTTGTAAAATCTGTCGTATAATTCGCGTATAATAAGGTTTTCCGTATAAGAATTTTTGAAAAAAAAAAAACAAAATCTCACACCCACAAAACGACGTCGTTTTGGTGGGTTTTTACAAAAAATTAAAACAAATCTCGTTCAGTCCTTCTTCTTCAGTTCTTCGGCAGTCAGCAGTTCTTCTTCCTCAGCTCAGGCTCAGTGCTGGTGGGAGAATCCAATTGAAGAGCTTATTCAGATGAGGAAGGCTTCTCAGGCTCGGTGCTGGTGGGAGAATCCGATTGAAGACCTTAATTTGCCATAGCTTGAGCGGTTAAAAGCGGCGCTAGAGGAGCTGAAGAAGAATGCGGCAAAGCAAGCTAAGAAGATTATGATCTAGAATTCTGTCCTCCACAGTTTCTTGGAGCGAGTTCATCAAGTGGTGGAGGGATTAATCTTCCATTTGATCTTCAGTCTGCTGGCTTCAATCCGAATATGATGCCTCCTCATGGATATAATCATCCTGGATTCAGACGTATTTTACTGAAATCCTTGATGGTTTAGAATGTTGAAAATGGTATCTGCCAGAACACAGTTTGTTTAGTTTATTCATGCCTCATGGTGTTTGAGTCTTTAATTTTATTTATCATAATGTGTTTATCATTTGGTTTGAAACATGTTTGGTTTCTTTTAATATTTTATTTATTTGCAGTATTGTATGCCATGAGGTTAGTCTCATGGTTATCTTTAAGTATGGTATGAATAAAAGGTATCTTATCTATCTTATAGTTGCTTCATATATATATATATATAAATATATATATATATTATATATATATAATATATATTATATATAATATATATAATATATATGGTAAAAAATTAACAGCTCACTTGCCATATTAATCAGTAAAAAATCGATGCTCTTTTTTTAGTTGTTATTGACTTATTGTTGTTTATGTACTTGTGATTTTTTGTTACAAACTATAATTTGAATCTTTTTTATATTATTTGTGTATTTTATTTGTTTAGAGCTCTTATTCGACTTTGAATTTTGATTTTGTTATGATTTATGTGTTTAATTTGACACTATATTGAATCTTGGTTAAATATTATATTTGAATCTGCAGACTATAATTTAATATCAGTTATAATTGTGTTTTTATGTTATTGGTTAATTGAATACTTTACTTTTAACCGTAGTCTATAAAGTGTTAAACTAAAATTGATATTTTTGTATTTTTCAAAACGTATTATTGACAATACACCATATTAAACCCGTATATACCCGTACCGTATTTTTCCCGTATCCGAATTTTATAGCCATTTTTATAACGTATTTTTCACTATTTACCGTATTATACCTGTATAATTCCCATACCATTTTTTTGTGCCGTACCCTTTTACTAACTAGGCTCTTGACAAAGGATTGCAATAATTTTAGACTATTTATAAGCAAGAGATCTACTGTGTCAATTTAATAATACATAGATACTATGAGTGGTTTGTATTTCTTTTCGATTAAGACTTGATGCATTTCTACTGCATTTACTAGTAGAAATGCATCAAGTCTTCATGAGCATTTAATAATAAAATATTACTTGATTTGAACAAATAATCAAAGATATAAACCTAATTATTGACTTCGTTATAATGGTGGCAACACTCTAATAAGACATAAAACCCTATAATCGTAAATCAAAATAAATATTGATCCTCCTGAGATTCGTTTCAATATTTTAAAAGCAATTACCAAACAATCATTACTTGTAAATATTGGAAAAGTAAATTGCATATTATTATTTTTTTTTTTTTGGCCCGGGGGGGGGGGGGGGGGTGGGGGGGGGGGGGTGGGGGGGGGGGGGGGGGGGGGGGGGGGGGGTTGGTGGCGCGGGGGGGCGGCAGTAATCGATAGTTTATAAATGAATGAAAGAATACAGGATTCCCCTTTAAGAGCCAAGCTCCTTGACAAGCCCAAGGAACCAACCTACACAAAAGCAACAAATGGGAACGAGGAAAACAGCCAGGGAAGCTGCTGCATTTCTTAAGAGCCTAGGTGATTGTTCCCAGTACAACCCCCCAAAAAGTGTGAGATATGTAGCAGCTCCCTATAAGTAACATCCACCGAACAGAGCAAGATAGCTCAGTCTGTACAAAATTCAGCAAATTTCCAGCACTGTCTGGCAGTAAACAGCACCAAAAATAGCAAAAGTAGTCTCTATGTTCCATCCCAAACTGCACATATCACTGCCAAACCTGTAGTTCCACCCATAGCCTTGCTTGAATGAGGCAGCACTAGTGCACGCACACAGAAACGTTAGCAAACCTTTTGTTGTGTTTTTTCCAAACCTATACATCCACTCCCGAAAACACCAGGGCCAGCAACCATTCACTCTGGAGAAGCAAAACAATGGCGTCCAGCTTGGAGGACTATATATCATCAGTGAAAAGGATGCCAGCAGAAGGATAGCCAGCAGACACCCATATACCTGCATAAAAAACAAGACTATCAAAAACAGAGTCTCCTGCCCAAAGTAAAAGTGATTCCATCCTGATCACTCTTGGAAAAGCTGAGTATTGTTCGATAAGGATCATTGAATCCTTTAAGAAGGCAGAAAAAAATTTCTTCGTTCGTGAGGAAATAGATATAGCCTCCTCATCTTATATCACTTAGAAATTCAAAGGACAACCCCATTCTCGACCTCAACACGAGAACTATCCTTGAACTTGAGGGTGTACAACGAAGTTTCAAAGCCTCACATCAATTTCACGACCTTTTCTGACTTCTTCTTAGGCCTTTAAACAAGCGAGCGCTACTCCTTGCCAAATAAAATAATAGATGCCACAGCAGGACTACAGGAGTCTTCAAATAGTCTATGAATCATGGACGCTCTTGCCCTTGAAATGCAAAGCACCCATAGACTACATTATCCCAACCGAAAAAGCAGCCCGAAAGTTTCCTTTGTCTGGGACGCTATCCAACAGCTCTAGTAAGGGGCAGTCGAAGAACATGTGGTGTGTGGACCATAATGACCATTACAAACGAGCATAGTATAACTCTTCAGGATCAAGCTAGAATTGCTCCTATCTTGCATAGGAACTTTTTTTTTTTTATAATCAAGCCAAGAGATAAAGGCTATGCCGAGGAATGCAAGTTCCATTCTAGATTAAAGGCCTCTAGGGCACTTTAGGTCCCCTTATTAAATTGTTTCCTCTCAGGATCATCTTTGATACAAGATTTGGTCATAACGCTAGAGTTTTTGTGTGCTAAGGAATGGGCAATGGTTATGCCGGCTTTATCCCCTCAAGTTGGCTTGAACAATAATTCTGACTCCTTTTTTTGGATAATAGAAGGTAAAAAGGTGAATTCTCATCCCATCAGACCTGGCTTGATTTGTCCGCCTAAGGTGGATAAGTCCCCTAGAGCCCTTTAATCTAGTGGGTGGGTGCCGCCATCATACCACAGGAAAGTTTTTCTGACCATTGCCGAGAGATACACAACGTGCTTCCGAACTTGCTCTCTTAAATTGAGGATATTCCTCCAGCTCCAGCTAGCGTCCCAAGGGTTACTACCATGGCAAAACTACGACCTCATAGCCTTACTGAATGTATCAATCTGACCCATAGAGAGTTCTTTTTTTTTTTTTTTCGTGACAATGTTCCATAAGTGTATAAACCATTAGAAGTGTTCCATCGACTTAAGGACGAACCCCCAAACCACCCTCCGACTTAGAATACAAAGATCACGCCAAGCAACTTTATTTTGCCTTATATATATGTGTGTGTGTGTGTGGTGTAGTTGTTTAGTTCATACTTTAAAGATGAAACTTAATTGCAGCAGTTCACATAATTGGGGTGATGAAGACTACTTGAAACTTCTCCAGAATGTTGTGACTCTCTCCAAACTGTGTCAAAGTAATCATTATAGAATTGATTGTTCCTAAGACTCTTGAAAATAATGTTTCATTTTGACAAACGGTCCCGACCCTTCTTATCCCATAGGATCTAAGCGCTCTCATAGAACTCGGGCGATCGAGACATGCCATGTAGGAAAATTGTGAAAACCCATTCTGAATTAAACATGATAAAACCTACAAAATTTATGTCCTTTGAATTTTGTCAAATAGAAACTATGTATCAGGTTATCGTATATATTTTAATTAGTACATGAGAATAATGTATGCCCAAAACATGAATTCTGCAGGGGAAACAGAATGTCATGTCACACCCAGATGAATGATGTTGGTAGCCCAACCTTGAATGAAACTCCTCCTCAGCAGCACGATCTCCAGTTGACCTGCTGGGGAAGAATAATTTAAAAGAGTGAGCTGAAATCCTCAATGCGTAAATGTTTTTATAAAACATTCAAACATGTAAAGAACACTCTACTAATAAAGTCCATTTCTACAATCTTTTTCTACTTTAACTATTTCTTAAAACTGGAATTAGACTAATCTTTTCTGAAAACAACATTTAAGGCATGCAATGTTTATTCATGTTTTTTTTCCAGAACATCACTATGATCATATTCCAATCTAAATCATTTCTCATGAACTAACATTGATCAATAATAATTGTTTCTCATACTCCGGAACTACTCATGTTGAAAATATAGCTCACAGCTATTACTGGAAACTCTCACCTCTACTAGTGCCTAAGGGTAATCCGTCCAACCCAGGAAGCTAACATTGCCGCATTTGAACCACTAAATCCATCAGCGGGCAAATTCATCACTGCTCAAAGCCTTTGACCGAGCGAAACATACATGCTTAGGCTGACACAATCATATCCTGTTGGTGGAATCACTACCGCTCAAGCCTTCGACCCAGCGAAATCATACATACTCGTCGGTACAATCATATCCTGCTAGGCAGAATCATACACCGCTCAAGCCTTAGACCCAGTGGAGTCTACATCGCTTGGTTGACACAATCATATCCTGCTAGGCAAAATCATATACCACTCAAGCCTTTGACCTAGTGGAATCATACTTGCTCAGCCGGCATAGTCATATCTTGCTAGACAAATCATACACCACTCAAGCCTTTGACCCGCTTGGCCAACAAAATGCACCCCTACTTGGTAGAATCACACATCGATCAGGCTGCGACACTATCGATTTGACACCACAGATCCTGCCTGGCAAAATCACCCATCGACCAGGCCTTCAACCCTCTCGGGCTGACTCACAAATCGTGTTGGCGGAATCACCCATCACCCAGGCCTTTGACCCTCTCGAGCCGACACCAACATCCTGCTGGTGGAATCACCCATCGCTCAGGCCTTCGACCTAATGGAATCTACATCCTACGACTGGCAAATAACCAATCATATCATATGCAGATGTCATCCCCTAAACTTATTCTCAAATCATCTTTCTCGGGAACATATACTTTTCATAATCTCTATACATTTCATCATTTTTTTCTCATTAACTTATGCTTTTCTTCTTTTAAAAGACATGCTTAAATCATAGTACTTATGCAATAAAAAGCGGTAAACATGTATTTCCCAAACCAATGCATATCTTTCCGTATTCAAACCACTTGCCCAATAAAAACAAAGCTCCATTTCCAAACATCAATTCAGCATTATCAAGCATACTGGGCAAACTAAATCATTGAAATATAATTCATAATTCTTTTCAAATCATCACGAAACCTTTTTTTTTTTTTTTTCGGTAGAATCAACCAAACCTTCCAGAAGTAATGATCAATATCATGCTTTAAAATATAACACAATTATAAGGCAAGTGAACCTTATAAAATAAACATTGCCATAAGAATTAAAGTTTTGTTTTCCCCCACTCACACTCTTGATGCTCACCCTTAGCTAACGAAGGATTTGGAGTCCTCTAACAGTGCCCGCTTGTCTCCTGAATACAAAATCCAATAAATTCTTCATACATAGTCACCCTATGAAACACCTCAATATTTAATTCATTGGACATCTCCACACCAAATGATTAACAAAATTTCCTTTCTAATTAAATTGTCTCTTAACAGAATATTGGTCACTCCTGGATTTTTCATAAAAATTCCACTCACCAATTCATCTATATTTTTAATTGGGCATTCTATATCACCTAGGTTGTTCCAATATTTTCTAAAGCCATTCCAGAGTCAAAAACTATTTAAAACATGATTTTATTTCAACTCTTCAAAACTGTCAAATTGTTTCCAGGATTGTGTTTTTTACTTGCAAAATTTGTACTATTTAACGTTTGATCGAAACTTATGAAACTTCCAGATTAGACTAGACATCCAAAGGAATCACCAGAATTAAAAATCGTTCAATTTGGAAAAGTATAGATGCACTAAGTCATTTACTAAAAATGCTGTTCTGCAGAAAAAATGAAATTCCAGAATTTTCAGGCAGACTTCAAAAATCTATTAAAAAAAAAAAAAAAATCCAATACTTCGGATTTTTGAGTGAAATGATTTTTAAACACTCTTAAAGAAGTTTAAACAATGTATCCGATTTAAGCTCCACCAAAACCCAGGGTTTAGATAAATTTTTTTGAAGTCCAATGGTCAGACTTCACGTGTAAACTACTAAACTCCATACCCAAAATCATATCTCTAACAATTGGTTTAAGAACAACAATATGCTCTACCCCACCTAAATAATTGCAATCAATCTTCACAATTCAGTGTTTGATTTTTAATTATATTATGGTCCTACACTTTTAATATAATTATATTATGGTCCACAATTTTATGCTGATGTGGATTAAATAAATGACGAAATAGAGACAACAACAGGAACAAAATAAATAGTAAAACAAATCAACAGTAAACAAAGAAATAATACGCGCGATTTACCCTGGTTCACCCAATATAGGCTACGTCCACTGAGTCAATTTATTGCATATGCCTCACCCTCTGTTTTACAATGAATGAAGCTCCAACACCTAACAAGGAGAAAGTATGTTTATATACTAGATTTAAGAGATTAAACCTAGTTTTACAAGGATTCATATCCTAAGCCCAACCCAAAAGGAATTTTAACTTAAAAGAAATCCTACAGTGGTTATATAATGAAAGCCCAAAACTGCCTACGAGCTTGGGGGCGCTACCCCCGCCACCCATGCCTGCTCACCGAGGAGCGGGCACCCACCCGCTGACCGGTCAGCAAGACCCCCGAGTGCGTCTCCGTTACCCATTAATCGGAAGTAGTCGACAAATCCACATTCTCCCACTTGGCGAATACTTCACACAATGAGGCCTACCTCATCACAACACACCATGTAACTTTGCTAAGCTCACAGCCTTGGTAAGAAAATCTGCAGCATTAACAAGTGTATCAACCTTCTCTAACAACACCAATTTTTCCTCCACCTTTTGCCTGATGAAATGGTTATGTATTTAATATGTTTTGATCACAATGAAGCAGGATCTTGGCTAGTAAATAGCCCCTTGATTGTCACATCCAATCTTCACAGCATCAGCTTGAAACCAAGCTCTAAACTCAATCTCGAAGCCACATGGCTTCCTTGCCAGCATGTGTCAATGCCATGTATTCTGCCTCAGTCGATGACAAAGCCACAGTACTTTGCCTTTTACTCATCCAACAAACAGCAGCACCAATAAAAGAATACATACCCACTTGTGGAACGCCTACTATCGGAGATCACCTCCCCAATCAGCACTCCACAAACCTATCACATCTAGCTCATCCCCAGTCGCCATGCCTCCATAACATAATGATAAATCCGAGATCCCACGAAGATATCTAAGAACCCTCTTTACGCACTCCAATGCTCCTTACCAGGATTTGACATAAGGCGACTCAAAACTCCCACTGCTTGTAATCTTTATTTCCTCATCGCTCACCTCCTCTGTTTGCTCTTTCTTCTCATGCTCCTGTAGGAACCTTTCCAATATCTCGTCATTTTAAAAAAGTAGGTTTCAATAGATGTTGAGGGTATTTAAGTATGAGTCTGTTAATTTCAAATCTATATTCTTTTAACCAAATAATTTTGGTTTCAAGTTATATTAATAGTTGCAAGTTTTATATTATGATTTTCAAGTTTTATTTATACGTTTCAATCCTAAGTTAAATGTTTTCAATCTATTGCTATTATATTGGATCTTATTGGATTTCAATTTCAGAGTCATAGAGTCAATATAAGCACATTTAATAATATTTTACTATTTATTTATTATTATTCTTATTCTAATATTATATATATATAATATTAATTCTTAATTCAATCCTAAGTTAAATGTTTCAAATCTATTGCTATTAGTATTGGATCTTATTGATTTCAAATTTTCAGAGTCATAAGTCAATATAAGCACATTTAATAATATTTACTATTTGATTTATTATTTATTCTAATTCTTAATATATTATATATATACACACACCAACACACCTCAGTTATATATATATACACACACACTCAGTTTCACATAAAATTATAAGTAAACATTTGCTGATAAAATAATGCTTATGTATCAATACATTTATAAATTTTAACCTTCCCATATGAATGTGATGATAGAAATATAGATATATTATATATATACACACCACACTCAGTTATATAATATACACACACACTCAGTTTCACATAAAATTATAAGTAACATTTGCTGATAAAATAATGCTTATTGTATCAATACATTTATTAAATTTTAACCTTCCATATGAATGTGATGATAGAAAATAGATATGATTATAAAAGTTGTTATTTGAATGCCATATTGAAATTACATATATAGCTTTTGAAAATCAATTAACTTGACCACTGGGTTTGTGGTCGATGTCAGATCTTAGTCGTCTAGGTGATTACCTAAGGTCTTGTGTTCGAATCCCTGCGATGACAACCTAACACAATTGGGACTTACTTTCCATTGAGCTTGTAATGTTTTTATGAGTCTCAGAGATTAAACTCTAGTCATTGAAAAAAAAAAAAAATTAGTCAATTAACTCAATCCAATTGAAATACTTTGTTTTTCAAGTTAATCATTTTATGACTTAACAGTAATAATTAACTTTAAACAATTTATTGCATTTCATAAATTTTAATTTTAAAGGGTCCGTTTGTTTTATTATTTTGGATAGGATTTTGGAAAAATATTGGGTTTGAATAGGGGAGTATTACGAGGTAAATTTAAAATTTATAAAAAAACTCCTAGGTTTGCTAATTTAACTAAACACCAAAATATATAAAATTCTGCAAAATGACAAAAACACCTTCACCCACCCACAGTGCCAGATTCCGCAACAACGTCGAATCTGGATAGAAAATGTGTTACGATGCAGACCGATCGGATTCTAGCGGCTACGGCATCGATATGTGGATCTGGCCGGAAAAGCCAGATCTACGACCAGATCTGGCCGTCGACGGTCGCAAAAGTCCAGATCAAAGATATGGCCGTCGTTGTCAGTTAACGATAGCCAAGATTTAACTGGCGTGATAGCACGACAGCCATCACTAACGCCAATCTGGCCTTTTCCGACCAAATCCCCTGTGGATCTGGTCAGAAAAGGTCAGATCATAAATACCGCCGCCAGTTCCGGTTGTTTGTAGGCCGTTGTGACAGATTTCGACTACCACCGACGGTGGTTGCCGGAATCTAGCGAGTATAGTGGGTGGGTATTTTTATTAATTTTTAAACTTTTTTTCTAGGGTTATTTAATGAATTAATAAACTTAAGGGGTCTAAAAGTAATTAAAAAAATATACTAATTTTCTCAAATAACAAAACAAACAAGTATTTGGATAGGATTGGAATATGGATAGACATAATAGCCAACGAAGCCAAATTGTTATGCTTTTTAAATGTTCCATATGTGTGGTAAATTCGATTACATTGTTACATATTTATATGAAAATGACATATTATAATTTTTAAAATATTTATATAATAATTACAATAATTATTTATAATCTTCAATGTAATTAAATAATTATTATATAACAAATTTACAATTTTACAAGGTTAATTGAACAGTTTCGCTAATAGAATTATAGCCATTCATATCCAAATCCATAAAACTATACGAAGCAAATGTTAAATATATTCATCTTATCTTAAATTTGTTCTATCGGTTGCAAGTTTTTATTAGAGTTTTAATTGAAATAATTACCAACCATTGGATGATTCCTCACAAATTAAACAACTCCTCTTTTTTAACATATTATACGTTAAGCTGACGTACGTAAAGCCTAAAAATAAATAAATATGTGTGGGTTAAGCCTATATTTGTACCAAACTCAAAGCCTTCATTTCTCCAAAAATGCTGTATATTTAACGATTTAAACCATCTTTTTAATCAATTAACAGTTAAAAGTGAACTGTTATCTTCATCCTTACTATCAAATCCTAAATTACACAACACACAACTGTCACAATGTATATCCATCCCCGCTCTTTTATCTCCAGCTTAAAACCAATTTTGGTATTTTGGTTGACCACCTCTTCATACATATAATATATTATATATAATATACTTTGGCTTCCTTCTTTGCTATCTCACATCAATCCTTGATTCAACCTTTGATATCTCCGCCATGGCACTTTTGCATTTTCTTCTCGTTTTGGTTTTGATCTGTGTAGTCTTAGGTACTAATAATTACATTCTTCCTACAGTTTCATTCTTTTTCTTCAATGTATGCTATGAATTTTGTAACTAACCATGATACCAATGTGACATTCTTTTTGCAAGCGCAGATGCTGCAGTATTTACCGTGCAAAACAAATGTAAGGAAACAATATGGCCGGGGATTCTAACCAGGGCAGGGAGACCTCAACTCAATAGTGGAGGGCTTACATTGAATCCAGGGCAATTCGTTCACATTAATGCACCAACCGGGTGGTCTGGCCGATTTTGGGCACGTACTGGCTGCACATTTGATCCCTCGGGCAAGGGAATGTGTATCACCGGTGACTGTGGTGGTGTTCTCAACTGCGCGGGGGCAGGAGGTGCACCACCTGTATCACTGGCAGAGTTTACACTTAATAGTCCAATGGATTTTTATGATGTTAGTCTTGTTGATGGGTACAATTTACCAATTTCTGTAATCCCGTTTCGCGGTACCGGTGATAAATGCAATGCTGTTAAGTGTGTTTCAGACTTGAATCAAAAGTGCCCCATAGAGTTACAACAGGTAGAGAATGGCAAAGTAGTGGCATGTAGAAGTGCATGCTTAGCGTTCAAAAAGCCAGAATTTTGTTGCACTGGTTATTTTGGAAGCCCCAGTACATGCAAACCGTCGGAGTTCTCCAAAATATTCAAGGAATCTTGTCCGATGGCTTACAGTTATGCCTATGATGATCAGACTAGTACCTTCACCTGCAATAGAGGCGATTACTTGATTCGCTTTTGTTGAAAGGAGCTAATAACTTAGATTAGCTTTTGCATAGATTTATATTACGATTGTATGTGAGCATGTATATAATGCTGTACTATATGATCCATAAATGCGTACTAACAATGTACATTGAGTATGCATTGTATTATATATGTTTTTAATACAAGAATATAGGCTTAAATCAACATCTAAGTTGTATTAATTTATCAATAACTTTAGCATTTGCATACGGCTTTTTTTCTTAGCTAAGACGATTCGCATTTATTGTCACTCTTTTCTACTGCTATACTATCAATGAATATTACTTGGAACATAAATGATATGTGGAAGGGGTGACATAATTAGAGATGAAAATTTTAATTTTAATTTTCAAAACAATTAGCATTATTGAAAATGAATCGCAAAAAGAAAAATCTACTAAACTTTTTGAGGTCATGCCATGTCACATTGATGATTGTATGGAGGCATAAGTCAGGGTTATAAGTAAATTTCGGAAATCTGTATCTCTTTCATTCAAGATTACACAAAACTTGTCACAATCTATATGATCCATTTTCTTTACAGAGGAACAGTGCATTTTTATCCATTCACACTCTTTCTCTTGCACATTATTTTCGGCATGTTGGTCAACAGCCATTTCACATATATATATATATATATATATATACACACACCCCTTGAGTCCTTTGATAGAACAAATCACATTCTAAATATTTACTCATTGTTTCAACCAATTTGCCATGGGGATCATCCATTTTCATCTCCTTTTGGTTTTGATCTCTGTCTTAGGTACCAAGAATCACATTCATGTCCAATGTACGTTACAAAATTTTGTTCCTTGGTATGTGCATATTTAACTAATCTTGATATTATGCTACAGGCACAGATGCTGCAGTTTTAACATTAGAAAACAGATGCAAGGACGCAGTATGGCCTGGGATCCTGGCTGGATCAGGGAAACCTCTACTCAACAATGGAGGGATTGCTTTGAAACCAGGAGAAAGAACTGACATCAATGCACCACCTGGGTGGTCTGGCCGATTGTGGGGACGTACTGGTTGCCAATTTGATCCATCAGGCAAGGGAAAGTGCATAACTGGTGACTGTGGTGGCGTGCTAAACTGCGAAGGGGCAGGAGGTGAACCACCAGTATCACTAGCTGAGTTTACCCTTGATAGTCCAATGGATTTTTATGATGTTAGTCTTGTTGATGGCTACAATTTGCCGATGACTATAATCCCTTCTGGTGGTACTGGTGATAAATGCAAGGAGGTTACATGTGTTTCGGACTTGAACCAGAAGTGCCCCAAAGATCTACAAATGGTAGACAATGGGAAAGTTGTGGGATGTAAAAGTGCATGCGTGGCGTTCAATAAGCCTGAATATTGTTGCAGTGGAGAATTTGGAACACCTGAAAAATGCCCACCAACTGAGTTCTCCAAAATCTTCAAGGAATCTTGTCCAATGTCTTATAGTTACGCCTATGATGATTTGACTAGTACCTTCACTTGCAAAGGAGCTAATTACGTGATACGTTTTTGTTGAAGCTTACATCAAGACAGTAAAAATTAGTCTGACGATAGGTGTGTACTTTGAATCTGATTCAACATTGCATTCATTTTTATTTTTTTTCTGTTTTTGGAATAAGAAGAGAGTATACAGTTAGAAACATCATCCAAGTGTTTGCACTGATAATAGCAGGTAAAAAGCCCATATGGCTTGATGTTTGTATTTTGTAGTACACTGGCTTCAAATTCAATATATAGAACCCAAGTTTCTGACAAATCATGTACTTTTTTCTTGTTTTGCCCTTTTGTTATAGGCTTTAATGTTTAAAACTTGGATTTTTGGTGATCTAACTTGTCAAATCTAGCTTACATTTAGGAAGATGGAGATGTAAATAAAACTATTGGATATTTGAAGCAGTGCCCAGATACAAGAACAAGCAGCTTGTTATAGAAGAAACAACTGGAAAGAGCACTTAATTCTGCCATATTTGCCAGATCATCATGAAATCGACCAAACAAAGAATTTTCAGCATGGCCAGGCTCAACGAAATTCTACTATTTTGTCAATGTAATGTATGATCTCACGACGGTAAGGCCAAGCAAATCTGGCTGACAAGTAAATATCAACAATCCAAGAATAATCAGTTATTAGAAAAGGGAGAGAATGATACCAGATTCAGTTTATATTTAATTGTCCATGAAGGCTTTGAATGGCATGGATCAGCGTGTTCATCCAGGAAGCATAGAAACATCCACCACAATGCAAATAATAGTACAAATTGTAAAACCCCATTTCTAAATTTAGTAATAGCATGAATTGTATTTAGTAATTAATTCTTTTTCTATTTGATTTTTGGTATTGTCGTAAGAAAGGGGTATTTTTGTTAATTTTTAAAGTTGCGTTAAGGGGTAAGAACGAGGAAATAAATCCTGATGGGTTTGCATTATAAAGAAGGAAAAATTTGGACATTTCTCCCAGGAAAAGCTTAGGTGGCGGGGTTAATTTAGAGAATATTGGGGGGCATAAATAATTTCAGAAAAATGTTTTGTTTAAAAAAAAAGAAAACTGGGCAGTTCGCCCAAAGGAAGATGAAGACGTGAGCTGAGGGGGAGAGTAAAAACAGAGCAGGAAAAAAAAAAAAAAAAAGAAGAAGAAGAACAGGGAAAGAAGAAAAAGGAGAAGAGAGGGGAATGGGTGCGGCTGAAAATGGCAGAGTGAGAGAGAAGAAGAGAGGAGAGAAAGGGAGAGGATATATTAGTTTTTGAATTTTGAGTCTGTGAACAGTGCATAATCAAATCGTGATCTGCAGCTCGTTTGCCGTCCGATCGTTCTGTTATTTGGATATGTTGTTCATGAGACACAGCTCTACATTCTGAACGGTGAAGATCGAAATCCAAGCACTGTAATAGGCAGTCAATTATAGGATTAGAAGAGTGAGTGGCAAAAATCAAACCCTTTTCTCCATATTTCAAGCGTGCATGTGTGATTTGTTGAGTTTTGTTTCTAAGATATGAAAGATTTTACATGCATGGAGATACATTGCATCCAAATGCTTAAATTCATGTCTGCATGTGTAAGTTGTGTTTTCCATTTTATTGTTTGATGTAAGTTCTGAGTTAATTGCAAAGTTTACTAAATATTGCTTTTTCCATGCTTCGTTGAGCCTTATGGAGAATTGTTTGATTGTGGTTGAGTGCTGTAATTTTTGGTTTCATGGGTGGAGATAGTTTGAGTTGTTGAAGGAAGTTTAGTTTGAGGGAACAACTTGAAATGTCCGAAATTCCTTTTTACTTTGAAAGTACCCGTGCAACCTATACTCTTAAGTTTTCATGTATTCTGCTTATATGATGGGTTTAAGTGCATGCCAGTTAACAAAAGAAAGAATAGGTGTTCTCTGAAAAACCACATGTCAATTTGGGTGGATAATGGTTAGCACTTGTGTTATATTATATAGAATTAATGTGTTGTTGAAATTGGAAACTTACAGATCTGATTAATTGGATGGTGTGTTGAGTTATGCATGTGAGGTTTTATATATATACAGGATGTGGTGCAAAAATCTTCTCGGTAAAAAGGGGAAATGGGGCGCTTTTCGTCAGTTTTGAAAGTATATTTTAAAAACTTGCATTTTACCCCCTATTTTCCATGAAATCTCATATGTTGGCATGATTTATCCTTATATGAAATATTATTATTATTATTATTATTATTATTATTGTTGTTGTTGTTGTTGTTGTTGTTGTTGTTGTTATTATTATTTTTACTCTTGGGTTTAATTATAATTATAATGTGTTATATGAGTTTTGACTTTTAAAAGTTTATGTTTGCTTATGATTTGTATCGGACATATGCTAAAATCATGTGATGTTGAATTAATTTTCAATCTGGGTTAAACCGTTAGTTTCTGAAACATATTTAGAAAATTACAGTTTCACCCCTATATGTGATTTTTTAATATTATGTCATCTATGTATGATTTATAAGCACATACGTAATATGCTCTTGACTTACACGTTACTTGAGATTATGTATGAGTATGTTGTGGTGCTAAAACCACCCTATGAAGTACCCATCCCCTAGAGATACAAATTTTTGGCTCTGCCTGAGCGATGCAGATTCCGTTGGGTATGACAGTTTCAGATTTTAGCTCTGCGCATGCGTATGACAGTTATCAGTGCTCTGCCTAGGCATTGAGTGGTCCGCCAGGTGTGACAGTTTTGAGGCTCTGCCTGCGCGATGATAGACCTTGCTGGGTATGACAGGTACGTCCCTTGCTCTGCCTGTGTGCGGGACGCCTACCAAGTATGACAGATTTTCCCCAAGGTACTAGTTGTGGTGAGAGTTTTCTAATACTAAAAGTTAAGGTTTTATTCAGGATCCAATTCAAAAAAAAAAAGAAATAAGTCAAGAGTATAGTTTACTGAGTGTAGGATGGTTAGAAGTAAATCATATATTGCATACGTGATTGGGGCGGTTGTTCTATTGCATATTCATAGAATTATATTGTCGTCAGGATTTGCTTGAGAATTGTTGTATGTTATCATTATTTCTTTTTTTTAAGAACTTTTATAAATCTCCCCTTTCCCCCACTCATTGAGTATTTCAACTCACCCCTTTTTAAATGTTTTCCCCCCTCACCAGGACCTTTCGGAGATCATGCAGAGCAGTGAGCCTCCGCTTAGGGTTGTGCCACGCTTCAACATCTTTTTATGTGGGTTTTATATTTATGTCGTATTGTATTTTGGACTTTCGTTTCAAGAACTCATGTTTCCCATCAGGTATTTCCTTTTGTTTCATGTTTTGGAAGGTGTAGTATAAGTGGAAAATCTAATACCACAAGTTTTCCTAACTCTTTTCTTTTGTAAAACGAAAGATGATACATGTCTTTTTGAGATGTTGGAAATGGAAATACTATGATGTTATTCAGGAAAAGTAGGTCTTTTAACAGGTTTCACATTTTTTCTATATGACAAGTCTCAGGTATCCGAGTCTTATGGGAGTGCCCGGATCCTACGGGATGAGGAAATTTGGGACAGGTGGTGTCACAAATGATCATAAAAGTTGTCAAACTTATCACACAAGCAATGTATTCTATCTGAATCGAAATTCATATTATGGAGGAAATGCTGCCAATCGATTGGATTACATGTATAATTTACAGGCAACTTGTGTATTTCCACTACCAAACACAGCTTAAATCGTGAAAAGGTTAGTTTCGTTTTGCAAACAAGTTTGCTTCTCCCTTAAATTCATCACATCACATCACCTTGGAATTTTTTTATGCAAATGGGAAGGACGGTAAAACCCTGAATGAAGTCAAAAAATTTCCAGAAGCTATAAACAGTGGTCACCTGTATGCGGTAGGTGGAAGGAGGAGAATATCCTATGATGATGTGCAACAGCTGAAACTCCTTCCCCCAGACTCTGGCTCCTGACCAGGGACAACAATCTTGGTACCCGTGAGAAGCGATGCACTGCCACCAGATTCAGATTCATCATTGGCGACAAGAGACTTTTTGGTAACAACTCGATAAATCTCTGTCAAGACCGTGACAAAAGCTGTTTCAACATTAGTTGACTCAAGAGCTGATGTCTCCATAAAGAACAGGTTTCCCATTTCAGCAAACTCTTTCGCATCCTCAGTAGGTACAGCTCGAAGGGTCCCCAGATCAGACTTGTTGCCTACAAGCATGATCAAAATATTTTTATCTGCATGTCCTCGCAATTCCTCCAACCATTTGGCTACATGATCAAACGACTGACACTTAGATATGTCATAGACCAGCATTGTCCCCGCTGCACCTCTGTAGTATGCACTTGTAACAGCATGATACTTGAGACCACCATTAACAGTATACACAGAACAACAAAAATATAAACATATTAGTTTCTAGTGTTAGATCTTTATCCTAAGAAAGCTGTGGAAGCTGTTACACCAGATTTACCTTCAGGATCTCTTCCGGTTACCTAGCTGACCACGATGTGTTCTGTTAGCTCATTTGGATTTTCTGTTATGCAGTTAGTTAGTGATTCAAATATTTAAAATTGATTTACTTATCCATGCTGATATTTCTGTTGTAATTCAAAATCTTGTAATCCTCTATTATATATGAATATACATGAGAGCTGGTATCTCAAGGAACCAGATCTTACTTTCTTTCAATTTTGACTTGGTATTAGAGCAATTCTTTGCTCATGCAACTCGGTCCCATATGGCCTCATCAATATCTTCCGTTGCTTCCTCATTTGTTATCCCAAATATCAAATCTTTGGTTTCTGTCAAATTAGATGGAACCAATTACTTGAATTGGACAACCCAATTCATTCCTGTGCTTAGAAGCCATGACTTACTAAGCATTGTTGATGGTTCAGAGGAATGTCCTCCTCAATATCTTGGTGATTCCACTGAGAAATCTACTTCTGATATCAATCCACAATATTTGGTTTGGCAGAAGAAAGATCAATTCATTTTAGCATGGTTAAACTCTCACTGAGAAAATTCTTTCTACAATTTACGGTCTTACCACATCCAATATGGTCTGGAACATGTTGGCCAGCAGATTTGCTCCTCAATCTCGATCTCGTATCTCCTACCTCAAAAGACAACTTCAAACCTTACAACAGGGGAACAAAACCTGCTCTGACTACCTGTTTCTAGCAAAAAGTTGGTCTGATCAACTCACTGCAGGAGGTAAATCTGTGGATGAGGAAGACTTAATCTCTTATGTTGTTGGAGGTCTCAACCCCATCTACAATCCTTTTATCACATCATTCAATTTTGCCACCCGAGACAAATCCATCTCTTTTGATGATTTCCAATATGAATTGCTCAATTATAAGCAACTCCTTGATTCTCAAAACAAGTCCCTTCCCAGTGATGGCACTCAATTTGCCTTCTTCACCAACAAACCAAAATTTCACCATGGCAAGAAACCCAAATATCCCACTCAGCAAGTCAAACCTCCCTCTTCTCCTAAGCCTAATCCCACTACCACACCTGCCAATCCTTCCTCAAAACCACAACCCTCTGGCAGCCTTTTTTCCACTAAATTCCCACCATGTCAAATCTGTGGTAAGCCTAACCATCAGGCGCTTGATTGCTACCATAGAATGGATTTCACCTACCAAGGTCGACACCCACCAGCACAATTAGCAGCTATGGCAGCCCATACACATGTCACACAAGAGGATGAACAACCTTGGTACCTTGACAGTGGTGCGAACAACCACATCACCTCTGAGTTGGAGAATCTGACACTGCAACAGCAGCCATATCAAGGGAATGACAAGGTCATAGTAGGCAATGGAGGAGGTTTGCTCATCACCAACATTGGTTCTTCTATGCTTCTTAATTCCAAACACAAATTTCTTTTACATAATATCTTACATTGCCCAAAAGCATTATCCAATCTTTTGTCCATACAAAAATTATGTCATGATAATAACTATTACTTTGTGCTTACTTCTTCTCACTTCTTTGTGAAGGATCTACAGACCAAACAAATTCTTCTTCAAGGACAGAGTGAAGCTAGCTTGTACCCTCTATACCTCAAGCAGATGAAACTCAATAAATCAATACCAAAAGCTGCTCATATTTCTTCCTTTACTGCTGTCCAAGGGGTCAGAGCTCCAATCCATATCTGGCATTCCAAACTTGATCATGCTTCTGAACCTATTGTTTCTAGAGTTGTTAGAGAGGCTATGCTTCCTATTTCTGGTCCTGTAAAACACAATAAAGCGTGTGAGTCCTGTCACGGTGCTGAGAGTCACAAACTTCCCTTCTCTGAGTCCAATAACAGATATGTCCATCCCCTTGAATTAATTCATTCGGATGTATGGATATCTCTAGTGTCATCAGTCAATGGATGTAAACTCTATGTCTTATTTATTGATGATTATTCAAGATTTACATGGTTGTTTCTTTTAAAGTCTAAATCTAATGTGTTTGCCTGCTTTATCAAGTTTAAACAACTTGTTGAGACTCAATTCTCTTGGCAAATTAAACAACTTCTCACTGATAATGGTGGAGAATATTTATCCACTGCCTTTCAAACTTTTCTCCCTACAAATGGCATCCTACACAAGCTAACTTGTCTCCACACATATGAGCAAAATGGCATTTCAGAGAGAAAAGGCAGGCATGTAACTGAAACAGGTCTCTCACTCTCAGCACAGTCTCAGCTTCCTTTTTGCTACTGGGTAGATGTTTTTCTTACAGCCACCTGTGTTATAAACCGACTTCCCACACTTGTTCTAAACAATCACTCTCCTCTTTTTACTTTGTTTTGTAAACCACCAGATTACTCCTTCTTTAAGACCTTTGGTTGCACCTGTTATCCCTTACTGAGACCATATAATTCCCACAAATTAGCTTTTAGAAGCACCAAGTGTGTCTTCCTTGGATATAGCTCAAACCAGAAAGGTTATCAGTGTCTGGATTTAAAAACAAATAAAGTCTATATTTCCAGACATGTCATATTTGATGAGTTGAGTTTTCCTGCTACTACTACAAAGGATCCAACTCCAGCCTCCTCATCCTTGTAGGAAAATTTTCTCAGCTCTGGTAGATCACCACAATCAGGTTCACACTCTCATCTCTCAGCATCTTTTTCAATTCCCTCATTTACAAATTCTACACCTCCTGTTTTACCTACACTAGCACCTTCCCAGAGCATTTCCCTTACATCAGTATCTATTGAACTCATATCCTCTCCCTTAGACTTATTTCCCTCGAATGATGCACCCATTTCAGACTCACCATTTGATACCTCACCTAGTGACTTATCCTCTCCTCCTGTTGCACCAGATTTATCTTCCACAAATTCCATACTTGCCACGCAAACCCATCAAATCATTACTCAATCCAAAACCAATTCCTGCAAACCCAAATTGTTTCCAGATTACCATCTGTACTATTCCACTAAACATCCACTACAAGCTTTCTCTACCATTACCTTACCCATTGAATCTCATACTTACAAAGAAGCACTGAAGGACCAGCATTGGATTGATGCTATGCAAGCTGAATACAATGCTTTGCTGTCCAATCACACTTGGACTTTATGCCCCCGACCTTGCCACAAGAAAGTTGTGAGGAATAAATGGGTGTTTAAGCTTAAATAGAAATCAGATGGGATCATTGACTGCTATAAGGCTAGATTAGTAGCTAAAGGGTTTGATCAAATTGATGGTGTAGACTTACTGAGACCTTTAGTCCTATTATTAAACCAGCAACTATTCGATTGGTGTTGGCACTAGCGGTTCACCACAACTGGGCTATAAGACAGCTTGATATTTCTAATGCATTTTTGCATGGCTTTCTTGAAGAAGAGGTATATATGGAGTAGCCTAAAGAGTTTGAGGATCCTCACTTATCTGATTATGTGTGCAGACTACACAAGTCCATCTACGGACTCAAACAAGCTCCTAGAGCTTGGTTCTTGAGACTTTCTCAAGCACTACTTGCCCTTGGATTTAGTGGCTCAAATGTGGACACATCCCTCTTTACATTTCACCACAACAACATATCTGTGTTTTTCCTCATTTATGTTGATGATATCAGAGTTACAAGTAACTCTCCTTCATCTATTGATCACCTCATCACTCTACTTGGAGCTGACTTTGCTATCAAAGATCTCGAATCTCTATCTTATTTTTTAGGCATTCAAGTTCAACATACATCAGAGGAGCTCCATCTCAGCCAAGGCAAATATGCTATTAACCTCTTGCATCGCACAAAAATGGCTAGAGCTAAACCAACTCCTACCCCTTGCACCTCAGGAGCTAAACAAAAATGGTTGGATTCGTTATCCGATCTGATTTGATCCAAAAAAATCGAACATCCAGAAATCCGAATTAGGATTTAGATTTCAATTTGGAAGTATCCGGATTTTTGGATCGAATATCGGTTTAGGGTCTGCGAAAAACTGGATATTCGATCCAATCTTGTTAAAAACCCAAATAATTTTTTTGTTTTCTCTTCCCCTCTCTTTTCTTTTCTCTTTCCGTGTCTTTTCTGTATTATTTTTCCTTTTCTTATCTTCTTACTCTTCCTCTTACTTAATCTCATTTCATTTTTTCCAGATCTAAGAAATCAGACAAGAGGAGTTTATTGGGTTTTGTCCTGCTCTTGGCTTTCAGAGAATCAGTTTTCTTGGTTTTTGGAGAATGGATTTAGTTTGTGTTCTGGTTTTTTTTTTTTTCCCATTTTTTAAGACCTTTTTATTTCCATTTTTTGTGGGGCTTTTTTTTTTTTAATTAGTTTGGGCAGTGTGTTTGGTATGGAAATATGTGGTCGTGTTTATGGTGGTGATTTGAATTTTGCTGGTGGTGATTCGAATATGGGTGGTGGGTTTGACAATGAACCTGATTTTTTGGTGGGGGTTGAGATTTGATTTAGGTTTTGATTTTAAATTAGATTTGATTTTAATTAATTGGCATTGAAGGAAAAGATTTGTGGGACATTTGATTTAGATTTCAGATCTTGATTAAAGGTTTAGATTTCAGATTTTGATTTTAGATTTTGATTCAGATTCAGATTTTGATTTGATTTAAAATTTATTTAATTTTGAGCACTATTATACTAGTTTGCTTGAAAAGGCAAGAAAAACAGATTTAGATTTTAGATTTTTTGGACTATTTGATACTTAGATCAAAACCGGATTAGTCACAAACCAGATCAGATTTGGATCGATTTTAATCCTAATCCAAAAATTCAGGTTGGATCAAAAAATAAGCAAATCAGATTGAATATCCGGTTTTGAACACTCTTACAGCATAATCTTCACTTTCCTATTTTCATCTATCTTCAAAAAGCTCAAAACCTCATCAAACACGTTTCTTATTCTCCAAGTTATTAATTAACAAGAGAAAAGGTTAACTACATATTCTAACTAATCTTGCACATTTCTTATTCTCTAAATTATTAATTAACCAGATAAAAGGTTAACCACATATACTAACAAATCTTGCACATTTCTTATTTTGTAAGTTATTAATTAACCGGAGCAAAGGTTAGCCACATATTCTAACCACATTATTAATTTCATTTTAATCGGTTTGTCACATAATTAATGAAAGCTTATTTAGGTATAAATAGAGGGACATCTTACTTGTATATGCATACAAACAATGGCCCTCTTGCAATATTATTACTTAATCTAGTCATACTCTGCATAATCTTCGCTTTCCTACTTTCAGATATCTTCAAAAAGCTCAAAACGTTATTAAACAAGTTTCTCATTCTCTAAGTTATTAATTAACCAGAGAAAAGGTTAACCACATATTCTAACTAATCTTGCACATTTCTTATTCTCTAAGTTATTAATTAACCAGAGAAAAGGTTAACCACATATTATAATAAATCTTGCACATTTCTTATTCCGTAAGTTATTGTTTAACCAGAGAAAAGATTAACCACATACTCTAACCACATTATTAATTTCGCTTTAATTGGTTTGTCACACAATTAATGAAGCTTATTTAGGTATAAGTAGAGGGACACCTTACTTTTATATGCATACATACAATGGCCCTCTTGCAATATTATTACTTAACCTTGTCATTACTCTACATAATCTTCACTTTCCTACTTTCATATATCTTCAAAAAGCTCAAAACCTTATCAAACACATTTCTTATTCTCTAACTTATTAATTAACCAGAGAAAAGGTGAACCACATATTCTAACTAATCTTGCACATTTCTTATTCTCTAAGTTATTAATCAACCAGAGAAAAGGTTAACCACATATACTAACAAATCTTGCACATTTCTTATTCTCTAAATTATTAATTAACTAGATAAAAGGTTAACCACATATACTAACAAATCTTGCACATTTTTTATTCTCTAAGTTATTAATTAACCAAAGAAAAGGTTAACCACATTATTAATTTCATTTTCAATGGTTTGTCACATAATTAATGACGCTTATTTAGGTATAGATTGAGGGACATCTTAATTGTATATGCTAGGGGTGAGCATGGGTAAAGGGTAGAATAGGAACCAGTGAGTACCCACCCTCCGATTCCAGGTAGGAACTGAAACTGGCCTCATTAGGGTTCGATTTCAGTTCCGATTTTGGAAAATTGGAATCATAAATTTTGGGTTTTGTTTCGATTCCTATAGTGCTGGAACCGAGAACCAGAATTAGAATTGAGCTCTGGGTACCCAGGTAGGAACCAAGACTAAATTATAATTTTTGTAAATTTTAAGGGTTTTTTTTTTTAATTTTTGGGGGTGTATTTGTTATTTTTTAAAAGTAAGGGGTAATTGAAATTAACCCAGGTACCCGGAACCTATGTTTTAGGCTCTGTTTCCAAGTTTCTAGGAACCAGAATCGGCCGATTCCGGTTCCAGTTTCGGTTCTAAATCTTAGGAACCAATCGGCTCCAGTTCCGATTCCAATTTCGATTCCGGTTCCTTCAAAAAATGCAGTACCCGGAACCACTCACCCTTAGTATATGCATAAATACAATGGCCTCCTTGCACTATTATTACTTAATCTTTTCATTAATCTATATAATCTTCACTTTCCTGCTTTCATCTATCTTTAAAAAGCTATAACCTCATTAAACACATTTCTTATTCTCTAAGTTATTAATTAATCAGAGAAAATGTTAAGCACATAGTCTGACTAATCTTGCACATTTCTTATTATCTAAGTTATTAATCAACCAAAGAAAAGTTTAATCACATATTCTAACAAATCTTGCACATTTCTTATTCTCAGAGTCACTAATTAATGAGATAATGTGTTAACCTCATAATCTAGCCACATTATTAATTTCGCTTTTAATGGTTTGTGACATAATTAATGAAGCTTATTTAGGTATAAATAGAGGGACATCTTACTTGTATATGCATACATACAATGCCCCCCTTCCTGTACTATTGCTTAATCTTGTCATTATACTCTGCATAATCTTCACTTTCCTACTTCCATCTATCTTCAAAAAGCTCAAACCCTCATCAAACACATTTCTTATTCTCCAAGTTATTAATCACCTAGAGAAAANTATTATCTAAGTTATTAATCAACCAAAGAAAAGTTTAATCACATATTCTAACAAATCTTGCACATTTCTTATTCTCAGAGTCACTAATTAATGAGATAATGTGTTAACCACATAATCTAGCCACATTATTAATTTCGCTTTTAATGGTTTGTGACATAATTAATGAAGCTTATTTAGGTATAAATAGAGGGACATCTTACTTGTATATGCATACATACAATGCCCCCTTGCCATATTATTGCTTAATCGTCATTATACTCTGCATAATCTTCACTTTCCTACTTCCATCTATCTTCAAAAAGCTCAAACCCTCATCAAACACATTTCTTATTCTCCAAGTTATTAATCACCTAGAGAAAATGTTAACTACTTATTCTAACTAATCTTGCACATTTCTTATTCTCTAAGTTATTGATTAACCAGACAAAAACATTAACCACATATTCTAACAAATCTTGTGAAAGGAAATATTAGATTTACATAGCAGAATTAAAATAAAAAATTTAATCCCAATTACAATAAACCCAAGATCAGGGTTATGATTATATGTGTATTTAATTAATAAATTTATACTAGGTTTAATGAACTTACTATCATTGGAGACTTTGTCACTTTAATTTTCCTTCCACAAATTAATCAAAGCATAGGATTGCACCAATTTGTCCACACAGAAGCACCAAACGATCAAGAGGAAAAATCAATTGCTAGATTAATTTGAGAATATACAATTAGGTTTTTCTTTTAGGGTTGGGGTTTAATATATAATAACTTTAAACCTATTCCCTCAATAAATAGCAATAGGCGGCAACCCTAGATTAAGTGGGTAATTTATACTCAATTACTCTATAAAATCACCAAAAGGCCCCTTATGATAAAATTACCTAAAGGTCTCTTTCACTAAAAAAAAAACCCTAAATCGTCTCTTTTGACTCGGTTTATTAAAGAGATCAAAATTTTCTTTACCAATTCTAGATATGATATCTAAAATTCTAGAAATAAGACAATTCATTCTATAAACCCCAAAGTATTAACCTTTATAATTCAACCCTCTCTTGTGTGTGACCTATAGGTACTTTATAATGTTGGTAGTGAACAGAATCGTGATTAATCTACAATTAATCATCTTTATATTCATAGACTAAGATTGACATCTAGTAAGACATCATAGCCATCCAAAAGATAGAGAGTCAGCGGAAGACATATACCTATCAACAGTATGGTTATCGTACAATAAAATATTTTCATTATCTGTTATCTTATCAAGACTGAGGCATAGAAATAGTGTCTACCTCAAATATTCCCTTAATATATATTGGTGTTTGGTTATTGGATCAATGACCAAACCAAATCTGACTAAGCGACAACTCAATCTCACTGTGGCCACAGATTTGTAATCGTTGTCATTTAGCCAAACTGCACTATGAGATAACTTCTCCGGTACCTAGCAGTGATGAATCATTTGTTGATCCACTACAACCTTAGTGCACTTCTCAATGTTGGCAATCACTACCATTCTGATAGTCCTAAGAAAAAAAACTATGTTAAGCTAGGGTCAAACTACACTAATAGGTGCACAAGGCACTCCAATGATCTCAAGTCTAAGAATCACATGCACTGTCATCCGTTAGAGATGAATGTTCCATAAACACTGGGGTTACCATCCATATGGAATCCTCTGGTGGGTCAGTCTAGTGAACTTGCTACGGTGTAATTGCCCACAGCAAGCACCCACGTGTTGCACCAGGTTGTCACCAAACAACCTTGACAAGTGAGATCAGTCACTGCCTTTCGACAGAGTCGTTCAACACTATGATAGCCTTACCGTATTATCTGTGCCCTTACTTCAGAATAATACTAGGGCTACAGACGTTTCTAGAATAGCCACCATATGTGCTCATAGGGTTCTCACTATCAAGATTTGAAACACTTGATACCCTCATCACGGTTCTACCATTCTAAGGATATATATCAATACATATTGCAATAATAATGATTTACGCGATATAGAATAAAATACCTTTTATTGATTAATGAACATTATTACAAAGAGTCAATTCTACAATAATTGATTGGCTCTAGGGCATGTACTCTAACACTTATTCTCTAACTTATTAATTAACCAGAGAAAAGGTTAACCACATATTCTAACTAATCTTGCACATTTCTTATTCTCTAAGTTATTAATCAACCAGAGAAAAGGTTAACCACATATACTTACAAATCTTGCACATTTCTTATTTTCTAAATTATTAATTAACCAGATAAAAGGTTAACCACATATACTAACAAATCTTGCACATTTTTTATTCTCTAGTTATTAATTAACCAAAGAAAAGGTTAACCACATTATTAATTTCGTTTTCAATGGTTTGTCACATAATTAATGATGCTTATTTAGGTATAGATTGAGGGACATCTTAATTGTATATGCTAGGGGTGAGCATGGGTAAAGGGTAGAATAGGAACCAGTGAGTACCCACCCTCCGATTCCAGGTAGGAACTAAAACCGGCCTCATTAGGGTTTGATTTCAGTTCCGATTTTGGAAAATTGGAATCATAAATTTTTGGGTTTTGTTTCAGTTCCTACAGTGCTGGAACTGGTAACCAGAATTAGAATCAAGCTCTAGGTACCCAGGTAGGAACCAAGACTAAATTATAATTTTTGTAAACTTTAAGGGTTTATTTGGAATTTTGGGGGGTGTATTTGTCATTTTTTAAAAGTAAGGGGTAATTGAAATTAACCCAGGTACCTGGAACCTATGCTTTAGGTTCTGATTCCAAGTTTCTACGAACCAGAAGCGGACGATTCCGGTTCCAATTTCGGTTCTAAATCTTTGGAACCAATTGGCTCTGGTTCCGATTCCAATTTCGATTCCGGTTCCTTCAAAAAATGCAGTACCCGGAACCGCTCACCCTTAGTATATGCATAAATACAATGGCCCCCTTGCCCTATTATTACTTAATCTTGTCATTAATCTATATAATCTTCACTTTCCTGCTTTCATCTATCTTTAAAAAGCTATAACCTCATTAAACACATTTCTTATTCTCTAAGTTATTAATTAACCAGAGAAAATGTTAACCACATAGTCTGACTAATCTTGCACATTTCTTATTATCTAAGTTATTAATCAACCAAAGAAAAGGTTAATCACATATTCTAACAAATCTTGCACATTTCTTATTCTCAAAGTCACTAATAATGAGATAATGTGTTAACCACAAATCTAGCCACATTATTAATTTCGCTTTTAATGGTTTGTGACATAATAATGAGTTATTTAGGTATAAATAGAGGGACATCTTACTGTATATGCATACATACAATGCCCCCTTGCCAATTATTGCTTAATCTTGTCATTATACTCTGCATAATCTTCAGTTTCCTACTTCCATCTATCTTCAAAAAGCTCAAACCCACATCACAACACATTTCTTATTCTCCAAGTATTAATTACCTAGAGAAAATGTTAACTACTTATTCTAACTAATCTTGCACATTTCTTTTCTCTAAGTTATTGATTAACCAGACAAAAACGTTAACCACATATTCTAACAAATCTTGTGAAAGGAAATATTAGATTTACATTGCAGAGAATATAAAAAAAATTAATCCCAATTACAATAAACCCAAGATCAGGGTATGATATATTGTATTTAATTAATAAATTTATACTAGGTTAATGAACTTACTATCATTGGAGACTTTGTCATTTATTTCCTTCCACAAATCAATCAAAGCATAGGATTGCACCAATTTGTCCACACGAAAGCACCAAACGATCAAGAGGAAAAAAACAATTGCTAGATTAATTTGAGATATACAATTAGGTTTTCTTTTAGGGTTGGGGTCTAATATATAATAATTTTAAACTATTCCTCAATAATAGCAATAGGCGGCAACCCTAGATTAAGTGGGTAATTTATACTCATTACTTTATAAAATCACCAAAAGGCCCCTTATGATAAAATTACCTAAAGGTCTCTTTCACTAAAAAAACCCTAAATCGTATCTCTTGACTCGGTTTATTAAAGAGATCAATTTCTTGACCAATTCTAGATATGATATCTAAAATTCTAGAAATAAGACAATTCATTCCATAAACCCAAAGTATTAACCTTTAGAATTCAACCTTCTCTATGTGTGACCTATAGGTACTCTATAATGTGTGTAGTGAACAGAATTGTAATTAATCTACAATAATCGTCTTTAATTCATAGACTAAGATTGACATCTAGCAAGATCATAGCCATCAAAAGATAGAGAGTCGCGGAGACATATACCTATCAATAGTATGGTTATCGTGCAAAAATATTTTCATTATCTGTTATTATAAAGACTGAGGCACCAAAGATATGTCTACCTCAAATATTCCCTTAATATATATTGTGTTGGTTATAGATCAACGACTAAACTAAATCTGACTAAGCAACAACTCAATCTCACTGTGGCCACAGATTTGTAATCATTGTCATTTAGCCAAACTGCACTATGAGATAACTTCTCCGGTACCTAGCAGTGATGAATCATTTGTTGATCCACTGTAGCCTTAGTGCACTTCTCAAGAGGCAATACTCCATTCTGATAGTCCTAAGAAAAAAACTACGTTAAGCTAGGGTCAAACTACACTAATAGGTGCACAAGGCACTCCAATGATCTCAAGTCTAAGAATCACATGCATGGTCATCCGTTAGAGGATTTTTTTTCATAGAGACTGGGGTTACCATCTACATAGAATCCTGGTAGATTAGTCAAGTGAGATCTGTCACTATCTTTCAGTAGGATCGTTCAATGCTATAATAGTCTTATCAAACTGTATCTTTAGTCAAAATAATATTGGGGTTATAGACATTTCTAGAATGGCTATCTCATGTGCTTATAGGGTTCGTAATCTAGAGTTAAAACACACTTGATCCGATACTATTCTAAGAATATATCATAACATATTTGTAAATATAAAAAACAAATATAGAAAATGCCTTTTATAACAGATAAACATGATACAAAATCAGAGTCAATTACAGATTTGATTAGCTTTAGGACACCTACTCTAAGAGTTGTAATGTGTAAGGAGAATCGGATTTGGAGCTTGATGTAAGTGAGTCTATTGAAGCTGATCTGGAGTGAGTAGATTGATAGCGTGGGAATTACAAAAACAGATACTTCATTCGTAGAATGTAGCTCTTCTTTGGTAAAAAACATAAGTAAGTTTTTAACTATAATACTAGCTAATTAAGAGATGCTCTGCACATAACTAAAGAAGTCCAATCTCCTGCAACAATGGCCACCATTAACGTAGGCATGCAATCCTACTTCATAATCTCCTTATTCATCTTCATTATGTGCACCTTTTTTTCGCTTTCTCTTCAAAAGGCTAACCGTTCATCAAGCACCACCCACTTGCGCCTCCCTCCAAGCCCACCTGCTCTTCTCTCATTGGTCATCTCCATCTCATGAGCCTAAGTCCACAAATCCGTCACTGATATCTGCACTAATATGGTCCTCTCCTCTATCTCCGTATTGGATCTATGCGCTGGGTTGTTGTTTCATCAGTGCTGTGGCCATGGAAATCTTCAAAACGCATGATATTAACTTTTCTTATCGCCCAGCATCTCTTTTCGGGGATAGTATATTCATGGGAAATCTTGGGATGTTCACTGCACCATATGGAGACTCCTGGAGATCATGAAGAAACTTTGCGTTTCTGATCTACTGGAGCGCGACACCTTGAAAGGTCACGTAATGTTAGACGCGAAGAAATTATGCAACTCTTGAGCAAAATATTGGAGAAAGCTGGTAAAAATGAGGTTGTGGACGTGGGTAGTGAGTTAGGGAGCTTGCAAGTAAAGTCCTAATGAGGAGGTGACGGGTGCAGAATTTTCAGAGGAAAATTGTGAGGCTGATATGATGAAGAGAATGCGGAGGAGTCGCTAGTGCTGGTTGCCAATTTTGCTTGCTAATGCACTAGGCCCTTTCAAAATATTAGCGTATGGTTGTTGCAGATACGGGGTAGAGAGTTGACTAAATGGTATGATGAGTTATTGGAAAAGTACTTAGAAGAGCATGAAGTAAGAGCAAATGGAGATGGCGACAGATCGAAAATAGAGATTTGATGGATATCCTCTGGAGGTTTATCATGATGAAAAATCAGAGTTCAAGATTACCAAAACGACATCAAGGCCTTCTTCTGGTATAAAGAGAATCCAATTAAACATTTCTATTCAGTCCTTTCTTTCTTTATTGAGTATTAACATAATAGATTAAATAATATTCCTAAAATATACCTGCAGGATATCTTATTGCTGGCATCCTTGGCACAGATGAGAGCGTAAAATGGGCAATAGCGGAGCTTAACGCCATCCTGATTCATTTAATAAAGCTAGGAAGAGATTGAATCAGTTGTTGGAAGAAATAGACTTGTTGAAGAATCGATATACGAAATCTCCTTTTGCAGGCCGTGGTGAGGAAACACTAAGAATTCATCCACATGTCCCTAAATTCAGGAAATCGATAGAAATTGAATATCAAAGGCTTCGATATACCTGGAAAACTGTAACTGCTATTAAGCATATGCCGTAATGAGGGATCCTGAGTTTTGGGATAAACCAAACGAGTTCCGCCCTGAGAGGTTCTTGGTTTATTCCAAGAAGAAGAAGATAGTGAAACAAAGAAACAACTTTTGAATTATTTTCCATTTGGAGGAGGGAGGAGAACCTGCCCGGGTGCATTATTAGCATCAACACCGTGAGTGCTGCTACAGCTGCGATGGTTCAATGCTTTGATTTTGAAGTTGAAGGCAGTAAGTTTAAACTGCAAGCTGGACCAGGAATGTCACTGAGCTTGCCTGAGAACTTATGTGTCGTCCTGTGGTTCACTTCAACCCATTTGCTCAAACATGATGGTTTACTCAAGCCCGACATCTAAAGTATTGATCAATTAGTAATTAATTTCTTTCAAGTGCTAATTGTCTAGAAAGAATAAACTGGAAATCTGTAGATCCTTCTGCAGATTTCTTTATTAATTCTGGCATTATATATGTACTAAAAATTCTATCCTAATAATGAAGCTTGTTTTGTCAATTTTTCCTGTACGCATCGCCAGCAAAAAATACACTAATGTCTCATTGTCTCTCAAAATTTTGAAGCTTCCTTGCTATAATTAATTATGTATTTCAACTAATACATCATCACAGTCTTTCTTATAAACTAAATGATCAGAGAAAATATGAACATTATACTTTAACTGATGGTTTTTTTGTTTTTTTTTTTTTTCTCTTGTTACAATTAATTGTTTTGTTAAAATATAACTTTCCAATAGTAAACATAGTAACTATATAAATACCTGCTATGACATACGCAGCCGCAAAGAAATTCGTAGCAGGGCACCGCGCATTCCCATGCTGTACTACGTACAATTATTTGTTTTAGTTGATCGTATTTAATTTGCTGCTTATTGAGGGGATGAGGAGATGGTTGAAACTTGAAGTAGAATTGTTGGTGGCTTGCGTTATTTATCTGATTTATTTCTTGTTCTTGTTCGCCATGAACAGAGTGATGGCCATAAAGATTAAAGCCAACAAGAGGTTATCGAGGTGGGGATTTCTTCTCTTTTCATGTTCAAGAAGTAAATGAAGCGAAACAAGAGAGAAGAAGCCATTGCGAAAACGGGGAAAAACCGGATTGACCCGGGATTTGAAGACCCAAATTGTTCCCTTTCCTTTTCTTGTTTCGGTAATGATTCTTCTTAATTCTTTCACTCTCCCTTTTCTTCATCCATTTGCTCGTTGTGCATGTGTACCTGTTTCCTAATCTCAGCTTCGGTGACAGAGTTGATCACGTATGTACTCATTTGGATTATTTTGCTTTAGTTGATTGTGTTTATGTTGATGGGTAATGGAGGGAGAACTTTTAGCCATGGTGATTTTGTGTGAGGGAGAACATGGGGTTGTTGGACCTCTGGCTTTAATAGTACAGGCTGCTGTCTGCACAAGGATAGTGGGAGTGGGACTGTTAGGCAGGCAAGGTGCTGGCTGCCGGGCATGGGTTAATAAGGGCAGTAAGGTCATTCACTCTAATTCCGTCAAACTTACCGAAAAAAAGCTAACGATAAGGAGTTTAGAGTTAATACCGAACCAATGCAGTGTTTACAGTATTTAGAACTAAGGTTAATGATAAGTTGATAGCATAATATTACACATACAATATTTTTATACAACACAATGTGTCAGAAGATGCTGATCAATTTTTAATTAAAAATAAAATTTTATTCAATCATTTTTCGTCATATCATATTGTATGAAAAATGTTGTATGTACAATATTTCTCAAGTTGATAGCAGTGAATTAAAAAACTTATTATCATTTCTCCAAAAGGAGCATAATTGAAAAGTTGTTTCTATAGTTCACCATCTTGAATTCTTGATTGCAATCTTTTTCTTTTAGACCTGTTATGATAAACTCAATCCCACATATAATAATTAACGACAAGACAAATAGAGAAAAATATTAACACACAATGAACACAATAATTTATGTGGTTCAGCTTTTTAGCCTACGTCCACGAGTAAAGATAAAAGAATAATTTTTACACACAAAATAAAGTATTGGAAAACTCTCCAACCCAAAATCTCAAATACATCCAATTATATCTCACACTCAAAAACTCACTCACTTAACTCTCTCAAAATGGTTTCTCAAATGACCTGAGAGCTTTGATGAATAGTTTGTGTTCCCTTGCACATGGCACCCATATTTATGTTGAAGGGAAGTCATTTCAAGTCAACATTTACGGGAGGGATTTAGAAGAGCACGAAGCCACCAACTTGTGGTTGAGAATATTTGTGAGACATGAAGTACAATTTTTGCTTCCAATTGTGGCATAAATTACCACCAAAGAAATAAAAAATTCACCGAGACAAGAATAATCTTTCTTTCCATGCCTGCATTCATTAGTCATTACTGTAACTTCATTCATAGTTAGTTTTAGCTAAAATCCTAACTGACACTAAAATTCAATGCGATCCCAAGCAAATATTGGCTGTAATATACATCAGTTTTAGCTAGACCCTTGCACGCATCCCGTTAGTTATCTAATTAGATATATCCATCCTTAATCCTTCAATATTTTTGTAAGAATTTGATATTGGAGTAGCACGAAGAAGCAACTGAGTTACCACAGAGTGCAAGAAGAAGAGAGGCAAAAGAAGCAACTTTAGTTATTGAGTATGCCGAGAGAATATAAGCAAGAAAGAAAGAGAGTAGATTAATTTTTGTATATTGTATTTCATGTACAAGAGTTAAAATTTATACAATTGTAAATGTAACATGTAAGGAAATAAAATAAAAAGAATAAATGTAAATCAATACACTCAATGCAATAATATAATTCTACCTAAGCTACCATACTTGGACACTATCAAATATTATAAATCTTCTAAATATGGCATGTATAGTCATTCACATGTCAACACTTCCCCTCAAGCTCATGGTTTATAAATGTCATAAACTTCAAGCTTGCTCAATAAATGTCAATGTTGCCTCTAACATAATGGTTTTGTGAATATGTCTGCCCACTGATCTGTGGTTCGGATGTGCTCTGTTTTAATTATACCTTCCTGTATCTTGTCTCTGACAAAGTGGCAACCAATCTCTATATGCTTTGTTCTTTCATGGAAGACTGGATTGGCTGTGATGTCGTTGGCTGCTTTGTTGTCGCAATATAATTTAATTGGTGCTTCCACTTGTAGATTCAAGTCCTTTAATAGTCCAAGAATCCATGTGACCTCACATGCGGTTTTGGCCATGGCTCTATATTCTGCCTCTGCTGATGAGAGTGATACGATAGATTGTTTCTTTGTTTTCCAGGGAAATAAGTGATGCGCCAAGTTTAACATAGAAACCAGTGAGGGAGCTTCTTGTCATTGGACGTCCATCTGATGCAGTGGCCAGTCATGGTGAGAAGCAACAGAAAGGAATGTACAGACAATGACATGTTTGGCTACAAGTGAGAAGGTTTCGTGATAGTCAAATCCTTCCCGTTGAGTGAAGCCTTTGGAACAAGACGAGCTTTATGTCATTCGATGGAACCATCAGCATGGCCTTTGATTTTATAGACCCACTTACAACCAATAGGTTTCCTAAAAGAAGGGCCAGAAACGAGGTCCCATGTGTGGTTGCTGACTAGAGCATTTAATTCTGCCTCCATGGCCTGACGCTAACAATCATGCAGAACGGCATCAGAAAAGGTGACTGGTTCCCGATCAGATGAAATATTGCTTATACAGAACCTATATCCAAAAGATAATCTGTCAAAGCTGACATATTTAGATATAGGATAAGTAGTACTTCCACAGTGGAGCAGATGTAATCAGAAATCCAGACTGGTGGTCGGGAAACTCTGGAAGACCGGCATAAAGGAACATGAGCTGGTGAATGAGTATAGGAATAGCCATATCTATAGGTGGAAGAGTATCCTAAACGAGACCCGGAGAGGATGAATATGTGGTATGGGGGGATCCTGGAGGTGTATCGAAAACTGTGGAGTCAGGATGCACATCAGGAGTTTGATCAGAGTCTGGCTAAGTAAGCAGAATAAGAACCACAATGATGGGAGTATTTGGCTGATGATCCAATGAGGCAAGTGCTGATGGCGGGGATGGAGTGGCATTTTCTAAGAAAGGAAAAATTCCTTCGTGGAAGACGACATCTCTACTAACAAAGAATTTGTTAAGTTGAGGGTCATAGAGGTGATACCCTTTCTGGAGCATAGGATACCCCATGAAAATACATTTCCTGGCACGAGGAGCAAACTTGTCATAGGAACCCACTATGGTAGAGTAACTTAAACAACCAAAAACTCGTAAGTGAGTGTTATCAAGTATCTTTTCAAACAGTAATTCAAAAGGAGTTTTACCTCTAATAACCCGTAAAAGCATGCGATTAATGAGATAGGTGGCAGTAGTCACACATTCGCCCCAAAAGGTGGCGAGGGTTGTTAGCCAGACTAAAGAAAGGGCAGTTTTGTAAAACTGCAAATCACAAATGAATGAACAGTGTTGTTTTGTAAAGTAAAACTTTACTCTTCTTCAACTAAGTTGGGTTTACTCTTTTGATAACAGTTTGTTTACTCTTCTTGTATATAAACGCAAGCTCTGCTTCAGCTCATTTTTTAATCAAATTCAATAGAAGTAATTCAAGAGTTCTAAATGTTTCAAGAACTCTTTCAATCTCTATTTTTCAGTTTCAGTTCCACATGGTATCAGAGCTAGAGACAAGCGTCGATGGCAACGATCCTAACAATTGATTTCTTCCTCAGCTCCAATGGAGAAAATGCAGAACAGTTTAGCGAGACCTCAACTCTCGATCTTTTCGTCAAGCCTCTAGGTCGTTACTCCCAAACTCACAAGAGACAGCTACACTAACAATTACCGATTCTGGCAATCGCAAGTCCTTTTCACTGTGGGAGCACAAAAATTTGAAGAACATCTAACAGGTTTAATTCCCTGTCCAGCTCCCTTTATTACTTTTGTTTCTTGTTCAATTAAGTTGAGTGACAGTAAGTCATCTGAAACCCTAGCCAAAGAAAAGCTGAATCCAGCTTATGTAACCTGGAAACGAACTAACAAGTTCCTTGTTACTTAGCTTCTAGCCTCAATTTCTGAGTGCATGTTCATTCTTGTTTCGAAATGTTAGTTTGCCTCTGAAGTATGGTTTAAACTTGAAGCTGATTTTGTGACTGAGTCAAAGGCTAGAGCCTTACACTTGAAGAATTTTCTTCAAACAACTTAGAAAGGTAATTTGAATATTCATGAATATGTAAAGAAGATGAAAGGCATTGCTGAAAGCTTGTCTGCGAGTGGTCAAGTGATCTCATATGAAAATCTTCTGCAACACATTTTAGATAGTTTAGGTCCAGAGTTTGATGTTGTGGTTGTCAATCTGGCCTCCAAGGTAGAGTCTAAGATTGATCTAGTTACTTTGCAGGAGGCTCAGTTTTTGTTACAGAAATATGAGTTACGGCTTGATAGGTTTAACTCTCTAGAGTTTCATGGAGGTTCTGTTAATGTTGCTTCTCTTGGGAATTCAAGTGGTTTAAGTGGTCAAAATTTGTTGCTAATGAATACTAAGGTTTCCTCTGCATCTACTGGTACAACTGGTTTGGTTACACATGATCAGTCTTAAATGCTACAAAGCTTACCTAATCCTCCTATAGGATCTCAGAATTATTCTAATTGGTCTGCTTCTCAAGGAGTTTAGTTTACTTCTATTGATCCTGGCTCACACTTTGGACAGTTTGGACAGTTCACTTCATATAAACCTGTTTTTGGGAGAGACAAAGGAAGAAGTAATGACAGAGGCAAGCCTATCTGTGAACTTTGCAGCAAAATTGGCCACACAGCAGGTCACTATTATCACCGCTACAACTCTACTTACACTAGTGTACCTCCTCAAGGAAGCATGACAGGACAAGGTGGCTCTGGTTCCTTTAGTTATGTACATAGTCCAAACCTAGGATTTCATAATGGATCTTATGGACTGCAATCTGGAAATCAGCAAAGCTATAATGCTGGCAGTTCTTATGGTTCTCAGTCTGGAAGTCAGCATGGTATTGTTCCTTCAAATAGATCCTACGATTCATCATCTCAGTCAATTACAAGTTCCAACCTGCAATCTCAACAACAGCATACTAATCTGCAAGGCAGGCCATCTTCCATTCATCAACAGCAAGGGTTTCATGTCCCTAGTCAGCAAGGTTCATACCAAAATTCAGTTCCTAACCAAGCTTTTCTTGTGTCCACACCTTCCTTGAACCATTACCCTCAAACACATATAACTATCCAAGCAACTGCTCATGTTGATAGAGCTTGGTACATGGATTCAGGAGCTACTGACCATGTTACCTCTGATCCTACTCAGCTAACTTCTAGCAGAAATTATGATGGGGTTGAACAACTACAAGTTGGCAGCGGTGAGTCTCTACACATATATCATATAGGTTCAACTTTATTTCCTAGTTCATTTCACTCTAAGTGTTTACATTTGTGCAATGTGCTGTGTGTTCCTAGAATAACTAAAAATCTTCTTAGTATTTCTAGATTCACTAAAGATAATCAAGTAACTGTGGAATTTGACTCTGATTGTTGTATTGTTAAGGACAAGGCTACCAAGGCAGTGTTACTGCAGGGAGGACTTAAGGCTGGTCTGTACCAATTGCACATACCTCCTTGCTTTTCATCTGGTTATACTGCTGATGGTCTAGAAAAGTCAGCTGCTTTAAGTCCTAGGTTTTGTAATACTTTGTTTTCAAATAAGTCAGTAGGCACTGATAGTCAGTATACTTATAGCTTACCTCAGTTTATTAATCCTACGAATAGTTTTCAAACTGCTAATGCCAACTGTAATATACTGACTAGCAGTCCACTGAATGATTTAGTTAATCATGACCATAGGTTGCAAGTTTCTCAATTACTTTGTAGTAATCAAAATCGTATCTCTTGTGCAAATATTTGTACTCCTGATGCTATTAATAAGATACAATGTTTGCAATATTCTGATTCTGATACTGCTATTGTTGCTGATGTTACTATTACTAAAACTGATAGTTCTAATTGCACTGAATCTAAATATGTGAATGACACTTTTGATATAGTTGATAATTCTGATTTAATTCCTGGTGATACTTCTGATATTGCTGATTACTCTAATATGATCAAATCTTATCCTTGTTTTGTTTTGCATACTGTTTCTATGTTTAGTGTTGCTACTTCTGTGTTAGATGCTAGTGTAAATTCTAACATGTCTAAAAATCTTGCTCACAATTCTACTGTTGAAAAATCTGATTATGTTGTTTTAAATTCTGAAATATCTAAAAACCTTGCTCACAATTCTGCTGTTGCAAAATCTAACACACACCAACATTATCCTATAGCAGCTAACCCTATAGTTTTCCATGCTAGCAACACTAGGAACAATGCACTATCCCTCTAGCATAATCGCCTAGGACGCCCTCATGCTGATGTGTTAAATAAGATTTTACCTCATATTCATCCATGACCTTTAAAACCTATTTCATCCCTGAATTTTTGTGATGCATGTAGATTAGGAAAACTACATAGAAATCATTTTCCTAGTTCCACCTCTAGAGCTACACAACCCCTTGAAATTGTTCATAGTGATATTTGGGGACCAGCACTAGTAGCTTCCTTAGAAGGCTTCAAATATTACATTCATTTCATTGATGACTACAGTAAGTTCACCTGGATGTTTCCCTTAAGAACCAAAGCTGAAGTCCAGTCTACTTTCATCAAATTTCACCATCTAGTTGAGAGACAGCTTCGATGTAAACTCAAAACCTTACGATCTGACCAAGGAGGAGAGTATAGAGGCCTAATACCTTATCTTAACACTGCTGGAATTTAGCTTAGGCATTCCTGTGCTTATGTGCATCAACAAAATGGGAGAAGTGAAAGGAAGCATAGACATATAGCAGAAACTGGTCTTACTTTACTAGCCCATGCATCTATGCCTTTACATTTTTGGTGGTGTGCATTCAATACTATTGTTTTTCTTATTAATAGAATGCCTACCTCAGTTTTGAGTTTTTTGTCACCATATCAAGTTCTGTACGGTAGGTTTCCTGCATATTCTGAGTTAAAAATCTTTTGTTGTGCCTTTTTTCCATTTTTGAGAGATTTCAATAAACACAAATTGGATTTTACTCTTCTAAATTTGTTTTTCTAGGTTATAGTTTAGCTCATAAAGGTTATAAGTGCCTTAGTTTAGAGGAAAAAATTTGCATTACTCCTAATGTTCAATTCAACGAACTAGAGTTCCCTTTTGCTACTGGTTTTGGTCAACCCTTGTCTAGTTCTTGTTCTTCTTTACTCAAAGCAGCAGTTCCTGATAGTTCTTCTACTACTTTTCCTTTTGTGTCTATTCCATTCTCCAATGGTACAGTTAGTAAAGTATCCCCTGCAGTGGATTGTTCTGTTCCTAATCCTTCCTTCACCACTAACAAGTCAGCTTCTAGTTCCCTATTTCAGGACACTAATACAAGCATTCCTAATCTATCATCCACCATCAGCAACTCAATTTCAATTACTCTATCTCACAATCTCAATAATTCTACTTCCTCATTGCCTACTTCCATTCCATCTTCTCTTCCACATACTTTTCCTTTAGAAGTAGATCTCTCTTGTTATCATCCTTCTCTTCACAATTCCAAGGTCCAAAAGCCTTTTATATCTTCAGAATGTGCACAACCAGCACAGAAACACACTGATTGCTCTCTTGTAGTTGACTTAACTCCATCACAATGTCTTCAATCTAAAAATCTTACCCATGCTCCTGAATTCTTTAATTCGATTACTCATAACCAATCTACAAATCAACTCCTGACCACTAACACACATACCATGATCACCAGATCCAAAACCAGCAACTTAACCTCAACTAACCCTACAGTGATCTAGCCTTTATCTATTCCACCAGAATCTGTTACAATGAATAAAGCACCTGCATTTCCTACTTTTGTTGATCAGAATCGGCCTACAAACCAGCCCCTAACCACTAATACACACACCATACTCACCAGGTCTAAAACCAGTAACCCAACCTCCACTGCACTTACCTTGATCAAGTCCTTACCTATTCAACCAGAACCTGGTACAGTGACTGAAGCTCTTGCTTGTGATGAGTGGAAAAAGGTCATGCAAGATGAGTTTGATGCTCTTATTAGGAATGAAACTTGGAGTCTTGTTCCTCAAACTTCTGATATGAACATAGTTGGTAATAAATGGGTATTTCGAACCAAATTTCATGCTGATGGGTCTCTTCAGAAATACAAAGCTAGATTAGTTGCTAAAGGATTTCAACGAACTCCTGGCTTAGATTATTTTGAAACTTTCAACCCAGTTGTTAAACCCACAACCATTAGAATTATTTTCACATTAGCTGTCACTTATGGTTGGGATATTCAACAAGTGGATGTGAACAATGCATTCCTCAATGGTCATTTGAATGAAACAGTTTATATGCAACAACTTTAGGGGTTTGAGGATCCTCATTTATCCTCTCATGTTTGTAAGCTCAACAAGGCTCTCTATGGTCTTAAAGAAGCCCCATGGGCTTGGTTTGACAAACTCAAACAAGCCTTGGTTCACAAGGGATTTCAGAATTCAATATCTGATTCAAACTTGTTCATTCACAAGGAAAACTCTCAAGTTTTATATGTCCTTATATATGTGGATGACATCTTAATAACTGGTTCTAGTTCATCTGCAATTCAGCAGCTTGTTCATGATTTAAACAGCTAATTTGCCTTGAAAACTCTTGGGGCTTTCACATATTTTTTGGGTTTAGAAGCAACCAGGTCTACACTTAAAACAAACCAAATATGTCCATGATTTGCTTGTTAAAACTAAGATGCAAGAGGCACATGCTTGTCCCACCCCTATGGCAGTAGAAACCAAACTTTTTGCAACTGATAGTGAGTTGTTTAAAGATCCTAACCTCTATAGAAGCACTATTGGAGCTCTTCAAAATGTCACTTTAACCAGGCTTGATATTAGTTTTATAGTGAACAAGCTTAGTCAATATCTTCAGGCTCCTACTAAGTTACAATGGCAAGCTTGTAAGAGAGTTCTAAGGTATCTTAAAGGCACTCAATTCCATGGCTTGCTGTTTTGACCAACAGCCTCTCTCAATGTTGAATGTTATATAGATGCAGATTGGGGAGGTAATTTAGATGACCGTCGGTCTATTACTGGATATTATGTGTACCTAGCCCCTAATCTGGTTCAATGGAGCTCTCGTAAGTAAAAAGTGGTTGCTTTATCGTCTACAGAGGCTGAGTACAGAGCACTAGCCCAAACAGCAACTGAACTGGCCTGGTTGGATAGTTTGTTTACTAAAATAGGTGTCTCTAAATTCTTGCCCTGTCATTTGTTGTGACAATGTGAGTGCTGGAGCATTAGCATCAAATCCAGTATTTGACGCAAGAACAAAACATATTGAAATTGACACTCACTATATTCGTGACCAAGTTCTTGCAAAAAAGGTTATTATGCAATATGTTCCTACAAAGCTTCAAATTGATGATGTTCTAACAAAAGCACTTTCAATTAGTCAGTTTCAGGAGTTGAAACACAAACTTTGTGTTGTTGAGGTACCACATACAGATGCTAAAATTGACAGTAGCCAAGAACCTATTTAATCTCTAAAGCAGTGTAAAAGTCTGCTCAATCTGCTCAAAATTGTGTATAGAAGTATCAATAGACCATCTCTAAAACAGTGTAAAAATCTGCTCAAAATTGTGTGCTCAAAAGAATTGTGTTGAGTTCCTATTGTGTTGCTACTATAATGTTGTTTGTGATATGATGATATGAATGCTGAGAATGATGTGTGTGTTGCCGCTGTAATATTGTTTGTGGTATGATGATGTGAGTGCTGAAGTGTAAGCATGAAATTGAAATGCTAGTTGTGGTATAATTGTGTGTATGTTGACTGTTTGTGTTATGCATACTAAGTGTAAGCATAGAATTGGAATGTAGTGTTGAGATGTAATAGTGTGAGTACTGCTGATTGTGTTGAGGTGTAATGATGTGAGTACTGATGATTGTGTTGAGGTGTAATGATGTGAGTACTGCTAATTGTTGAGGTGTAATGGTGTGAGTATTGCTGATTGTGGCATAAGAAGAATGCTGAGTAGAAGGCATTGCTGATTGTGGCATAAGAAGAATGCTGAGTAGAAGGCATTGCTGATTGTGGCATAAGAAGAATGCTGAGTAGAAGGCATTGTTTAGTAGTAATCAGTTTTTGTTTCAGAAGCATTATTGTGCAGTAGTAGGAATCAGATTATTGTGTAGAAAGCATTGGTTGGTTTAGTAGGAATTAGTTTTTGTTTCAGAAGCATTGTGCAGAAGCATTTTTGTGCAGTAGTAGGAATCAGATTATTCTGCATAAGGCATTAGTTGGTTTAGTAGGAATCAGTTTTTGTTTCAGAAGCATTGTGCAAAAGCATTATTGTGCAGAAGACAGCAGAAGGCATTTTTATTTTTTTTGAGAAAATGCATAAATGAGAAAGTACAAAAGGTGCAAGGTTTATGGATGAATGGCATGGCAAAGTTTAGTTGTTGTTGAGATAAGTGCAGAAGAGTTGTGAATTGTGCAGAAGCATTGTGGATGAATGGCATGGCAGAGTTTATTTGTTGTTGAGATAAGTGCAGATGAATTGTGCAGAAACATTGTGGATGAATGACATGGCAGAGTTTTTTTTTTTTTTTTTGGTCAAGATAATGCAGAAGAATTGTGCAAGAGCATAGTGCAGAAGCATTCATTTATTTTTTGAAAAAGTGCAAAAATGAGAAAAGCTAGCATTAAGGAGGAATCAGCTTGAAAGTGCAGAATTATTCTATACAAAATAAAGTCTAGAAGAAAATCCAGCCAAAGTCTTCAAGGATTCAACAACTGTGGTTCAGTCTGAGGGGGAATGTTAGCCAGACTGAAGAAATGGCAGTTTTGTAAAACTGCAGATCACAAATGAATGAACGGTGTCGTTTTGTAAAGTGAAACTTTACTCTTCTTCAACTGAGCTAGGTTTATTCTTTTGATAACAGTTTGTTTACTCTTCTTGTATATAAACGAGAGCTCTGTTTCAGCTCACTTTTTAATCAAATTCAATAGAAGTAATTCAAGAGTTCTAAATGTTTCAAGAACTCTTTCAATCTCTATTTTTCAGTTTCAGTTCCACAGGGGTATGGGCTTGGTGTTTGATGGCTCGGGCTACTACTAATAAGTGACGGTGTTTTCATTCAACAATCTCATTTTGTTCAGGGGTATAGGTAGAAGAACTCTCATGGAGAATCCTGTGGGAAAGGAACAAAGAAGAGCACCACTTGTTAAAAAATTCTAAAGCGTTGTCAGTCCTAACCCTTTGTGTTTGAATTGTGTTTGGATCATGGAGAGAAAGTTAATGATGTGAGAAAAAACTTGGGCTTTGGATTGCATCAAGAATCCAGGTACCTCGTGTAAAATCATCCATTACTGTAATGAAATACCTGGATCGATCATGATTGGAAACTCAGTATGGGCCCCAGATATCCAGATGGATTAGGGCAGAAGGGTGTTTAGTGGAGGATGTGCTAATGGGAAAACTTGTTCTTGGTTGTTTAGCAATGGGACAAATTGGACAATTAGAGTAAGGTATAGATGCACTGTGACCCATTCTTTGATGAAAAATCAGAGATTTATTATTAAAATTGGCATTACAATAATAGTTTTTATTTCTAGGAAAAAAGGAAAAAGGCTCCATGTAGTAGAAACCATGGTGTGCCTTACCCAAGCCCACAGTTTGCCAGTCAAAGGGTCCTGAAAGGTACACACATCGGGATGGAATTGTAATGTGCAATCATTGTTAGTGCAAAATTTGGATACAGATATAAGGTTAAAATAAAAAAGCAAGGACAAAAAGGACATTTATGAGAGTTATGTTGTCAATAAGTTTGACTACCCCCGTGTGAGTTGCTTTGGCAATATTACCATTCAGCATTCTAATAGATAATTGTGTAATGGTGTTTGTGTGTGATTGAAAATATTTAGGGTCACAAATTATGTGATCACTAGCACCTGAGTCAATAATCCATAAATCACTAGAAATTGAATTACTGAAACAAAAGGATGTACTTGCATAACTAGCGGAAGCATTGTTTGTTAGGAGTTGATTTGGTATCTAGATGAGTTGAGTGATTTGTTCAGGCTTGATTAGGGATGATTGGCCTCAGATCCTAAAGTGTTAGTGACATTCACACTATTTGCGGCTGGATTGCCAATTTTGTCCTTAGGGTAACCATGTAATTTCCAGCATCTGTCCTGATTGTGGTTCCACCTTTTGCAGTAGTCACAATACATTTTTTTACCCGATCAGGACAGTCCTGAACCATTTGATCCATTTTGAGAGTTGATGAAAAATGAGTTGTTAGATGAATTGCCCAAAAATTAACCAGGTTGACTGTTGACTCCATTGACTTGGTTGACTGTTTGTGGGCCGTCAGATTGTTTGAGCTGATCTTGGCCATTCATTCCCTTGTATAAAATATTACCCTTTTTCTTCTCATTTTGAAAACCTAGCCGCAACCCCTCCCCTTTGGTTTCTTTGTCTACGGCAAAGGCCATGGAATCACCCAACCGTGGTGATTCCATAGAGACTAGGTATTGACTTTCATCTTAGACAGCTAGTTTATACACACAACAGAGTGACATCGGCAATGTGGTGGCCAACATTTGGGTGTGAAAAGCCAGGAAATTATCATTTAATCCAAGAAGAAAATAGATTAGACGATCTTGTTCCTTGATCTATTGGAAATTTTGTAGTGTTTCTGGTGGTCCACAAAGAGGATCTATGACAGCATCAATCTCATTCCACAAGGCCCAGAGTCTATTGTAATATACTGTCACGGTCTGATTATGCTACTTGACATCAGTGAGACCTTGCCGTATAGTGAAGATTTTGGCCAGATCCAACTGGTCATACATCTCCTTGATGAATCGCTAGAGTTCCTCAGTGATTTTTGTTGGAGGTAAACCAGCAGCAACCTCCTAGGTCAGGGAGTTGTTGATCCATGAACAGACCAACATGTTACATCTGGTCCAATGTTTGAGGAGATGAGGTTCTTTTAGCGGTGCGACAATGCCATCTATAAACCTCTTTTTGTCTTTGGCGATGAGTGCCCGCTAGAAGTCGCGAGCCCATGTCGTGTAGTCCTCTATGCCGGTGAGAACGTGTTTAACTAGAACGAGTTCTGGTCCATCAGACGGGGAGGAATAGAGAGGATCGCCAGGCTCCGACCGATGAGGTTGGGGCTACACAATCTGGAATTGGTAGGGAAATGGATTTGGGATGGTTTGACCCGAAAACCCAAAAGGAAAGGTGTTTAGGCCTAGAAAAGTGTTTGGGTTGGGCATGGTTTGGTTGTCTTGGTTGGGCTGTATATTTGGACCTGTTTGTGTGTTTGGGTTGGCTTGGTTGTCTCGGTTTGGGCTTGGATTAGTCTGGTTGTTTGTTGAATCTGAGTCAGTATTTGGTGTGCTAGCCCAATTGGATTTGTTGTGGTTTTGGGTTTGGATCCATTTGGTTTTGAAGGACTAATCCTAGAATTTGTTTTGCATGAAAAAAAAGGTATGGGACAAGAGTTGGATTATTGGTACGAAACAAGGAGAGAGACTGGCAGGCAACCTGCTCTGATACCATGTAAGAATTTGATATTAGAGTGGCACAAAGAAGCAACTGAGTTACCACATAGTGCAAGAAGAAGAGAGGCAAAAGAAGCAACTTTAGTTGCTAAGTATACTGAGAGAATATAAGCAAGAAAGAAAGAGAGAAGATTAATTTTTGTATATTGTATATCATATACAAGAGTTACAATTTATAAAATTGTAAATGTAACATGTAACATGTAAGGAAATAAAATAAAAGGAATAAATGTAAATCAATACACACAAGGCAATAATATAATTCTACCTAAGCTACCATACTTGGACACTATCAAATATTACAAATCTTCTAAATATGGCATGTACAGACATTCACATGTCAACAGTTTTATACCATAACTTAAATCAATTAACAGTTAAGCAAACTAAATATCTTATTTATACTATTTATATAACACAAGGGTCACAATAAATATCCAGTCCACTTTTTTCTCTAACTTTCTACCATATTTGGTATTTTGGTCTATGATCTTTTCATGTATATGTATCTTTGATTCTTTCTCTGGTTCGTCCAATTGATCCAATTAAGTTACCTCAATTTACTTAATCCTTTCAAACTTTGATATCTCTCATGGCGTTCTGTCATTTTAATCTTCTTTTGGTTTTGATCTCTGCCTTAGGTACCAAGAATCACATTGATTCTCTTCTAGTTTTATTCACTTTATTTTATTATAATTCGTGCTACGCTAAGCATAACACCAATTGTGAGATATTATTTTCCAGGAACAGATGCTGCAGTTTTTACATTGCAAAACAAATGCGAGGAAACAGTATGTGTCGTGGGATTCTAACCGGGGCAGGGAAACCTCAACTCGCTAATGGAGGACTTACTTTGAATCCAGGACAATTCGTGCACATCAATGCTCCAACTGGGTGGTCTGGCCGACTTTAGGCATGGACTGGCTGCACATTTGATCCGTCGGGCAAGGGAAAGTGCATCACTGGTGACTGTGGTGGTGGTCTAAACTGTGCAGGGGCAGGAGGTGCACCTCCAGTATCACTAGCTGAGTTTACACTCAAACAGCCCAATGGCTTTTTTATGATGTTAGTCTTGTTGATGGCTACAATTTGCCAATTTCTGTAATCCCTTCCGACGGTACAGGTGATAAATGCAGGGCTATTATGTGTGTGTCAGACTTGAATCAAAAGTGCCCCAACGAGCTACAACAGGTAGAGAAAGGCAAAGTGGTAGGATGTAAAAGTGCATGCATGGCATTCAACAAGCCTGAATTTTGTTGCACTGATGCTTTTGGAGACCCTAATACATGCAAACCAACCCAATTCTCCAAAATATTCAAGGAATCTTGTCCAATGGCTTATAGTTATGCCTACGATGATCTGACTACTACCTTCACCTGCAATGGAGCTAATTACTTGATTAGCTTTTGTTGAAGTTTCTATACATAGTGACTTTTAAAAATATGTAAATGCATACATCTACATTGCGATTTTATCGGATAATGTTAGATGAAAAATGTGTTATATGAGCATGTACATACTAATCATGTATATATATTTAGTATGCATTGTATTATTATCTTTTATAAGAGAACTGACGTGAATGACCTAATTGCCCTCATCCTTCCTAGTTCCTATGCCTAACCACCCGACCCACCCTTGCCTTTGCACATCGTCACTAGGTTTTTATTTTATATTTCTTTTAGAGGTTTTGATCTTGACCGCATAAGATTTGATCAACTAACAAAAGTCCCCCTGATATTTAAAATATAAGAAAAATCCTCCTGCCTTTGTTAGCTGTTGTTATACTGTTGGAGTTTATGATGTTCAAACAACATTAGTTTTATATAGAGCAAATGTTATTTTACATTAGAAACAAGCTTCCTTTTTATGGAAACTCTTACTTACACCTTAATTGGGTGCCTTACTTTGTCATAATTCTAATACATTAATAGAGTCGGTAGTGGGACGTGTCATGCCTAAAAATTCAAGGTCTATCGTGTCATGCTAAGGCTTGCAGGCCGTGTCGTATGCCTAGCACATGGACCGGCCTGCATGCTTTATGGACCGGCCTACAAATTTTTTTTAATATTTAATATTCATAAATTGTGGTAATTTTGATTTATTATTAATAATTATTATAAAATATTTTTATATGTTATATTTAACGACATTTTGTATTTGTATTAATTAAAAAAAAATATATAATCACTATAAAATATAATAAAATAATGAGACATTGAAATATTAATTGAATTTCAACATTTTTTATTACTTATAATTATAAATTACAAATACAAAACTTAAGGATTAAGAATTAACATTAACAATTACATCTCCATTAGAAATACAAATATGCAAATACAATACAATTATCTCAACTTTAATTCTAGTTTACAAATATTCGAAGAAATTAATAAAAATGAAGATGTATGATATTTTTTTTTTTTTTTTTTTTTTTTGGTTGGTAACCTCCTCCTCCATCTCTTTCATCATAAGTCTCACTCTTTTCCTCTGAAAATCCGGCACCTGTCACCATCTTCATTAAAATACTACTTGCGAGCTTGCCTACTTCACTACCCACGGCCACCTCATTTTTACCAGCTTTCTTTAATATTTTGTGTAAGAGTCAAATAATTTCTTCGTGTCTGACATTACGTGTCCTTTCAAGGTGTTGTGCTCGAAGTAGATCAGTAATACAAAGTTTCTTCATTTGATGTAGGGAAAATAACATTAAATTAGGATTTAATTTTGTTTCTCTTTCTTTATTCGATTCTCTTATATATTTAGGTTTCATATTAGAAATTCAAATAGTTTTTTATTTTATTTAGGAGTTTAATTGATTCAGGAAGTTTTAATTTAGTTAAATTTTACTTTCTTATTTTATAATTAGTCAATAGTTGGATTTCTTGTTTTAATTAATTTTCGTGTTTAAGTAGGATTTTATTTCCTTGCTTAATTATAGTCTAAGCTGTAACCAACCTATATAAACATATTATTTGTTTCTTCTGAAGATATAGAATAATCAATTAATTATTCAGACTTATTTCAGATTTTAAGGTTTAAGTTTCTGTGATTGAAACTTATTATCAGTTCTGAAGATGTAGCTGAGTGCTAACCTTGTTTTATCACACTAACTTGTTGTGTCATCATTAATCTCCAGTAATCTCCATATGCTCTAGTGAAAATCCCAAGATTTCCAAGGAATATACTATCCCCGTAAGGAGATGAAGAGCTATATAGAAGTTGAGATCATGTGTTTTGAATATTTCCATGGCCACGGAAGCTGATGAAACAACAATACAGTGTGTAAAGCCAAAGCGAAGATAGAGAAGAGGACCATATTTAGTGCCAATTTCAGTGAAGGATTTGTGGAATGTTCGGCTCATGAGATAGAGATGACCAATGAGAGGAGTAGCAGGTGGGCTTGGAGGGAGGCGCAAGTGGGTGATGCTTGATGAGCTGGTGAGCTTTTTGAAGAAGAAAGGTGCAGATAATGAAGATGAATAAGGAGATTATGAAGTAGCATTGCATGGCTACATTAATGATGGCCATTATTGCAAGAGGATTGGACTTTTTTCATTAATTTGCAAAGCTTCTCTTAATTAGCTAGTATTTATAGCTAAAAAACTTTCTTCTGTTATGTTAATTACCAAAGGAAAGCTACATTTTAACTGATGATGTAGGCGATAACCTGCTGGAAATGGGACAAGTTCCGTTGGATATTCAAACTTGATTTTTGGAGCCAAAGTTTCAGCTTCTGTTTTTGTTAAGACTGCAGTGATTATGGAGCAAATATCAGGCCACTCTTGTGAAGACTTTATGTCATGTTTTGTTGAGACTTGACTTGGGTTGGTGCATATTTTTTGCTAAAAGTGTATTTGTAATATTTTACTTTTACTGTAGTAGGTAAAACAGTGACGTAAGTTTGTATATACATTGCTCTATTCAATGAATGAAATGCAGAGAAAAAAATCCCTAAATCTTGTCGTCTCCTTCATTTTCAATCTCTCATTTTTACTCTGAAAATTTCTTCCTTGAACCAACAAATGGTATCAGAGCAATATTGATCTTAAGGGCCTAATAACCTCATCTCTTCTTCTCCACTTTCTCAACCCCTGTTACGCTGAAATCAGTTTCAAGTTCCACACAAACTGACTCAATGGCACAACCCTCAACTTCTCTATCTCTCCAACCTTCAATAGGGATCAATATCACATTTGGGCTATCAAAATGAAAACGTTCTTGAGAGGACAAGGATTATGGTAGTATGTTGAAGGGGAAAGACAACCACCTGTACTGGGGCCAAACCCCAACTTGAACCAGATTAGATTGCATGACAAAAAAGCCACCAAACCACCTAGAGCTTTGTCCCATATCCATGCAGCAGTGACTGAACAAGTGTTCACTAGAATCATGGCATATGAGTTAGCCAAGGAAGCATGGGATAAACTCAAAGAAGATTTCGGTGGCAGTGATACAACAAAGGGTATGCAGGTGCTAAACTTGAGGAAGGAGTATGAGATGCTGAAAATGCAGGAGTCTGAAACCATAAAAGAGTATGTGGATAGGTTGATGAATGTGGTAAACAAAATCAGAATAATAGGAGAGGAGATGACAGATAAAAGGATAGTTGAAAAGGTTCTTGTTAGCCTACCCGAAAGGTTTGAATCTAAGATATCTTCACTTGAGGATTCTAAGGATTTGACACAAATCACCCTCACTGATTTGGTGTATGCCCTGCAAGCTCAAGAACAAAGGAGATTGTTGAGGCAAAAGGACATTAGTGAAGGTGCAATGGTGGCTGGATTCAAAGGCAAACCAGGCCAGGGTGGAAGCAAGAGACCTGTGGGAGAAAAGAAAGGAAATGAGAGAATGGGAAACCAGTGGAATAAACCGATTGGAGGGAAAGAATTTCCACCATGTGCTCACTACAAGAAGAAGGGGCATAGTGAAAAGAGGTGTTGGTTTAGGCCTAATGTTCAGTGTAGATCATGCAAGCAATATGGTCACATTGAAAAGGTATGCAAAAGCAAACCATCTCAGTCAACACAGCAAGCACAAATTGTGGAGGACCAGCAGCCAAATTCAGATCCAAAACAGTTGTTTGTGGCCTCATGCATTGTTGTTCAAGCTCAAAATGATGATTGGTTGATAAATAGTGGGTGCACAAATCACATGACAACAAACCTAGAAGACTTTGTGAATTTGGACAAGTCTTACCATTCCAAGGTTAAGGTTGGAAATGGGGAATTTGTGGCTGTGAAAGGGAGAGGAGATATTGTTGTGCAAACAAAATCAGGTATCAAACTCATTCCCAATGTCTTGTATGTGCCTAGTTTAAGTCATAACCTTTTGAGTGTTGGACAAATGATGGAGAGGAAGTATGCCCTGCACTTCCATGATCAGTTTTGCACAATCCTGGACAGTGAAGGGAATGAATTGATGAAGGTAAGGATGATAGGAAAAAGCTTTCCCATTAGGCTGAACAAACCAGATTTAGAAGCATGTGTTGTGAATGTAGATGAGACTGAATTATGGCATAAGAGATTAGGCCACCTAAATTACCATAGTCTTAAGGAAACTCAAACCAAAGAGCTGGTCTGTGACCTGCCCGAAATTGCTGAAAACAAAACCATTTGTGCTACTTGTCAACTTGGCAAGATGAGTAGATTACCCTTCCCTGTTAACAAGGCCTGGAGAGCTAGTGAAAGGCTACAACTCATCCACACGAATGTGTGTGGACCTAAGAAGACACCATCCCTAAATGGAAGCAAATATTTTATCCTCTTCATTGATGATTATTCCTGGTTGTGCTAGGTGTATTTTTTGAAATTAAAGAGTGAAGTTGCAATAATGTTTGAGAGGTTTAAAGTGCAGGTTGAAAAACAATCAGGCCTATGTATAAAAACTGTTAGAAGTGATAATGGGAGTGAGTATACTTCCAACAAATTTGAGAAAATCTGCAGGGAGGCTGGAATTGTTCACCAGTTTAGTTGTCCCTATACTCCACAGCAAAATAGAGTTAGTGAGAGGAAGAATAGGACTGTAATGGAGATGGCAAGGTGCATGGTTACTGAGAAGAGGCTGCCCAAATCATTTTGGGCAGAGCTATAAATACAGGGGTCTATTTGCTTAATAGACTCCCTACTAAAGCCTTAACAAATCAAACACCCTATGAAGCTTGGTATGGAATGAAGCCCTCAGTTAGAAACCTGAAAATTTTTGGGAGTGTGTGTTATGCTCTCATCCCAACAGCTAAAAGAAGTAAGCTAGATGAGAAGGCTGTGACAGGAATTTTTATAGGATACAGTGAGTAGTCCAAAGCCTATAGAATCTATGATCTTGCAACCAAGAAGATACACATCACAAGGGATGTGAGGGTGGATGAAAAAGGGACCTGGAACTGGGTGAAAAATGAAGCTGAAATAGACAGAATAGAGCAGATTGCAGATGCACCAGTGGACAGATTTGAGATTCCAGAAAAGGCAGACTTGGATAATGATTTTCCAATTAGGGGAACAAGGTCTTTAGCTGAGGTTTATGAGAGATGTAATACAGCCAAGCTTGAACCTGCAAACTTCAGGGAGGCTGCTAAATCTGAAATCTGGAGGAATGCAATGCAGGAGGAGATAAACATGATTGAGAAGAATAGAACATAGGAGTTAGTTGACAGACCAACAACCAGGAGAGTGATCCAAGTAAAATGGATTTTTAAAAGGAAGCAAAGGCCTGATGGTTTAGTGTACAAACATAAAGCAAGACTAGTTGTTAAGGGTTTTGCTCAACAATATGGTGTGGATTTTTCGGATACCTTTGCACCAGTGGCTAGGCATGATACTATAAGGATTCTTCTTGCATTGGCAACCCAATTTGAGTGGAGAATCTACCAATTAGATGTCAAGTTAGCATTCTTAAATGGTTGGCTCAATGAGAAAATTTTTGTGGAGCAACCGGAGGGATATGAAGTGGAAGGGCAGGAGCATAAGGTGTATTTGCCGAGAAAGGCCTTATATGGCTTGAAACAGGCTCCTAGAGCTTGGTATAGCAGAATTCATGAGTATTTGATCAGTTTGGGTTATGCAAGGAGTGCTAATGAGCACACTCTATATGTTAGGAGGCTGGAAAATGAGTTTACCATAGTTTCACTCTATGTTGATGACCTACTCACATGGGGAGCAGCTCAACTCAACTTAATGATTTCAAATCAGCCATGCATAAAGAATTTGAGATGACTGATCTAGGGGAGATGTCCTACTTTCTTGGGATGGAAATCCACCAAAGTCACCATGGGATATTTGTCAATCAAAAGAGGTATGCAATTGAAATTCTGCATAAATTCAATATGGAAAAATGCAAATCAGTGGATACTCCACTGGCTGTGAATTTAAAGCTGAGTAAGGATGATGGGGCTATGAAGATTGATGAAACAATGTATAGAAGCATCATAGGCTGCCTTCTATACTTGACTGCCACCAAACCAGATTTAATGTTCGCAGCGAGTGTTCTCTCTAGGTTCATGTCCAATCCAAGTGAAATTCATCTCAAGGCAGCCAAGAGGGTGCTAAGGTATATTAAAGGAAGTGCTGAGCTTGGAATATGGTTCAAAAAGGCTGAAAAATTGCAGCTTGTTGGCTACTCTGATAGTGATTGGGCTGGATGTATTGATGATATGAGGAGTACATCAGGTTATGTATTCTTCTTGAACTCAGGGGCCATATGCTGGCATTCCAAGAAGCAAGACACAATAGCTCAATCCACAGTAGAAGTAGAATACATTTCTGCTACTACCGCAGTTAACCAAGCTATTTGGTTGAGAAAAATCATGATAGATTTGAGGCAGATTCAAGAAGAACGTAATGAAATTTTCTGTGATAATCAATCAACAGTGGCTATGGCAAAGAATCCAATCCTACACAGCAGGACAAAGCATATCAAGATCAAGTTCCATGCCGTGAGAGAAGCTAAAAGTAATGCTGAAGTGAAACTAATCCATTGCAGGGGTGAAGATCAACTTGCAGATATCATGACCAAGGGTCTACCTAAAACCGAGTTTGAGAGTTTGAGACTTAGACTTGGTGTTTCCAGCAAGCTTATCAAAGAGGAGTGATGATGTAGGTGATAACCTGCTAGAAATGGGACAAGTTCCGTTGGATATTCAAACCTGATTTTTGGAGCCAAAGTTTCAGCTTTTGTTTTTGTTAAGATTGCAGTGGTTATGGAGCAGATATCAGGCCACTCATGTGAAGACTTTATGTCATGTTTTGTTGAGACTTGACTTGGGTTGGTACATATTTTTTGCTAAAAGTGAATTTGTAATATTTTACTTTTACTGCAGTAGGTAAAACAGTGACGTAAGTTTGTATATACATTGCTCTGTTCAATGAATGAAATGCAGAGAAAAAAATCCCTAAATCTTGCCGTCTCCTTCATTTTCAATCTCTCATTTTTACTCTGAAATTTTCTTCTTTGAACCAACATTAACAAACAAAAAAAATACTTTAACAAAAAGATCCAATAAAATCTGTTAGATTATGTGGTTATTTTTTCATTGATCATCACTTTAGATTATAAGTAAGACTGTGTAATAGAGTAATTGGGAAACTGTTTCTGTAATTAAATTAATAAATTACATAGCTTAAATTCCACATTTAATTCGGAGATATATTGAATATGGAATACAATGCTATGTGTTAGCACCCTTTTGCTTTAGTTATCTTTTGCCTTGAATTGATTAATTAATTACATGAATAGATCTTCAAAATTTTGAAACATTGATCAATTAATTAGAGAAACTGTATCTCAACTACTTTAATACAGAGTCTTTCTTATAACCAAAGTCATGATCAGAGACAATATAAACCACATACTCTAACTAAGTTTGTTCGATCTTCTAGTAATTGGTTGATAAAATCTAGCTTTCCATTGAAAAACAGATCATAATTAAGTTAGTTTCTGTAGCCATGTGTAACAAATCCCACATTGGAAGCGTATTGGGGAGGTCTTGGGCTTATAAATGGGAGGAGTCCCTCCACCTAATAGGTTAGCCTTTTGGGTGTGAAACTCCCAGCCCGTGACAAGTGGTATCAGAGCAGATCCAATCTGTCTTTCAATGTTCCGCCAAGCGCTCACGCAGGGGCGTCCACGTGTGATTGTGGGTCCACATGAGAGTGAGATGGATGGGCAGGCAGGGGGCCCCACCTATGACGAGGGCGTCACAGGATTGGGTGGGGGAGAATGTAACAAATCCCACATTGGAAGCGTATTGGGGAGGTCTTGGACTTATAAATGGGAGGAGTCCCTCTACCTAATAGATTAGCCTTTTGGGTGTGACACATGGAATTCTTCAAAACATGTTGAAGTTATGTCAAGCCAAGTCAGAGAATTAATGGGTAGCTGAGAAGTGTCAGGTGTGTGTAAGCTGATGTGATGAGCACTGAAAAGTATAGTTAAGTTAGTTAAAGTAGTTGATCCACGTCAGCATTAAGTTGAGTGTTAGTTAATGGATTCCATGATTCTCGGCTGAAATTACGCAACACAGATGTATGTGAGCAAGTGAGCTTTAAGCTCATAATTCAATGAAAAACAAAAATACTAAGACCTAAAAATTCTCCCTAGTGTTTTCTCTGTTGCACTTCTTTTTTCGCTCTGTTATTTTCTCTTGTTCTCAGCTTTGGTGGATCTTACAAAACGCATTTTGTCAACTTCTCATTTCGGCCAAAGTCAGTTTATATATGGAGATAAAATACTCTTTGGAGAGAATCAAGGTTATCGCTGTCCCATATGCAGATTGCTGAAAATTCATGAAACGTGAGGTGGTAGACGATGGGTCGTGAGTTTAATTTTATTTTTATCCAAATTTACTAGAAAAAACGTAAGAATCGATATAAGAACAAATTTCAATACAAAAGTTGTTAGGCAGAAATACTTATACAACAGTAGAGAGTGCAATCGGATAAGACCTTAATTTGCAGATTAATTCTTTATTTCCTTTATTAATTTGCTATGAGAAGCAGTTAAACAAATGCTATTTTCTTCAATATACATTTAAGCAAATGGATTGAAGTGAACCACAGGACGACAAAGAAGTTGCTGAGGCAAGCTCAATGACATGCCTGTTCCAGATTCCAATTTAAGCTTAGCGTCATGTCCATCTACTTCAAAATCAAAGCATTGAACCCTTACAGCAATTGCAGTATTCATCAAGGCAAATGATAAGAGTGAACCCGGGCAGCTTCTTCTTCCTCCTTCAAAAGAAAGAAAATTGAGAAGTTGTTTCTTTGTTTCACCATCTTGGTTATTATCTTGTTCTTTGGGACAATCTAAGAACCTCTCAGGTTGGAACTCGTTTGGTTTCTCCCACAAATCAGGATCCCTCATTATAGCACATACATTAATAGCTGTCGTCATTTTTTCAGGTATATCAAAGCCTCTGATATTGCAATTTTCATAGCATTCCCTGACTATCACAGGAGCTGGTGGATGAATGATTCCTTCACAACTGCTTGCAAATATGGAAGATTTGGAATATCTGATTCTTCAACTAGTCTACTTCTTCCAACAACGAATTCAATTTCTTCTCTAACTTTACTAAACACATCAGGATGGTTAATAAGCTCTGCTATGGCCCATTTCACGGCCTCATCTGCGCCACTGATTCCAGCAACCAACATATCCTGCAGGTATATTAGAAAATTTTAGAGTCATATTTTGAATAATAATAGAAACTGGATAATTGGAAGAGTGAAAGTTAAAAAAGTAAATGTAAAAGGACCAAAATTAATCTCATGTACCAAAAAGAAGGCCTTGATGTTGTGTTTGGTAATCTTGAAATCTACTTTGTCATCATGATAAACCTCCAAGAGAATATCCATCTAATCTTTATTTCCTGATCTCTCACTCTCTCTGTTTGCTCTTTCTTCATGCTCCTGTAAGAACCTTTCCAATATCTCGTCATTTTTTTTTATTAAATAGGTTTCTAATAGATGTTGAAGGTATTTAAGTATGAGTTTGTTAATTTCAAATCTAATATTCTTTATACCAAATAATTTTGGTTTCAAGTTTAATATTAATAGTTGCAAGTTTTATATTATGATTGTTGATACTTGATTTTAACACCAACGATTCGCACGTGTGAAATACTAAGCTGGCTTAGAAGACACACTTGGAAGGATTAATAGTACTGAACAAGAAAAGGAGAACAATGTTTAAAGTGGTTCGGATGCTTAAACAAGCGAATCATATGTCCACTGATATTGTATTGATTTATGAGATCAGGTCGCATTTAGCAAGCTGATTTACAAGTGATTGTCAAAGAGAGACAATATATATGTTATTCCAAAGAGAAATTAGCTAATCTCACAAACGGGAGAGGATTCCTCTATTTATAGTGGGAAGAAATAAGGTAATCATTACCAAATATGCAAGCGGGGTAGGTATCGTGTAAACCCTTCCCTCTGCCCCCCATTATTCACCTTTCCAAGTGATTTCCTTAACTTGCGCAGGGATTTGACATGTGGACCTTTCCTAACCTCCAACCTGGCGCATACCCACTTGTACTAATAGGAGCACACCGCTTATGTCACTAAGCGACGTGGCTATATTCGAACGGTTAGAAAACCTTCCTTGTTGACAAGGCTTGGCGTCAGCCCTACTTTTTCAGGCATAACAGAAGTCCCCTAGTTTTTAAGGTTTGAGGATTAAACCTTGGAAACTATGAAATCATGCCTGGATTTGATGCGTCGAATGGACATCGACAGCTCTGACCTGGTTGTACAGAGGTCGCGAAAACATTCTGATGCAGGCGACCAAAAGTGATCTCCCTTCAGGTCCTCAACCTGTTCGAGACATTCAGTGCCGTAACAACGATTTTGGTCTTCGACCCAAGTTCACGACCTGAGTATACTTGAGTCTATTGAGAACAAAGTCACATCGCTTCGCAATCGACCTGACGAAGAGTGTTTTATACAACGACCTCTTCAGATATTAATCGTTGCTCCTTTGCAGCAGATGCATTAAATGAAACATATCTTACTTTGACGGGCGTGTGATAGGCTATTCGTGTAACACCTGCTCTCTACTACTATTCATATAATGCATACTATACAAATTATAGATATACATAGCGTAGATATACATAGCGTATGGAAGATAGTGGGCTCAAACTTTTCTTTACTTATAAAATATAATTCTTTACATATACAAAATACTATGTATTAAAAACTTTCTCCTTAATACAAAATATCATAACTGGTGGACAGTAGTGCCAATACTCTCTGCTTCTTGACGTCTATCCGACGGCTGCTTCTAATTCCTGCAAACAAGGAAGAACAGTGGGGTGAGCACAACAATGCTCAGTAAGTAAATCCTCTACTACCTGTCCCCACAACTCACTCTTTGGTTCTTTCCTTACTCTACCGTTCTTCTATTTCTAATTCTCACTGTTTTTCTCTTTCTTACTAATACCTTTATTCTCCTTTAACTCTGTTCTGCTATTTTTTATTCTTTGTTTCTCTCTGTTCTCATTCTCTTTTCTTCTTCTCTTATGCTTACTCACCATGAAGGAAAATCATGCTCATCATACTCACCATGAAGGAAAATCATGGTTCTCTCTTATGCTCATCATACTCACCATGAAGGAAAATCATGGTTCTCTCTTATGCTCATCATACTCACCATGAAGGAAAATCATGGTTCTCTCTTATGCTCATCATACTCTCACTAACCATGGAAGAAATCATGGTATATGTATGTATGAGATGTATATGCAATTAATGCAAAAGAACTGCATGTTTCTTTCTTCTACTCTCTATTCTTACTAGCTCAAAACCTCTCATTCCATCTCATTCTTTCTCAAGCTTTCTCATCCTTTAATTCTCTCTATTATCTCTTTCTCATTTCTCATAATTCTTTTCTACTAGCTCTTTTTTTAAATGTCACGACCCCATCTTACCGGAGGCACGGTTGGAACCTCATATTCCACTCTTCATGACAGTCACGGCCCCATCCTACCGGAGGCACAGCTGGGACTTCTTCCGCTCTACGTGACTTCTACTGATTCTCTTTCTGTCTCTCTTTCTCATGCTCTTTGCTATACACTCTCAGGTGTATGTCATGGCCTCATCTTACCGGAGGCACGGCTGAGGACTCATCCCACTCTTCATGACTCTACTCATTTTCTCTTTCTATTCTTTCTATTTCCCTGTTTTCTCATTCTTACTCATTTGAATGTCACGGCCTCATCTGACTGGAGGCACGGCTGGGCGCTACCACTCTACGTGACTTTTACTCATTTCTTTACCGATCAGACTCGGTTATGCATGGATTCGGAACCCTTGGCCATGTGAGTGTATATTTTTTCTCTCTATCTCTCGAATGTCACGGCCCCTTCTTACCGGAGGCACGGGTGGGGATCACAAAGCACCCACTCTCGTGATAGTCACGGCCCCATCTTATCGGAGGCATGACTAGGGATCACAAAGCACCCACTCTCATGATTTTACTCATTACTCACGGGTTTCCCATCGCACAACCTACTCTATTCTCTTCTTTTGTTTTTCTCTTTACTTTTAGAGTAGTTCATTCACAAAGTTCCCTACTCTTTCTCAAGCTATACTCTTAGAGTATTTTATTCACAAAGTTCTCCACTCTATCTCAAGCTATTACTCATAATGTAGCTCATACCCAACATTCTCTACTCTTTCTCAAGCTACTTCTCAATGCACAATTAATGCATATAGATGGTTCATGCTCATTAATGCACTTATGAAATGTCAAATGCAATATTGCATCAAAACAGTCATTCTGCATAGATCACACTCAAGAAGGCATAACTTGAGTTATACACCTCGGATTGCTACGGTTTTGGTCTCGTTTTAAAGCTTAGAGATAAGGCTACAACTTTTATGTTTTGGTCTAAACCCAGTTCAATCCGTAGGATGCCTAAAAATCACTCAGAAGGTTACGGCTGTGACAGGATAGTTTCTCACTTAGGCATTTCCTCAAACAACTCATGTGCATACCAAAGCTCTACTTATCTATAACTCTACTCTTCTCTTTAACCATCCAAAATGAGAGGAAAACTCCCTCATATAGTCATAATTCCTGCCAAGGAAAACACTCCCAAAAATATTCATACAAAACTCCTCCAACTTCAACTCAATTTCAATCTCTCTTCACACATCAAACACTTCTCATAATTAAAGTACATCCAACAACACTAGAATAAATTCTCATCTCAACTCAATTTCTGAGCAAGCATAACATACTCATGCATATATAAATCTCTACTAAATCACTACTCAAAAGATTTCTCAAATCTCAACTTGGTTGGATTTACTTACCTTGTGCTTGAGTAGTCTCTCCTAAGCTCTCTACTCTTGTTGGATTCCAATCTTCTCTTAACCCTAATCATAAACTTCATAAGAACTCAACCTTTACACAAATAAATCATAGATAAAGAGCTTGAATCCTTACCTTTTGATGCCTTGAATCAAAATCCTATGAAAATCTACTCAAAAGCCCTCAAATTCCTTGGAGAAGTGAATGAAAATTTGAGAGAAAAAAGGAGGAGGAGTGTGGGGGGTGGAATGAACGAAAATAAGGGTTTCAAACCCTTAATACTTTAATTTATAACCACACTTTCCCATTTTGCCCTTTTACTTTCGCTAAAATTTCATCTATGTCCCTTAGTCAATTACCATAATGCCCTCATTTTTATTGCATTCTCCATGAAATTCTATCTCTTTTCACTCCCCACAATTTCAACTAATTTTGAGTGAAAAGACCATTTTACCCTTAATGCAAGTTTAAGGGATTTTCTTCACATTTTTCTCAAAATAACTTCAACAAAATTCAACTAAGGGCCAACCAACCAATATTAACAATATACAAGCCCAGTTGAGAATAAATCAATAAACATTCAAGTAATGCAACAATAATTTAACTATGTACCTCAAGTGGGGCGTTACAATTCGCAAGTATACGAAATCGTGCAAGTAATAAAGTTCGAGTAAACGAGTGTCGAATCCCAAGGGAACTACCTACCAAGTACCAAACTATTATATCTTATTGCTATTTGATAAAACAGAATTTTAAGAGAAGCTTTAATGACAACGTAACAAACTAAAAACTAAATAAATGCAGAATTTGTTAAAGCTTTGATTTAAAGATCAGTATGACTAAACCTAGGGCATAGATTTCGCACCAATTTACTCCTATGCATTGACAATTATTGCTAACCTAATTAAGCTTATCCTAAAGGCCAAATCCCCTAATATTCCACTAACTCTCTCTCGAGCAATTAGCAAATTAACCTTTAAGCAACAACCCAAGATATCTCTAAGTTGGATTTAGGTGCTAAAAGATCGTAAAGTTCTATGGAATCTACCGGAGCCTCACAGATCGCGGTAACCTACCTCTAGCGTTCGCTCAATCTATGATTTTATTATCTAAGACAAATCAGGTTTCATCTCTCGATCTCAACCCAACTCATGATATCATTCAACTCTCGGGCCCTTGAGACTTGAAAGCATTACACACGATAATAAAACTTAGAAATCATGCTCAATATAAAATCAATATAATACTGTCAACACATATTCATAAATTGGGCCACATATGTAGCCCTAGAAAAGATAATTAGTTCATAATGAAAATAAAAAAATCCATCCTTCTATTAAACAACATCAGTTTAAGAAAGAAAAAGATAAAAACTTCTCTAATTGGTGAACAAGAGCTCTCCGGATCCCGATCTCCAACTTGGTAGCCGTCTTCTTCCTTCTCCCAAAAAGTCCTCCTTAATTTCTTAAAAACTCTTTTTTTTTTTTTTTTTATCTCTAGGGTTCTGGTAGTGCTTAGGAAAAATATTAGAAAACTTAGCCCATCAGATTCGGATTAGGGTAATGAATTAACACAAACCCGTGACCCATTGCCGCGGCGATAAGAATGGTAACCATGATGATCGTTCTTTCTGTCCAAGGCATCTGTAATATTCAGAATTAGACAAAGTCATCAACACGAACATTGTAGATCTCTGAATAAGCTTTCCAACACCACTAGAATCGTCAAATTCTGACTTCTATAGCTCAAGTTATGATAGAAATATCAAGGCATACTCATGATGAAGAATTTCCAGAATTTCCATAACATCTTCGACGTGCCACAACTCCCTCATTTCGACTCTGATTCTTGTGCCGTTTGTTCCTACGCGTCATGAATCCTATCGACATCATTCTTTTCCCTTCAACAACTTGTTTGAGCCTGAAAACATTCAAAATGTACCCGTGATCCCATAAATGGTATTTATGAAAGAAATAATCCACATTCCACACTTTAAACACATTTTTCCATAAATAAACCAATTAAATCACTAACAAAATATAAACATTCAAGCTCTTATCAGCGTGTCCTAGGTGTAATAAGTGCCAGCCATGCGCATTAAATGGCAGCCATGCTGAAACGACATTCCTTATCAGAATATTAAATACGGATGTGAGCGCATTTAATGTGGAGGGAAAACGTGCCATCGCTTGAGTGTTTTGACAGAAGAGAACGATGATTTGGTTTCATGAAGCGTGACGGTCACTCTTCTCCACTGATCTATGACATGTGGTCATGATCAATGGTGAGATGCGTGTTCTGCTCAAACGTCGTTTGACATAGGGAAACCAAAGCGCCACTCCCTTCACTATAAAACCCTGACCTTACTTCAGGCCATGACACAATATTCATCTTCTCAGAGAAAGCAAGAGATTTCCGTGAGCCTTGATTCTTTGCCTATCAGACTGGTACGCGCTTGATATTCGAAGCAGTAAGATTCATCTTCTCATTCCAAGAGGTAAGGATGGTTTTCTGCTGCCTTGTTATTATTTTTCTTACTTTCGATGGTTGCCATGCGATGATAATCTACCGTCAGTTGATCAGCGATGAAGTATTCTCCTTAGGCTCGAGCCATCTGAATGGTGGCTCAAAGGGTATTTCGTTAGGGTTTTTCTAGGGTTTGAAGGAGGAAGTACTTTCTTTTTCCTCCGTCATTGTATGAAACTGTGTACGAAGACTGAGTATTCCCTGCATGTTGCTTTTGCAAACTGCAGTAGAATGGACCCCCAACGATTAGAGCCGAGGAAGGGACCAACTCGCTTGTGCGGGATGCTCTTGTGGGTCCCCTTCGAGAGATCCTATCGATACTTACAGACAAGGAGCTTCAAAGGGTAGTAGATCAATACGTTATTAGCGTGGATGTCTTCCAGGACAGGACATACACAACTCGGAATCTGTCATGAGGGTTGGCCGCAATCTCTGAGGACATTTTCAAAGGTGGGGGGTTGATCCCTTTCCACTCCTTTATCAGGTTAGTCCTCAACCACTTTGGAGTTGCACCCTTTCAGCTTACATCGAATGCGTACATGATTGTTGTGGCCATGTACATCACGTGCCATGAAAACGGATTGGGCGAGCTAATCGCGCTAAAGCTCGGTTGCTCGTACATCCTGAAAAATAGTAAGGACAAAGATTCTTACTACCTGTCCAGGCGGACTACCATTGATGCAGGGATACACAGTTACCCAAGCAATGTAGGACCATACGAGACAAAATTCTTTTTCTTTTGTCATAACGGCATTTGACATTTTTAGGAGCCAAATAGGTCCTCCTTTCTTTTGAGTTCCCGGATTTTCTTTCGCTTTTTTCTAACAAACTCTTTGCTTCTTCGCAGCTAACAAGACGACCAGGTTAGAGCTCCTCGAGGATCCGGACAGGATCATTACCTTCAGCTTTCTGCTCGAAGAGAGTAGCGACACAAGATTGCTCGTGACAATCGCGAACTTACGAAAATATGATTTCTTCAACTCAGAAGTGACCCTAGAGACCACACCGAGTAAGCCTCTTAACCATAGCCTTTTTGACTTCGTATGCAGCGAACTGTTTTGCTAATGACGTTCACATGCAACGACCATGCCTACTAGGGTACCCAGGTCACCATGACCACAGCAATTCGCCTTCCCCCAAAGGGGTGCCACTGGACCAACTGGAGCAGCTCACAGCGGTCCCCCCGACGAAGGCACGGCGGCAGTCGATCCGACCCGACCTTTGGGTGCTGCTCGCCTAAAGCAGAAAACCACCACCCAGAGGCCTAAAAAGAGGAGGCAAATTCGGACTAAAGAGTCGAAGTCTGAACCGGAGGGCTTGGGTGTCCTGCCTGAGAGGTTGCAGCCTTAAGGCCAACCAGGGGCACAACTTTCATCTCCATCTCCATCACTCCTAGGGACCAGTAGGCAAGACAACAGGTGATTGCAGTCCCCGGGAAGAGGTCGGGAAAGGAGTCGGTAGAGGGGACCCTACTTGCTACCGACACAAACACCCCGGTGTTGGAGTTAATGGGACAGCTATCGGACCATCTGCAGCCGGTAGTCTTTGCCTTGCTCGAATGCGAGCTTGCAGAGGCCTTTGAGCAGTTCGTGGCCTCCGGCACCATAGACTTGTTGACCACATCCTTCCACCATTTGAGCCAGGTAAACGCATTGCCCTTGGCGTGGACATTCGTTTTTGCAATATAAGGGACCAACTTTATTCTCTTCGTTATGTAGGCCCTTCTCTCTATGCATCTGTCCCTGCAGAAGGTTCAGCTGGGGGCTGCCGAGGGACTAGTTGAGATGAGGGAAAAGAATGCGCGGCTGAAGCAGGATCTAGAAGCCGCGCGAATAGATAGAGACATGTCCACCACTCAGACGGAGCAGTATTTGTCCGAAAAGGATGTTGCACTTCGCACGATTGACTTTCAAAAGTCTGAGTTGGAGAAACACAGCAATGAGGTGAAGGACCTCCAGAGGACCGTGGCCAGACTCACCAAAGAGGCTGGCGAGAAAGATCAAGCGCTGAAAATGACCTCTGAGCGGGCCTTGAGAGTAGAGAGGGAAAGGGATGAGCTTTGGGAGAATACTGAGAAGCAGCGATCAGTGCTTGAGGCCAAGCTTCACTTTACCCAAGGTCGTGTCACTTCGCTAACTACGGAGATGTAGCAGCAAGAGACGGGGTTCGAAACTAGGGCTACAGAATAGACGATTTAGTCTATTTTTGCCCTTTTGTCGAAGAACCCTGAGATAGATCTATCCGACCTCTCTGACGAATACCGGAATAAGCTGGCTACCATGGCACAGGCCGAAGCTGAGGAAGTGGCTCGGAGACCTGACTTGGAAGAGGAACATCCTGGGTTCGCTTCAAAGCTTTCTGCACCCGAACAGGAGGTCGGCGACCAGCCTGGGGACGGGGATCAGTGATCCGCTTTTCTTGTTTTCTCCCTTTATGCCTGTGTATTTTCCCTTTTTTATAAATAAAGACATTGTTTTTTACAATCTTTTGAGCATTTATAATTTTCGTATCCTTACATATGCTGCATATGAGATCTCATTCTAGCTGCTTACAATAGCATGGGTACAAATTTATGCGAACATAATTGTATACATGGGAAAATGATCACAAATGAGTAGAATTGTACACTTGCTATTTACAAAGATTGCAGGTTTTAAGAAAAGTAAAATCTTTACAAGGAAACAATTGAGTTCGGAATTACTGATAATATGGTTGGAGGTGCTCAACATTCCAAGCTCGCGGTACTTCAGAATCATTCAGCCTTTTGAGGTGATAAGTTCCCGGTCTTATTACTTTGGCGATGCAGTATGGGCCCTCCCAATTTGGTCCCAAAACTCCCGCACTTGGTTCTCTAGTACTGAGAGAACTTCCTTCAAAACAAGGTCACCGACCTGGAAGTCTCTTCTTCTGACCTTAGAATCAAAGAACCTTTTCGCACGTTGTTGATAGGCTGTTATCCTTAGCTAAGCCTTGCTACGATGTTCTTCAACTAGTCCAGACTTATAAGCGCTTTATTATCGGCTTGGCCGAACAGGTCCCTCCAAAGTGAACCGATCCCTACCTCTACAAGGATCATGGCTTCGCAATCATATGCCAGTGAAAAAGGGGTTTCTGAGGTAGAGGTTCTCAGAGTCCTCTTGTAGGCCCACAAGACTTCAGGAAGGTCGTCGGCCCAATTTCCCTTGGCTACGCTAAGTTTGGCCTTCAAAGTGTGCTTGATGGTTTTGTTGACAGCTTTAACTTGACCATTTGCTTGCGGTCTTGCGACTGAGGTAAACTTCTTATAGATACCCAGCTCATCGCAAAACTGTATGAATTCCTCGCTATCGAATTGCTTCCCATTATCAGATATAAGGGTATGAGGAATCCCATAGCAGCACACAATGTTTTTGAAGATAAAGTCCTTGAGCTTTTTAGTGGTGATCGCAGCTAATGGCTCTGCTTCGACCCACTTAGTGAAGTAGTCTACCGCGACCACCGCATACTTGACTCCCCATTTGCCAACTGGCATGGGACCAATGAGATCGATTCCCTACATGGAGAATGGCTAGGGGCTGGTCATGGTTGTCAGCTGGTGGGAAAGAGCTCGCGGTATGTTCGCGAACCGTTGGCACTTGTTACACTTTTTGACAAAGTTGTAGGTGTCCTCTTGGATCAAGGGCCAGTAATACACTTGATGAATAACTCTGTTGGCGAGAGATCATGCGGCCGTGTGATTACCACAGATCCCCTTATGTATCTCTTGCATGATGTAGTCTGCTTATTCGTCGGTTATACATCGGAGAAGAGAGGCATTAAACCCTTGCTTGTATAGTTAATTTTTGATAAACGTGTAATGAGCAGCTCTTGTTCACAGAGTTCTTGCCTCAATCTTGTTGTTGGGCAAAGTCGCATCTTGGAGATACTTAATGATAAGGGTCATCTAAGAAACTGATTCTATCGTATTCACGATCTGTTTGGTCGAGCTGATGCTAGGAACCTCTATGATCCGAACAGGAATACTTTCTGATGCGTTTGAGTCTAGCAAGGAGGCTATCTTTACCAAGGCATCTGCCACAAAATTGTTATCTCTAGGAATCTGTGTGATCGTGAAGTGCTTGAATGGCTCGAGTGCAGCCTTAGCTTTCTTCAGATAGCTGATCATATTTTCTTCCTTGGCCTAGTATTCCCCTAAAATCTGGTTGATAACCAGCATGGAGTCGCTGTGGATACTGATAGCGGTTGATCCCATTTCTCTAGCCAACTGCAACCCAGCGAGTAGAGCTTCATACTCAGCCTCATTATTGGTCGTTTTAAACCCAAATTGGAGAATGCCATGAATACGGGTCCCCTCGAGACTTAATATCGGCTCCAGGTCGACAGATTATGAATAGTATCTTGGTTGACTTGGCTGGCCTATTGCTCGGATTCGCTGGTTGAATGATACGAGAATTTTGAAATAAAATCAGCAATAGCCTGCCCTTTGATGGTTGCTTTTGATATGTATTGTAGATCGAACTGACCTAGTTCCATGGCCCATTTTAGCAATTTACGCGATGCCTCTGGTTTTTGGAGGACCTGCCTGAGCGGGTAATGATAAGAGCTTGAATGTTGATATTTTGTTAGTGATTTAATTGGTTTATTTATGGAAAATTGTGTTTAAAGTGTGGAATTTGGATTATTTCTTTCATAAATACCATTTATGGGATCACAGGTGCATGTTGAGTGTTTTCAGGCTCAAACAAGTTGTTGAAGGGAAAAGAATGATGTCGATAGGATTCACGACGTGTAGGAACAAACGGCATAAGAATCAGGGTCGAAATGAGGGAGTTGTGGTACATCGAAGATGTTATGGAAAATCTGGAAATTCTTCATCATGAGTATGCCTCGATGTTTCTGTCATAACTTGAGCTGTAGAAGTTGGAATTTGACGATTCTTATGGCGTTGGAAAGCTTATTCAAAGAGATACAATGTTCATGTTGATTACTTAATCTAATCCTGAAGTTTACGGATGCTTTGGACAGAAGGAATGATCACCTTGCGGCGATGGGTCACGGGTTTGTGTTAATTCATTACCCTAATCCGAATCTGAATGGGCTAAGTTTTCTAATCTTTTTCCTAAGCATGACCAGAACCCTAGGGATATAAAAGAGGGTCTTTAAGAAGTTAAAAGGACTTTTGGAAGGAGAAGAAGATGGCTACCAAGTTGGAGATCGGGATCCTGAAAGCTCTCGTTCATCGATTAGAGAAGTTTATCTTTTTCTTGAATTGATGTCATTGATTAGAATGATGGGTTTTGTTATTTTCATTATGAACTAACTTTCTTTTCTAGGGCTAAAGATGTAGCCCAATTTATGAACACGTGTTGACATTATTATTTTGATTCTATATTGAGCATGATTTCTAAGTTTTATTATCGTGTGTAATGCTTTCAATTCTCAGGGCCTGAGAGTTGAACGATATCATGGATTAGGTTGAGATCGAGAGATGAAACCTGATTTGTCTTAGGTAATAAAATCATAGATTGAGCGAACGCTAGAGATAGGTTACCGCGATCTATGAGGCTCCGGTAAATTCCATAGAGCTTAGTGATCTCTTAGCTCCTAAATCCAACTTAGAGATATCTTGGGTTGTTGCTTAAGGGTTAATTTGCTAATTGCTCGAGAGAGAGAGCTAGTGGAAGACTAGGGGATTTGGCCTTTAGAATATGCTTAATTAGGTTAACAACAGGTATCAATGCATAGGATTAAATTGGTGCGAAATCTATGCCCTAGGTTTAGTCATATTGATCTTTACTTCAAAGTGTTTACAAATTCTGCCTTTATTTAGTACTTAGCTTTTAGTTTATTTACTTTTTCATTGAATTCATTCTTAAACTTCAGTTTAATCAAATAGAAATAGAATATAATAGTTTGGTACTTGGTAGGTAGTTCCCTTGGGATTCGACACTCGTTTACTCGAGATTTACTACTTGCACGATTTCGTACACTTGTGAAAAGCCTGTCAGGTAACTTGTCATCACATGGATTGTATGAGCGTGAAAGTAAGGCCACAACTTTCTAGAAACGATCAGTAGGGCATAAGCTAACTGCTCTATTTTTGGATACCACATTTTGTCATCCAACAGGCGCTTGCTCGCGTAATACACTGGCCATTGAACCTTGCTCTCCTCCCGAACTAATGCTGCACTAACCGCATACTGAGAGACGGACAAATACAGGAGCAGAATTTCTTGCAGGAGAGGCTTGGACAGAAGAGGTGGCCTTCCGAGGTGCTTTTTAATGCTCTGAAATGCTTGTTCACACTCGGGAGTCCACTCAAACTTCTTATTGGCCTTGAGAATGTTGAAGAATGGCAAGCAGCGATCTATTACCCTCAATATGAAGCGACTAAGCGCTGCTATTCTCCCATTGAGACTTTGGACCTGCTTTTTTCTGGTCAGGCTCTTCATGTCAAGGAGAGCTTGGATTTTCTTGGGTTGATGTCTATTCCCTATTGGTTAACCATATACCTTAGGAATTTTCCTGAGGATACTCTGAATGAGCATTTGAAATGATTGAACTTCATTCTATATTCCCAGAGGATGTCGAACATCTCAGCGAGATGTACTATGTGATCTGAAGCCACATGCGACTTTACTAGCATGTCATCAATATAGACTTCCATCGACTTCCCGATCTGCTCAAAAAACATTCGGTTAACCAACCGCTGGTAAGTCACACCAGCATTTTTTAGTCTGAAGGGCATAACCCTATAACAATGCTGCCCCTGATCTATTACAAATGAGGTATGCTCTTCGTCCAGCTCATACATTAGAATTTAATTATATCCCGAGTACGTATCCATAAAACTCAGCAACTCGTGCCCAGGGGTGGCATCAATGAGCTGATCGATTCTGGACAGGGAAAAACTATCTTTTGGACAGGCTTCGTTAAGGTCGATGAAGTCGACACAGGTCTGCCACTTGCCATTGGCTTCTTTACCAGAACCGGATTGGTAATCCAGCTCGAGTAGAGCGCTTCTCGGATGGATTTGTTCTGAAGGAGATTATCTACATCGATTTTCAAGGCAGTATATCACTCCAGATCTATCGCTCTTCTTTTTTGACTGACCGACCTGGCTTCACTATCGATGCTCAGATCATGGCAAATGATGTCCGGGCTGATCTCGACTATATTGGCGTGTGTCCATGCGAACACATCAATGTTGTCTCTAAGGAAACTGGTCAGGTCGTTAGCGAGTAGAGGGTTGAGATTGCTTCCAATCCTTAACACTCGACTCAGCTCGCCCTGGTCGACTGATACTTCTGACAGATCCTCAACCGACCCATTGGAAGGGCATTCCTGGATGCGAGGATCCGAATTATCCTCGGCTAGGCCAGGCTGTGGTTCAATCCGACTGATCACCATAGCTTGTTCGAGAATGCCATGCGGGATGTATTTCCCCCTGTATGCCATCTACACTACTCTTACATAACAGTCGCGAGACGTGCGCTGAGATTCGCTTACTTCCCCTATCCCCGTCGGGGTGGGAAACTTCATCTTGAGATGGTAGATTGAAGTGACGGCTTTGAAGATCCTCAGTAAAGTCGCCCTAGGATGCAATTGAAAGCGGAGGGGCAATCCACTACCAAGAATTCAGTGACCCTGGTCACTTCATCATAGTCACCCAACGTGACTGGAAGCAAGATCGTCCCTTTAGGGATCAAGTGATCCCTTGTAAAGCCATATAGGGGAATAGAAGCGGGCTTCAGGTCGGCCTCATCTAATTCCATTCTCTCGAAAGCTCGCTAGAATAGGATGTTCGCAACACTTCCGTTATCCACCAACATTCTGTAGACGTCGCAGTGCCCTATTTAGGGCGTGATGATGAGAGCATCATCATGGGGGTGATGCAATCGGATTGTGTCTTTCTCGGACAAGGCGATCTCCTCCTCTTTGCGGACCTTGGATGGTCGCGACGTCACACTCATCACACGAATAGGGTCATGATACGCTGCACGAGCATATCTCTCTTGGGCACCTTGCAAGTTTCCCCCGAGGTGTGGCCCCCTGAAGATTATTCTCACGCTACAAATACCTTTGAGATCGCGATGCTTCTTGCCCAGTTCCTCTCTTCTCCCTCACGAGAGCAGAGTCATTAACGTATTCTTTGAAGTGCCACTATTTGATAAGCTCTTTGATTGCCTATTTGAGAGCTCGGCACTAATCGGTGTGATGCCTATTGTCCCTATGGTAGCAACAGTACTTTTTACTGTTTCTAGCTAAGGAGGGACCTTTCATGGGCTCAGGCTCCCCGAGCAGGCCGGCTTCTTTAGACTTATCCAGAATGGCAGAGACAGACGCATTTAGAGGGGTATATTGAGCTCTGTCGCGATCACGATGAGGAATTAGGGCATAGGACTTTTTGGGCTCAAAACGCTATTTCTTTTCCTTTCGCTGATCGTCGCTAGCCCATTTGCAATCAGACCTCCTATTCTCCCCTCAACGGGGAGCACTACCTGAAGGAATGGGGTCATGGTAGCTAAAGGCCACCACGAAACTTTCGATCTGGAGGTGTTTCTCAGTAAGGTTATAGAAGCAGGTGAGAGAAACATCATACTTCGATTGTAGCTCTTTCCATAAGTCTGTATGCAAGCGAACTCCCGCAATAATGAGAGTGCGAACAGATTCTTCGGGAGTATGAGCCACTTTATAGAGTTCCCTGTGGAACCTGTCTATATAGGATTGGAAAGGCTCACCCCTCTATTGTCATATATTGCTCAGATAGCTCAACGGCATCGAGAACTTCATGTTTGCCTGGAAGTGTCTTAGGAACATCGAGCTCATTTGAGGCCATGAGCCGATCGAACCTATCGAGAGCGACCTGAACCATCGCTTGGCATAGGTGGTGAGGGTCACCGCCAAGCAGTAGCATTTTGCCAAGTTGGAGACTTGGTGGAGTTCCATAAGGTCGTTGAACTCATATAAATAATCTGCGGATCGGCATTCCCATCGAATGCTCGCATGTCGGGCATTCTGAATCTCGATGGGAGATGAGCGGCCAATACGGCTGGAGTAAAGGGGGACACTTCTACGACCTGCCTTCGCTCATTTTTGCTGAGCGTTTAACTGATCTAAAGCTCGTTGTAGCTCCTCAATCTGAGACAGCAGAGTTATTCGGCCAGATCTACGACCAGATCTGGCCATCGACAGCCACAAAAGTCCAGATCTGGCCATTAGCGACGACCAAAGATATGGCCGTCGTTGTTGGTCAACGATGGCCAAGATTTGGCCGTCATTGATCGTCAACGACGGCCATTTCTTTGGCCATCAGATCCACTGTGGATCTGATCGGAAAAGGTCAGATCGATAAATTACCAGCCAGTTCTGGTCATTTATAGGCCGTTGTGATAGATTCCGGCTACCACCGATGGTGGTTGCCAGAATCTGGCAAGTATGAGTGGGTGAGGGTGTTTTTGTTAATTTTTAAACTTTTTTTCTAGGGGTATTTAATGAAATTAATAAATTTAATGGGTCTAAAAGTAATTTAAAAAATATACTAATATTTCTCAAATAACAAAACAAACAAGTATTTTGAGAATATGAGTAGAAATAATAAGCCAAACGGAGCCAAAAATTTTATGCTTTTTAAATGTTCCATATGTGTGGTAAATTCGATTACATTGTTACATATATTATAATGAAAATTGACATATTATAATTTTTAAAATATTTCTATGATAAATTACAATAATTATTTATAATCTTCAATGTAATTAAATAATTATTAATATAAACAAAATTTACAATTTTTACGAGGTTAATTGAACAGTTTCGCTAATAGAATTATAGCCAATTCATATCCAAATCCATAAACTATACGAAGCAAATGTTAAAAAATATTCGTCTTTATCTTAAATTTGTTCTATCGGTTGCAAGTTTTTATTAGAGTTTTAATTGAAATAATATCCAACCATTGGATGATTTCCTCACAAATTAAACAACTCCTCTTTTTTAACATATATTACGTTAAGCGTAACGTATGTAAAGCCTAAAAATAAATAAATATGTGTGGGTTAAGCCTATATTTGTACCAAAACTCAAAGCCTTCATTTCATCACAAAATGCTGTATACTTAATGATTTAAACCATCTTTTTTAAATCAATTAACAGTTAAAAGTGAACTGCTATCTTCATCCTTTAATATCAAATTCTAAGTATGCACAACACGCAACTGTGACAATGTATATCCATTCCCGCTCTTTTTTCTCCAACTTAAAACCAATTTTGGTATTTTGGTTGACCAATATATGTGTGTGTGTGTGTGTGTGTGTGTGTGTACTTTGGCTTCCTTCTTTGCTATCTCACATCAATCCTTGATTCAACCCTTGATATCTCTGCCATGGCACTTTTGCATTTTCTTCTCGTTTCGGTTTTGATCTGTGTAGTCTTAGGTACTAATAATTACATTCTTCCTACAGTTTCATTCTTTTTCTTCAATGTATGCTATGAATTTTGTAACTAACCATGATACCAATGTGATATTCTTTTTTCAGGCACAGATGCTGCAGTATTTACCGTGCAAAACAAATGTAAGGAAACAATATGGCCGGGGATTGTAACCGGGGAAGGGAGACCTCAACTCAATAGTGGAGGGCTTACATTGAATCCAGGACAATTCGTTCACATTAATGCACCAACCGGGTGGTCTGGCCGATTTTGGGCACGTACTGGCTGCACATTTGATCCCTCGGGCAAGGGAAAGTGCATCACCGGTGACTGTGGTGGTGTTCTCAACTGCGCGGGGGCAGCAGGTGTACCACCTGTATCACTGGCAGAGTTTACACTTAATAGTCCAATGGATTTTTATGATGTTAGTCTTGTTGATGGGTACAATTTACCAATTTCTGTAATCCCGTTTCGCGGTACTGGTGATAAATGCAAGGCTGTTAAGTGTGTTTCGGACTTGAATCAAAAGTGCCCCATAGAGTTACAACAGGTAGAGAATGGCAAAGTGGTGGCATGTAGAAGTGCATGCTTAGCGTTCAATAAGCCAGAATTTTGTTGCACTGGTTATTTTGGAAGCCCCGCTACATGCAAACCGTCGGAGTTCTCCAAAATATTCAAGGAATCTTGTCCGATGGCTTACAGTTATGCCTATGATGATCAGACTAGTACCTTCACCTGCAATAGAGGCGATTACTTGATTCGCTTTTGTTGAAAGGAGCTAATAACTTAGATTAGCTTTTGCATAGATTTATATCACGATTGTATGTGAGCATAGATTTATATTACGATTGTATGTGAGCATGTATATAATGCTGTACTACATGATCCATAAATGCGTACTAACAATGTACATTGAGTATGCATTGTATTATATATGTTTTTAATACGAGAATATAGACTTAAATCAACATCTAAGTTGTATTAGTTTATCAATAATTTTAGCATTTGCATACGGCCTTTTTTCTTGGCTAAGATGATTCACATTTATTGTCACTCTCTTTTACTGCTATACTATCAATGGATATTACTTGGAACATAAATGATACGTGGAAGGGGTGGCATAATTAGAGATGAAAATTTTAATTTTAATTTTCAAAACAATTAGTATTATTGAAAATGAATCGCAAAAAGAAAAATCTACTAAACTTTTTGAGATCATGCCATGTCACATTGATGATTGTATGGAGGCATAAGTCAGGGTTATAAGTAAATTTCGGAAATCTGTATCTCTTTCATTCAAGATTATACGACACTTGTCACAATCTATATGATCCATTTTCTTTACAGAGGAACAATGCATTTTTATCCATTCACACTCTTTCTCTTGCACATTATTTTCGGCATGTTGGTCAACAGCCATTTCATATATATATATATATGTACCCCTTGAGTCCTTTGATAGAACAAATCACTTTCTAAATATTTACTCATTGTTTCAACCAATTTTCCATGGGGATCATCCATTTTCATCTCCTTTTGGTTTTGATCTCTGTCTTAGGTACCAAGAATCACATTCATGTCCAATGTATGTTACAAAATTTTGTTCCTTGGTATGTGCATATTTAACTAATCTTGATATTATGCTACAGGCACAGATGCTGCAGTTTTAACATTAGAAAACAGATGCAAGGACGCAGTATGGCCTGGGATCCTGGCTGGATCAGGGAAACCTCTACTCAACAATGGATGGATTGCTTTGAAACCAGGAGAAAGAATTGACATCAATGCACCACCTGGGTGGTCTGGCCGATTGTGGGGACGTACTGGTTGCCAATTTGATCCATCAGGCAAGGGAAAGTGCATAACTGGTGACTGTGGTGGCGTGCTAAACTGCGAAGGGGCAGGAGGTGAACCACCAGTATCACTAGCTGAGTTTACCCTTGATAGTCCAATGGATTTTTATGATGTTAGTCTTGTTGATGGCTACAATTTGCCGATGACTATAATCCCTTCTGGTGGTACTGGTGATAAATGCAAGGAGGTTACATGTGTTTCGGACTTGAACGAGAAGTGCCCCAAAGATCTACAAATGGTAGACAATGGGAAAGTTGTGGGATGTAAAAGTGCATGCGTGGCGTTCAATAAGCCTGAATATTGTTGCAGTGGAGAATTTGGAACACCTGAAAAATGCCCACCAACTGAGTTCTCCAAAATCTTCAAGGAATCTTGTCCAATGTCTTATAGTTACGCCTATGATGATTTGACTAGTACCTTCACTTGCAAAGGAGCTAATTACGTGATACGTTTTTGTTGAAGCTTACATCAAGACAGTAAAAATTAGTCTGACGATAGGTGTGTACTTTGAATCTGATTCAACATTGCATTCATTTTTATTTTTTTTCTGTTTTTGGAATAAGAAGAGAGTATACAGTTAGAAACATCATCCAAGTGTTAGCACTGATAATAGCAGGTAAAAAGCCCATATGGCTTGATGTTTGTATTTTGTAGTACACTGGCTTCAAATTCAATATATAGAACCCAAGTTTCTGACAAATCATGTACTTTTTTCTTGTTTTGCCCTTTTGTTATAGGCTTTAATGTTTAAAACTTGGATTTTTGGTGATCTAACTTGTCAAATCTAGCTTACATTTAGGAAGATGGAGATGTACATAAAACTATTGGATATTTGAAGCAGTGCCCAGATACAAGAACAAGCAGCTTGTTATAGAAGAAACAACTGGAAAGAGCACTTAATTCTGCCATATTTGCCAGATCATCATGAAATCGACCAAACAAAGAATTTTCAGCATGGCTAGGCTCAACGAAATTCTACTATTTTGTCAATGTAATGTATGATCTCACGACGGTAAGGCCAAGCAAATCTGGCTGACAAGTAAATATCAACAATCCAAGAATAATCAGTTATTAGAAAAGGGAGAGAATGATACCAGATTCAGTTTATATTTAATTGTCCATGAAGGCTTTGAATGGCATGGATCAGCGTGTTCATCCAGGAAGCATAGAAACATCCACCACAATGCAAATAATAGTACAAATTGTAAAACCCCATTTCTAAATTTAGTAATAGCATGAATTGTATTTAGTAATTAATTCTTTTTCTATTTGATTTTTGGTATTGTCGTAAGAAAGGGGTATTTTTGTTAATTTTTAAAGTTGCGTTAAGGGGTAAGAACGAGGAAATAAATCCTGATGGGTTTGCATTATAAAGAAGGAAAAATTTGGACATTTCTCCCAGGAAAAGCTTAGGTGGCGGGGTTAATTTAGAGAATATTGGGGGGCATAAATAATTTCAGAAAAATGTTTTGTTTAAAAAAAAAGAAAACTGGGCAGTTCGCCCAAAGGAAGATGAAGACGTGAGCTGAGGGGGAGAGTAAAAACAGAGCAGGAAAAAAAAAAAAAAAAAGAAGAAGAAGAACAGGGAAAGAAGAAAAAGGAGAAGAGAGGGGAATGGGTGCGGCTGAAAATGGCAGAGTGAGAGAGAAGAAGAGAGGAGAGAAAGGGAGAGGATATATTAGTTTTTGAATTTTGAGTCTGTGAACAGTGCATCATCAAATCGTGATCTGCAGCTCGTTTGCCGTCCGATCGTTCTGTTATTTGGATATGTTGTTCATGAGACACAGCTCTACATTATGAACGGTGAAGATTGAAATCCAAGCACTGTAATAGGCAGTCAATTATAGGATTAGAAGAGTGAGTGGCAAAAATCAAACCCTTTTCTCCATATTTCAAGCGTGCATGTGTGATTTGTTGAGTTTTGTTTCTAAGATATGAAAGATTTTACATGCATGGAGATACATTGCATCCAAATGCTTAAATTCATGTCTGCATGTGTAAGTTGTGTTTTCCATTTTATTGTTTGATGTAAGTTCTGAGTTAATTGCAAAGTTTACTAAATATTGCTTTTTCCATGCTTCGTTGAGCCTTATGGAGAATTGTTTGATTGTGGTTGAGTGCTGGAATTTTTGGTTTCATGGGTGGAGATAGTTTGAGTTGTTGAAGGAAGTTTAGTTTGAGGGAACAACTTGAAATGTCCGAAATTCCTTTTTACTTTGAAAGTACCCGTGCAACCTATACTCTTAAGTTTTCATGTATTCTGCTTATATGATGGCTTTAAGTGCATGCCAGTTAACAGAAGAAAGAAATAGGTGTTCTCTGAAAAACCACATGTCAATTTGGGTGGATAATGGTTAGCACTTGTGTTAGATTATATAGAATTAATGTGTTGTTGAAATTGGAAACTTACAGATCTGATTAATTGGATGGTGTGTTGAGTTATGCATGTGGGGTTTTATATATATACAGGATGTGGTACAAAAATCTTCTCGGTAAAAAGGGAAAATGGGGTGCTTTTCGTCAGTCTTGAAAGTATGTTTTGAAAACTTGCATTTTACCCCCCATTTTCCATGAAATCTCATATGTTAGCATGATTTATCCTTATATGAAATATTATTATTATTATTATTATTATTATTATTGTTGTTGTTGTTGTTGTTATTTTTGCTCTTGGGTTTAATTATAATTATAATGTGTTATATGAGTTTTGACTTTTAAAAGTTATGTTTGCTTATGATTTGTATCGGACATATGCTAAGATCATGTGATGTTGAATTAATTTTCAATCTGGGTTAAACCGTCAGTTTCTGAAACATATTTAGAAAATTATAGTTTCACCCCTATATGTGATTTTTTTAATATTATGTCATATATTTATGATTTATAAACACATACGTAATATGCTCTTGACGTACACGTTACCTGAGATTATGCATGAGTATGTTGTGGTGCTAAAACCACCCTACGAAGTACCCATCCCCCAAAGATACAAATTTTTGGCTCTGCCTGAGCGATGCAAATTCCGCCGGGTATGACAGTTTCAGATTTTGGCTCTGCGCATGCATATGACAGTTATCAGTGCTCTGCCTAGGCGTTGAGTGGTCCGTCAGGTATGACAGTTTTGAGGCTCTGCCCGCGCGATGATAGACCTTGTCGGGTATGACAAGTACGTCCCTCGTTCTGTCTGCGTGTGGGACGCCCACCAGGTATGACAGATTTTTCCAAGGGTACTGGTTGTGGTGAGAGTTTTCTAATACCAAAAGTTGAGGTTTTATTCAGGATCCGATTCAGAAAAAAAGAAATAAGTCAGAGTACAGTTTACTAAGTGCAGGATGGTTAGAAGTAAATCATATATTGCATACATGATTGGGGTGGTTGTTCTATTGCATATTCATAGAATTATATTGTCGTCAGGATTTGCTTGAGAATTGTTGTATGTTATCATTATTTCTTTTAAGCAGTGAGCCTCCGCTTAGGGCTGTGCCACGCGTCGACATCTTTTTATATGGGTTTTATATTTATGTCGCATTGTATTTTGGACTTTCGTTTCAAGAACTCATATTTTACATCATGTATTTCCTTTTGTTTCATGTTTTGGAAGGTGTAGTATAAGTGGAAAACCTGATACCACAAGTTTCCCTAACTCTTTTCTTTTGTAAAACGAAAGATGATGCATGTCTTTTTGAGATGTTGGAAATGGAAATACTATGATGTTATTCAGGAAAAGTAAGTCTTTTAACAGGTTTCATAGTTTTTCTACATGGCACGTCTCAGGTATCCGAGTCTTGTGGGAGCGTTCGGATCCTACAAGATGAGGAAATTCGGGACAGGTCGTGTCACAAATGATTATAAAAGTCGTCAAACTTATCGCACAAGCAATGTATTCTATCTGAATCGAAATTCGTATTATGGAGGAAATGCTACCAGTCGATTGGATTACATGTATAATTTACAGGCAACTTGTGTATTTCCACTACCAAAAACAGCTTAAATCGTGAAAAAGTTAGTTTCGTTTTGCAAACAAGTTTGCTTCTCCCTTAAATTCATCACATCACATCACCTTTGAATTTTTTTATGCAAATGGGAAGGAGGGTAAAACCTTGAATGAAGGCAAAAAATTTCCAGAAGCTATAAACAGTGGTGACCTGTATGCGGTAGGTGGAAGGAGGAGAATATCCTATGATGATGTGCAACAGCTGAAACTCCTTCCCCCAGACTCTGGCTCCTGACCAGGGACAACAATCTTGGTACCCGTGAGAAGCGTTGCACTGCCACCGGATTCAGATTCATCATTGGCGACAAGAGACTTTTTGGTAACAACTCGATAAATCTCTGTCAAGACTGTGACAAAAGATGTTTCAACATTAGTTGACTCAAGAGCTGATGTCTCCATAAAGAACAGGTTTCCCATTTCAGCAAACTCTTTCGCATCCTCAGTAGGTACAGCTCGAAGGGTCCCCAGATCAGACTTGTTGCCTACAAGCATGATCAAAATATTTGTATCTGCATGTCCTCGCAATTCCTCCAACCATTTGGCTACATGATCAAACGACTGACGCTTAGATATGTCATAGACCAGCATTGCCCCCACTGCACCTCTGTATATGCACTTGTAACAGCACAATACTTGAGACCACCATTAACAGTACACACAGAACAACAAAAATATAAACATATTAGTTTCTAGTGTTAGATCTTTATCCTAAGAAAGCTGTGGAAGCTGTTACACCAGATTTACCTTCAGGATCTCTTTCGGTTACCTAGCTTATCACGATGTGTTCTGTTAGCTCATTTAGATTTTCTGTTATGCACTTAGTTAGTGATTCAAATATTTAAAATTGATTCACTTATCCATGCTGATATTTCTGGTGTAATTCAAAATCTTGTAATCCTCTATATATATGAATATACACGAGAGCTAGTATCTCAAGGAACCAGATCTTACTTTCTTTCAATTTTGACTTGGTATCAAAGCAATTCTTTGCGCACGCAACTCGATCCCATATGGCCTCATGAATATCTTCCGCTGCTTCTTCATTTGTTATCCTAAATATCACATCTTTGGTTTCTGTCAAATTAGATGGAACCAATTACTTGAATTGGACAACCCAATTCATTCCGGTGCTTAGAAGCCATGACTTACTAAGCATTGTTGATGGTTCAGAGGAATGTCCTCCTCAATATCTTGGTGATTCCACTAAGAAATCTGCTTCTGATATCAATCCACAATATTTGGTTTGGCAGAAGAAAGATCAATTCATTTTAGCATGGTTAAACTCTCACTGAGAAAATTCTTTCTACAGTTTACGGTCTTACCACATCCAAGATGGTCTAGAACGCATTGGCCAGCAGATTTGCTCCTCAATCTCAATCTCATATCTCCCACCTCAAAAGACAACTTCAAACCTTACAACAGGGGAACAAAACCTGCTTTGACTACCTGTTTCTAGCAAAAAGTTGGTATGATCAACTTACTACAACAGGTAAATCTGTGGATGAGGAAGACTTAATCTCTTATGTTGTTGTTGGAGGTCTCAACCCCATCTATAATCCTTTTATCAGATCATTCAATTTTGCCACCCGAGACAAATACATCTCTTTTGATGATTTCCAATCTAAATTGCTCAATTATGAGCAACTCCTTGATTCTCAAAACAAGTCCATTCCCAGTGATGGCACTCAGTTTGCCTTCTTCACCAGCAAACCAAAATTTCACCATGGCAAGAAACCCAAATATCCCACTCAGCAAGCCAAACCTCCCTCTTCTCCTAAGCCTAATCCCACTACCATACCTGCCTACCCTTCCTCAAAACCACAACCCTCTGGCAGCCCTTTTTCCACTAAATTCCCACCATGTCAAATCTGTGGTAAGCCTAACCATTAGGCGCTTGATTGCTACCATAGAATGGATTTCACCTACCAAGGTCGACACCCACCAGCACAATTAGCAGCTATGGCAGCCCATACACATGTCACACAAGAGGATGAACAACCTTGGTACCTTGACAGTGGTGCAAACAACCACATCACCTCTGAGTTGGAGAATCTAACACTGCAACAGCAGCCATATCAAGGGAATGACAAGGTCACAATAGGCAATGGAGGAGGTTTGCTCATCACCAACATTGGTTCTTCTGTGCTTCTTAATTCCAAACACAAATTTCTTTTACATAATAATTTACATTACCCAAAAGCATCATCCAATCTTTTGTCCATACAAAAATTATGTCATGATAATAACTATTACTTTGTGCTTACTTCTTCTCACTTCTTTGTGAAGGATCTACAGACCACGCAAATTCTTCTTCAAGGATAGAGTGAAGCTGGCTTGTACCCTCTGTACCTCAAGCAGATGAAACTCAATAAATCAATACCAAAAGCTGCTCATATTTCTTCCTTTATTGCTGTCCAAGGGGTCAGAGCTCCAATCCATATCTGGCATTCCAGACTTGTTCATGCTTCTGAACCTATTGTTTCTAGAGTTGTTAGAGAGGCTATGCTTCCTATTTCTGGTCCTGTAAAACACAATAAAGCGTGTGAGTCCTGTCACGTTGCTAAGAGTCACAGACTTCCCTTCTCTGAGTCCAATAACAGATCTGTCCATCCCCTTGAATTAATTCATTTGGATGTATATATGGATATCTCCAGTGTCATCAGTCAATGGATGTAAACTCTATGTCTTATTTATTGATGATTATTCAAGATTTACATGGTTGTTTCCTTTAAAGTCTAAATCTGATGTGTTTGCCTGCTTTATCAAGTTTAAACAACTTTTTGAGACTCGATTCTCTCGGCAAATTAAACAACTTCTCACTGATAATGGTGAGAATATTTATCCACTGCCTTTCAAACTTTTCTCTCTACAAATAGCATCCTACACAAGCTAACTTGTCCCCACACATCTGAGCAAAATGGCATTTCAGAGAGAAAACATAGGCATGTAACTAAAACAGGTCTCTCACTCTTAGCACAGTCTCAGCTTCCTTCTTGCTACTGGGTAGATGCTTTCCTTACAGCCACCTATGTTATAAACTGACTTCCCACACCTGTTCTAAACAATCACTCTCCCTTTTTTACTTTGTTTTGTAAACCACCAGATTACTCCTTCCTTAAGACCTTTGGTTGCACCTATTATCCCTTGCTGAGACCATATAATTCCCACAAATTAGCTTTTAGAAGCACCAAGTGTGTCTTCCTTGGATATAGCTCAAACCAGAAAGGTTATCGGTGTCTGGATTTAAAAACAAATAAAGTCCATATTTCCAAACATGTCATATTTGATGAGTTGAGTTTTCCTGCTGCTGCTACAAAGGATCCAACTCTAGCCTCCTCATCCTTGCAGGAAAATTTTATCAGCTCTGGTAGATCACCACAATCAGGTTCACACTCTCATCTCTCACCATCTTTTTCAATTCCCTCATTTACAAATTCTTCACCTCTTGTTTTACCTACACCAGCACCTTCCCAGAGCATTTCCCCTACATCAGTATCTACTGAACTCGTATCCTCTCCTTTAGACTTATTTCCCTCAACTGATGCACCCATTTCAGACTCACCATTTGATACCTCACCTAGTGACTTATCCTCTCCTCCTGTTGCACCATATTTATCTCCCACAAATTCCATACTTGCCACGCAAAGCCATCAAATCATTACTCGATCCAAAACCAATTCCTCCAAACCCAAATTGTTTCCAGATTACCATCTTTACTATTCCACTAAACATCCACTACAAGCTTTCTCTGCCATTACCTTACCCACTGAACCTCATACTTACAAAGAAGCAATGAAGGACCAGCATTGGATTGATGCTATGCAAGCTGAATACAATGCTTTGCTGTCCAATCACACTTGGACTTTATGTCCCCGACCTTGCCACAAGAAAGTTGTGAGGAATAAATGGGTGTTTAAGCTTAAACAAAAATCAGATGGGAGCATTGACCGCAATAAGGCTAGATTAGTAGCCAAAGGGTTTGATCAAATTAATGGTGTGGACTTTATTGAGACCTTTAGTCCTGTTATTAAACCAGCAATTATTCGATTGGTTTTGGCACTAGCGGTTCACCATAATTGGGCTATAAGACAGCTTGATATTTGTGAGACCATGGGCTATCCCTCAACTACCCTGCCCTTGGGCCGTCGGGCAAGGGGCTTTCCCATGTGGCCCACTCATAGGAATATCCCCACCCCTGCAAGTGGGTTTCTTTCGCCTTCCCCACCTCTCGAACACAAGACCTGTAGGCTAAGTACTTGTGACAAGAGAGGTGAGTACCATCTTGTCACAAGTACTTATCCTGCAGGTCTTGTGTTTGAGAGGTGGGGAAGGCGAAAGAAACCCACTTGTAGGGGTGGGGATATTCCTATGAGTGGGCCGCATGGGAAAGCCCCTTGCCCGACGGCCCAAGGGTGGGGTAGTTTAGGGATAGCCCATGGTCTCACAATAAAAGGCGTCTTTTATTGTGAGACCATGGGCTATCCCTCAACTACCCCGCCCTTGGGCCGTCGGGCAAGGGGCTTTCCCATGCGGCCCACTCATAGGAATATCCCCACCCCTACAAGTGGGTTTCTTTCGCCTTCCCCACCTCTCAAACACAAGACCTGCAGGATAAGTACTTGTGACAAGAGAGGTGAGTACCATCACGAAAGAAACCCACTTGCAGGGGTGGGGATATTCCTATGAGTGGGCCGCATGGGAAAGCTCCTTGCCCGACGGCCCAAGGGCGAGGTAGTTGAGGGATAGCCCATGGTCTCACAATATTTCTAATGCATTTTTGCATGGCTTTCTTGAAGAAGAGGTATATATGGAGCAGCCAAAAGGGTTTGAGGATCCTCACTTATCTGATTATGTGCAGACTACACAAGTCCATCTACCGACTCAAACAAGCTCTTAGAGCTTGGTTCTTGAGACTTTCTCAAGCACTACTTGCTCTCGGATTTAGTGGCTCAAATGTGGACACATCCCTCTTTACATTTCACCACAACAACATATCTGTGTTTGTCCTCATTTATGTTGATGATATCATAGTTACAAGTAACTCTCCTTCATCTATTGATCACCTCATCACTCTACTTGGAGCTGACTTTGCTATCAAAGATCTTGGATCTCTATCTTATTTTTTAGGCATTCAGGTTCAACATACTTCAGACGGGCTCTATCTCAGCCAAAGCAAATATGCTATTGACCTCTTGCATCACACAAAAATGGCTTGAGCGAAACCAACTCCTACCCCTTGCACCTCAGGAGCTAAACTCTTAAAATTTTCAGGGGATCCACTCACTAATCCTATTGAATGCAGGACTATAGTGGGAGCCTTGCAATACCTCACACTTACTAGACCCGATCTCTCATTCAGTGTTAATCAACTTTGCCAATTTCTCCACTGTCAAACCACTAAACATTTAACAGCTGCTAAAAGAGTGTTGAGGTATATCAAGGGTACCTTAAACGTTGGACTCAAATTCAGCAAAGGGTCACTTCACCTCAATGGATTTTGTGACTCGGATTGGGCAGGTTCTCCAAATGACAGAAAGTCTACCTCTGGCTATTGCATATATCTTGGTCCTTGTCAGCAAAGAAACAACCAATTGTAGCTAGGTCAAACACTGAAGCTGAATACCGATCTGTGGCTGAACTTTACTGGATTAGGATGCTGTTGAAAGAACTTCACATACCACTCACGACTCCACCTTGTTTGTGGGTGGATAATGTTGGTGTTTTAGCTCTCTCTTCTAATCCCGTCTTCCATGCTCATACTAAACACATCAAGGTGGATTACCACTTCATTCATGAGAAGATTTTTAATGAAGATATCCAAGCCAAATATATCTCCATTGTTGCCCATCCATCTGATATCTTTACCAAGGGGCTAACTTCATCTCGATTTCTACTTCTTAGGGACAAGCTGATGCTTCGTGACCTCCCCATCACCTTGAAGGGGGATGTTAGAGATCATTATCCTAAGAAAGCTGTGGAAGTTGTTACACCAGATTTATCTTCAGGATCTCTTCCGGTTACCTAGCTGATCACGATATGTTCTGTTAGCTCATTTAGATTTTTTGTTATGCACTTAGTTAGTGATTCAAATATTTAAAATTGATTAACTTATCCATGCTGATATTTCTGTTGTAATTAAAAATCTTGTAATCCTCTATATCGATGAATATACACAAGAGCTGGTATCTCAAGGAACCATATCTTACTTTCTTTCAATTTTGACTTCTAGGACATTTGTAGCCAAGGAAGCAGGAGTACTAGTTTAAACTACCAGCTTTTCATTTTCTTTTTTGCCATAACAGAGTAAAGGAAATAAGTAAAACCCACCACTAATATTAATTTTGGTTCCACCCAATTAGATGTTATAGCATCAAAAAACAAAGTAAACATTTCAAAGTCTATTGTCTCGCATCGTTTGTAACAATGTGGCTAATCGCAACTATTAGTTTAGGCAAATGCTTCTCGAGACAAGTCAGGTTGCGACATAATCATGAAGTTCTGGCATAATCATGAAGTTCTCAAGACTCAATCTTTGAACCTTAAGAACTGGGGAGCTTTTTTTAGGCCTAAAAAATCAGGGTTGATGTTAACCTACGTTAGCAAGCACCAATCAAAGATTGAGATGGCTTTGCACGGTCCATGAGCTATCATGTTGCTCCATGACAAGAAGAATATGGTTGTCATCAACTTGGCAGATTCAGGTTTTGTCTATGAGTGATAGAGGGCCACACACTTGTCTAAGCCCCATGAGGATATTTCCTAAGTTATCAGTCAATGGGAGACAAGGAAGGACTTGCACGACACCTACCCACTTGCAGATTTGTAATCATTACCTTGAATTCCTTTACTATAAATAGAGGACTCCCCCTCTCATTTTCGGGATTCTAATCCTGAACTCTCATTCTGATTGTAATCTTTATTTCCAGAGCAAAGACAATCTAGGAGAAAGAGACCAACTTGATATTCTCTCTAAATATTAAGTTATTGTACCTTTGCGTGTTGTTCGCTATATGCAACCTTTTGTAATCTCTCATATATAAAAGAAACAGTATACGTAGGATTCGTTTTAAGCATCTGAACCACTTGAAAAACTATCTCTCATTTATTATTTAGTCTTTGCATTCGATTATCCCAATTATTTACGTGTAATTTCTAAGAACAGCTTAGTATTTTGCACGTGCGAGTCATTGGTGTCAAAATCAAGAATCAACATTGTAAAAATACAGTAGAAAGAATTATTGTAAAATATGTCGTAAGTTGGAATTATGGGATCTAGTGTAAGTAGTAATTGAGTATGTTATGTCTCCAACTCCAAGTATAATAAACTTCAAGCTTGAAGTTTTCTGCAAATTAACATAATATACCGAACTTATGTTTCTTCAACATTAAACAGGTAAACTCCAAAAACATTCCTTAATTATTTGTTTAGTAAAAGATTTGAGGAAAAGGGGGAAATCTTTATGCCTAAAAAGTCAGGCTGACGTAAGTTTACATCAGTGGGCACCAATCAGAGTTCAATAAGACTTTGCGCTATTTAAGAGTTGCCACGTCGTCCCAAGACAGAGAGAATGCGATTGTCACCAACTTAACGAATTTAGGTTTTGTCTATGAGTGAATGGGGACTGCACACATGTCTAAACCCTAAATAATTTGAGGATATTTCCTAAGTTATCAGCTAGTGGGAGGCAAAGAATTACTTGCATAGTACCTCCCTACTTGCAAACTTGTAATCATTACTTTGAATTCATTAGCTATAAATAGAGGACTCCTCCTCTCAAATTCGAGATATTTTACTTTCATAACAATCAATAGCAAAGACAACTTATGAGAAAGAGACTAACCTGATATTCTCTCTGAATACTCAGTTATTGTACCTCTGCTTGCTATTAGCTATACGTGACCTCTTGTAACACACATTTATATAAAAGCAACAGTGAATGTAGGAATCGCTTTAAGTATCTGAATCACTATAAAAATCCCTCTGTCTTACTTATCATGCAGTCTTTTCATTCATTTGTGTTATTAACCTTGTCCTAAATCTAAAATCAATTAATCATGTGTAATTTCTAAGGTCAGCTTAGCACTTTATTACGTGCGAGGTCATTGTTGTCAAAATCATGCATCAACAGTTTGGCGCTGGAAGAAGGGTTGAGATTTCACATCAGCTCTTCATCTAGTATTCTAATCAATTAGTTCTTTCTACGAACTTATGGCTTGAGGTCATGAAACCAAGCGATAACAGATTACCCGGAAAGTTCAACAACACCCTCCAAATGGTTAACCAAAGGTTAGATCGTTTGGATGAGGTTGTGCTGTCCAATTCTGATAAGGCGGTGCCGCCTCAAAAAAGGCCTGCAGGTCGCTCTAAAGCCTGGAAATAGGCAAAAACTTATACCACGCGCATTATAGTGCGTAAAAATAAGGGAAAGCAAGTGGTTGACGATCGGTCAAAAGGCTCTCAAGGGCTAGTGAATACCAGTTGTGAAACAGGTAGAATATCTGTATCTTTGCGACTTGGCGGTTTGTTGCATTGTGAGCCATCTCACGCCATGTCGCAACGGCACCCTTACAAGAGTGCTCGGCAAGGAGATTCCCATTATTATTGGAATGTTGGTTTCGACCAACACTGCAAGGGAAATAGTGGGTCCGCAGGTCGGTTCCAACCACTGTAGAGGTTGGGAGAACTCCCCAAGCCATTTAGTGACTTCACATGGCTCTAGCTAGCGTGTGTCAAGGTATGCCAAAGGCTCCAATCAAGGCGAGAAAGAGTTCGATCTGCAGTCTTTCCTTGATTGCAATCGTAAGGAGCGTACCTACATTGCAGAAAGTGATCCCTAGGTGGCTTCACTTCCTCGAATAGAGGAGTTACAGCGAGCATTGGATCAGCTTAGAGCTTAGCAGAATGAGTAGGGGCAGGTTGCTGAGGCCTCCCCATTTTCTCCAACAGTTTTAACTATTCCTCTCCCATCAAGATCCCGATATGGGAGCATTCGATGAGAATTTTGATTCGTAGGATCATATCTATGAGTTTAACGACCTCATGAAGCTTCACCAAGCTTCTAACTTGGCAAAATGTCGCTGTTAGTAGTGACTCTGACTGCCCATGCTAAGCATTGGTTCCTATTACTTTCACCAAGATCTATCAACTCGTGGCAACATATGTGTTCATTATTTTTGAGACACTTCCAAGCCAATCGGAAGTTCTCAATGTCGTTGAGCTACCTTAGCAACATACGACAGGAGAGAAATGAATCTCTCCAGTTCTACATTGATAGGTTCCATTAGGAACTGAATAAGGTGGCTAATACACCTAAAGATTCAGCTCAAACTCTCATTATCACTGGAGTTTGCTCGCAAACCAACCTATGGAAGAAACTGTAGTCTGAGGACGATATTTCTCTTTCTTGCTTTTACAACATCACTAAGAAATATCTCAGAATAGAGAATTTAGTGGCTGCTTTGAATTGCCATGACCCCGGTCTTTCGACCAGCGCTCCTAGTTGGAGGGAGGAAAACCGGGAAGAGAGTAGTAGAAGATTTGATTACAAATAGGCTAATGACGATTAGAGAAAGGGAAAGAAATAGATGTTTAAGCCTAATAAATCCTACGCTTAAGTCCTTCGTCGTGATCGCGATCGAAATTTATTTACTCCTCTTAAGGTATCAGTTTCAGTTATTCTAGATAAATCAGAAGAAGCTAATATGCTCGGTGAGCCAAATTCCAAGAAAATTTCACCTTAAAAAAGAAACAAGAAGAAGTATTGCCTTTATCATCGGGATAATGAGCGTCATACCGATAAATGCCAAGCTCTTAAGTAGGCTATTGAAGACCTCATTAAAAAGAGGCATTTCAAGGAGTATGTTGATGGTCCAACTCCCACTCAGGAGAAGGATCAAGAGGATGATGGGAAGAAGCGCTGTGTTTCAACGGTCTCCATTTCGTGGGGACTATTTTTGGGGGACTGCACATCATGAGGAACTCTCTAGGTGCTTAGGAGAAGTACGCTTAAGAGGCTCGACATGAACTTGTGAGTATGTTAAACATGACACCGCGACCTACTAAGGCACGTAGAGAAGAAGAGATTACATTTTTTGAGAAAGACGCGGTACGATTGCATCACCCTCATAAAGATGCACTAGTCATCACGGCTGAGATAGGAAGGTGCGAAGTCCACAAAATGTTGGTGGATGATGGGAGCGCCGTGAACATCTTTTTTTAGCGAGCATTTGAGGAAATGCAGTTAGAGAAGATATATCTGAAGCCTGTCTCCATTCCCTTTTATGGTTTTACCAGAGGTCATCTCATTCCCAGGGGAACGATTGCACTTCCTGTCACTTTGGGTCTCAACGTGACCCAAAGTGACAGGAAGTGACTAAGATGACATAATTTTTGGTAAGAGACTATCCGTCAACTTTCAATGGCATTTTGGGACTACTTCTACTACGGAACTTCAAAGTTGTCACCTCCATCTATCATCTGAAGATGAAATTTTTCACTCCCATAGGGTGTGGAGAAGTTAAGGGGTCTCAACGTGAATCTCACAACTGTTATGTTAGAGTAGTGCAAATGGCATGCAAAAGGAGAGGGAAGTTTGTAGGCATTCCCAAGTAGGCAATAGTGATCAATAGGGTCGAACCGCAACCCAATCCAGGGGAAGAAAGTATCGATCCTCGTGTTAAGGAGTATTCCCACAGTGGGCCTATTGAGACTTTATATGAGGTTTTAGTTGACTAGGATGAGCTGACTCATGTGTTGAGAATCGAAAGCAATCTTAGCCCTCAGCTCGCTATTGATTTAACGAGCTTCCTCGGATAGAATATAGATGTTTTTGCATGGACTCATGCTGACATGGTCGGGATCATCCCAGATGTTATATGTCATGCACTACACATCGATAGTGAATTCAAACCTGTTCGCCAAAAGAGAAGAGCAACTGACCCAGAGCGTTATGCTGCTTTTAAGGTTGAGATGGACAAACTCTTCTCAATCAGGTTCATTTGAGAGATTCATTACATTAGTTGGGTCGCCAATCCTGTTTTGGTGAATAAACCATATGGTAAGTGGCGAACTTGTGTTGATTTCACGGATCTCAAAAAAGCTTGTCTGAAGGACAGTTTCCTTTTGTCTAGAATTGATCAGCTTGTTGATGCCACTTCTGGGCATGAGCTGTTAAACTTCATGGTGTTAGCAAGTGATCAGGTATATGCAGTGGAAAAACACAGATTCAAAAACAAATAAAAACTGATCAAATGCTTAATCCCAAATCTGGGTACTAATTATAGTGTTTACATGTTTATAAATTATGCATTACAACAATATAATAAATCCATACAAGGATTTAGTATACTTACACACGTTTGGAGGCTCCTCCAAATATTTTCGGATATGATTTTGCTACTTTATTCAACGTAGAAACACACTCACGCTGCCCACACGAAGACAATCTGCAGAACCCTTGATTATTTTGCTAGAATAACCAAGGGCTTTAAGAATCAAGAAAGATCAAGAGAAAAAGAAATTTTTCTGTTGCACTAAAGAGTGAAAACGTGAGAGAGAGCTTTGGGTGGCTAGGGTTTTTCTTTTATTTTTAATGGAATGAATGTAATATTTTTATTAATGTTTTAATTTAAGTTGCACTTACATAGTGCAACTAATTAAAACCCTATTCCATTAAGGAATAGCCATGTGCACCAACACAAACTCACCCTTGCAACCAAACACCCTATAATTGGTATTTTAAATTTAAATAATAATTATTATAATTAAAATCAATTAATATATATATATATTAACATTTAATTAAAAATAATAATCCATTTAAATATATGCGCACATATATTTAAATATAATCTCACTAATTTTAATATTGATATTTAAATTAAACATAGGCAACAACTCCAACAAATTTAATTACACTGTGAGATTACCAAAATACCCTTTCATCCTAAAAGACAAAAATACCGCTCTCATAGATCGATTCTTAAATTGTCTTTTAAGTATATGACCTGTAGGCTCCTCATCATATCGACAATGAGTAGTATCGCGATTAACTCCAATCAATCGTCTCACTACACACATACCAAGATTGGCCCCTAGCAAGGCATCATGACCACCTGACAGATTTGGATTCAGTGAAATCGTAGCCTGGCAACAGTATGGTTTTCATGCAATTAAATCCTTTCATCATCCGTTATCTCATCAAGGTTAAGGTACAGAAATAATGTCAACCTCAGATATCCTTAACATGTTTGTATTCAGTTATTGGACCAATGACAAGAATATTAAATTGGATTGAGCAACAACTTAATCCCACTGTGGCCATAGCTTTAATGTCATTGCCATTCACTGAATTGTGCCGTGAGATAACTTCTCCCATACCCGGGAGTGATGAATCCTTTGTTGATCCACCATAGTCTTGATACACTTCTCAATGTAGCCAATCATACCGTATTGATAGCTCTAAATAGAACTACGTTAGGCTTGTGTCAAACTACACCAATCGATGCACAAGACACTCCAGTGATCTCAAGTCTAAGGATCACATGCACCACAATCCATTAGAGAATTATTTCACAGACACTGGGGTTACTATCCATATAAAATCCTTTGGTGGGTCTGTCCAGTGAACTTGCCTCTAGCAAGAACCTATGCATTGCATCATGTTGTCGGCAAACAACCTTGACAAGTGAGATTAGTTACTGCCTTTCGACAGGGTAATTCAAGGCTATGATAGCCTTACTGTATTATCTATGTCCTTGGTCAGAATAATACTGGGGCTACGGACATTTCTAGAATGGCCATCAATGTGATCATAGGGTTCTTACTATCAAGATTTGAAACACTTGATACTCTAGTCACGGTTCTACCATCCTAAAGACATATATCAATACACGCAATTATGATTTACATGATATAAAAGAAAATTGCCGTTTATTGATTAATAAATATTATTACAAAGAATTAGTTTTACAATTGATTGGCTCTAGGGCACCAACTCTAACACATGGATATGAGAGAGATACATGAAGGGTTATGTGGTAATCACACTGCTGCACAATCTCTCGCTAATAAAATTATCCGCTAGGGATATTATTGGCCTTACATCATGAAGATGCCTTCAAGTTTGTGAAGAAGTGTGATAAGTGCCAAAGATTCGTGAATATCCCACGAGCTCCTTCCCACCAATTGACAACGATGACCAGTCCTTGGCCATTCGCTATGTGGAAGATTGATCTCATCAGTCCTATGCCAACTAATAAGAGTGGTGTCAAATATTCTATGGTTGTAGTCTATTATTTCACTAAATGGGTCAAAGCAGAACCCTTGACCGCGATCACTACCAAGAAGCTTAAAGACTTCGTCTTCAATAATATAGTGCTTCGTTACGGAATTCCTCATACACTCATCTTTGATAATGAGAAATAGTTCGACAATGAGGATTTTAAGCAATTTTACAAAAAACTAGGGATTCATAAGAAATTTGCCTCAGTAGAAAGACTGTAGGCTAATGGTCAAGTTGAAGCTGTCCATAAGACTACCAAGCACACATTTAAGGCCAAGCTTGGTGCAACGAAGGGGAATTGAGCCGATGATCTCCCAAAAGTTTTATGGGCATATAGAACGACTCTGAGGACCTCTACTTAAGAAACACCCTTCTCATTAGCATATGGTTGTGAGGTAGTGGTGTTGATGGAAGTAGGAGCTGGTTCACTTCGGAGAGAATTCTACAATGAAACAGACAATGAAGCACTACTACGTGTAAGTCTGAACTTAGTTGAAGAACATTGTGACAAGGCTCGGTTAAAGATAACTTCCTACCAATAGCGGGTAAAAAGATTCTTCGACTGTAAAGTCAAGAGAAGAGACTTCTAGGTTGGTGACCTGATGCTAAAAGAAGTTCTTCTTGGTACAAGAGAACCAAGTACGGGGGTATTGGGACCTAACTAAGAAGGCCCATATCGCGTCGCTAAGGTGGTATGACCTGGAACGTATCATCTCAAAAGACTTAATGATTCTAAAGTATCGCAATCTTGGAATGCTGAGCATCTACGCCCTTATTATCAGTAATTCCGAACTCATGTATAGCTTACTCGATCAGGTTTTACTTGTAAATTTTCCCTATTATAAATGCTGTGAATAAGATTATTCCATTTCTTCTCAAAGAATTACTTGTGTCATAATCTCAAGTTTTAAATAATCTTATCGTTTACAATGTTTTACAAGTTTTATGATAAAAAAGGCTATATTTGTTCTATGAAGTATTAAATTATAAAATTGCTATCAGAATTAGTCAAAAGTCTTTTTATATATTGCAAAATATGTACAAAGGATGACCAAGAGCTACAATGAAAGCAGAAAGGAAGTACGAAATACTCTTTTTGAGTAAAATAGAGGTCGATCACTGGTCTTGAGCATTGAATCCCTAACTTTGGTTATTGCAACCTCTAGGTCATTTGCTTGATCTTCAAGGACTTCTGCCTTTTGCTAATCTTCCACTGGGGGAGATTCTTGTTCTTCTTGCTCTTCTATCGACATCAGTGAAGTAAGAGTAACTTGGTATTCCTCAGGGAGGTTGGAAATGTCTAAGTTAGGGTTGTTCGGTCGTAGACTATGAATAGCTTGCATGCCTAATGAGTAACTTTCGTTTCCACCTCAAAGTTTAATTGCTTTATTTGCTCAATTGGCGAAGTGATTTGCTCGTGAGCTATCTCGAGATCTATCTCTCTTGATCTTTTGTCCTTTTCTGAGTTCTCCCATGACTCAGATTGAGTCTTTCTATTGTTTTCTTACGTTCTAAGTTTTCTTGCGGCTCCTTTTCTCTTTGGCCCAACTCTTTAGTATGCTTCGCTATCGTCAGTTAGAGCTCTTTGTTGTTGTCATCCTTCTTTAGGAGCTTGGTCTTCTGGAAATCTACTGTTTGTAAAGTAGAATTCCTTTCTGTTAGGTATATGTTCGCTTGAACCTGGGCAGCATTTGTAGTTTGGTTTGAAGTTGCAAGGGCTTTCTTTAACTTGGAATTCTCCTCCTTCATTTCATGATGCTTACCAGAGGAGTTGATCTTCATTTTGTTGTGAGCCACATTTAGGGCTAGCAAAAACTGCAAACAAAGGAATAAAGAGTTAGTTTTTTCTTAAAGAAAACTAAAGAATCGACTTACAAGAAAAAGTTCTTGAAGAGAAAGAGTTGTCTTACCTGACTTTGCATTTGAAGTGCGGTGGCCATCAGGTCGGTAGGTCGGGAGGCCATGTACCTCTCAAAGGTGGATGCCAGTTGGCATTCCAAAAGGGTGAAAACTGGTGACCTTAAATGATATGGCATTTGCCCTAAGAGGTTCAACATAGATTGGTCGTACCTCTTTGTGGCAAGGACCTTTGGCCATGCCTTCACCTGCTTGCGAGGTGCCTTTGCCCACTTGTGAAGTTCTTGGGGTGCTTTGTAGGGCGACCTTTGAAGAAAGAGGTTGATAGGATTATAATCCACCTGACAGTATCTCGAAGCCTTTTGATTTTGATTCAGTTTCTTCTTTGGTTGGTATTGTTTCCTTCTTTTTAGTCTTCGAGACCATGGTTTTCTTCTTCGCCGAGTGAGCAGTAGCAGGCTGGGGAGCTTTCTCATGTCGCTTAGCAGGTGGTTGCCTTTTGGCACTAGGTTGTGTCTTCATTGGAGGGATATCGTTGGAGGTCACTTTAGCTGTTTTGGTCGGATTTAGCCTGGGGAATGCAAATCCTGCAGACTTCTTCGACATCTTTGTTTTCTTTGGTGGCATGGCATACAGACACATCAGCAAAAACAGTCACCTTTTGTAAAAAGACTTGGGTTATTTCTGTTTCAGAAAAACTTATAAGCTGAACCATCTAAATATGTGTCAGGAGTGAAAAATCCTTATCTTCAAAGATTTATAGTTGTCATGAGCAGCTTTGCATCGTGACTTTGATTGGGCAGTCGACCAAATGCTTTGATGTGGTTGCAATCAGTTAGCACCGATAACCTAGTCATTTTGTTTTCTGCAAAGAAACAGAGAGTCTATTTGCTTAATACCTAAATGAACAAGTTATGGGTACGAACGATCTGAAAATTGAAAGGAAAACCTACTCAGTTCCTTAAATTTACAGAATCCATCGCACTTGAAGAAAAAATATTTGGTTTCATAAGCCCCACGTTGTTGGGGTAATCAAATATCTCTCTCTCGATCGTTGATCTCTTGGAGAGGTAGTATTAGTCTTTATCTTTGCTTTTCTTTAAGTAATAGGTGCAAGCGAGCACCTACTTCTTTGGCTCCCCAAGGTTGTTCTCGCCAAATGCAATATACATAGCGACCGCTATCATATATGCATTTGGCGTCAGCTGGAATAGCGCGACTTGGAAGTGGTCGAGAATCAACCTGATATAAGGGTGGAGGGATATCCTCACTCCACGTTTGAAAATGGCTTCCGAGATCGTAACCATTTCCTTAGGAGGATCTTGTTCCATATGAGACCTGTATCAGTGCATTTCCACTTAGATCATGTACTTGTCTATTGCCTTCTTAATCTCTTCTGTTGTGATGGTAAATCATATCACATTTTTTAGGACCTACTGAGGTGCCCAGTGGTTTCTAGCTTTCTTCTCCATTTGTTTTCACCTCAAGGATATCCATTGCCCTTTGAGTTTGTAAAGGTGTTGCATGTAGGGGTGACTCAAACCCTGAATATTTTAGCTAGAGTTTAAAGCACATTTTGATAGCACTGAACAAGATCAAGCTCAGGTCATCGGACCTTAATAGAAAATCAAGTCAGGTCGCTTATGTAACTCTCAACATCCAAATCATGACCTACACTCAGTTCGTTAGTTAGATCAAGCAGCCAGCTTCAGGTTGTCTGCAACGATGTGACTATTCTCAGCTGTTTGCTCAAGCAAGCATTTTTAAAGACAAGTCAGGTTGCGACATAATCATGAAGTTCTCAAGTTCCAATTATTGAACCTTAAGAATTGGGACGCTTCTATTATGCCTAAAAAATTAAGACTGGCGTAAGCTTACATCAATGGACACCAATCAAAATTCAGGAAGACTTTGTGCCATTTAGGAGCTGCCACGTCGTCCTAAGATAGAGAGAATACGACTGTCACCAATTCAATGAATTTAGGTTTTGTCTATGAGTGAATGGGGACCGCACACCTGTCTAAACCTCAGATAATTTGAGGATATTTCCTAAGTTATCAGCTAATGGGAAGCAAGGAAGGACTTGCACGACATCTACTCACTTGCAGACTTGTAATCATTACCTTGAATTCATCAACTATAAATAGAGGAATACCCCTCTCAAATTTGGGATCTTTACTTTCATAACAATCTGTAGCAAAGGCAACCTATGAGAAAAAGACTGACTTGATATTCTCTCTGAATATGCAGTTATTGTACCTTTTCTCACTATTCGTTGTACGCAACTTCTTGCAACACACATTTATATAAAAGAAATAGTGGATGTAGGAATCGCTTTAAGTATCCGAACTACTATAAAAATCCCTCTGTCTTATTTATCATACAATCTTTGCATTCATTTGTGTTATTAACCTTGTCCCAAATCTAAATCAATTAATCACGTGTAATTTCTGGGGTCAACTTAGCACTTTGCATGTACGAAGTTGTTGATATATATATATATATATATATATATCTCTTTCGCAAGTGAGCCCTTGAGATGAGTTTCTTGACATAAATTTTATATTTGCCAAGAGCTCAATTTCCTAGAAACAAAAATTCTAATAGTATAATTTTATATTAGCATGATTATTTTTTATTTAGATAACATTGCTTCATCAAATGAACCATTATGTCAAAAAACGTGAAGGAAAGAGGCGTTGAAATTTGTAAAGTTTCATAGCTACTCCTTACCACAAATTCATTTTTGAATAAAAGTTTCATTTACTTCTCAATAAACCAATAAATAAGAGACTAAGAGAGAAGAGAAAAAAGTTGAAAGGATTAGGAAAATGATAACTTTGGAATAAATTAAAATCTATTAAAATTTAATTTTTTTTAAAATCAATGTTGGAGCTTACAAAGAATTTGAGTGAGGCTTGAATAACATCACTCTATTGTAGACCTGGTCAAGGACTGGTCCCAAGCGGACCTGGGCCTGGGCCCGTTTGGGACTGGTCCCATTTGGGACTAGTCGCTCATGGGCCTAGGATCGGTCCCAGGCCTATAACCAAGTTTAGGACCTGGACCAGTCCTATGGGTCTGCAAAATTTCTTTTTCCCCTTTATCTTTTTTTTTTTTTTTATATTTTAGGGGCGAAATGAAATTATGTAGGGGGCTTTAGTAATTTTTAGGGGTAGATTAGTAAGTTTTTAAAATTTTAATTATTTAAAAATAATAATAAAATAATAGTTAATTTTAACTTAAATGTAATATTCACACAATCACACATTCACGCTTCATAAAGAAATAATTAAATATTTTTTTTATTAAATTATTCATCTTCATCGTCAATAATATTTAAATGATTAAAATCTGTGTTCCTAAAGAGTTTGAGTAGTTCAGGATCTTTAGGGTGCTATTGTAGTCTTCTTTCTACATGAGTCCAATCCTGTAAACATGTTACCACTTTAATCATCTCATCGGTTAAAGAGCATCTTATGTCTTCAACAATCCGGCCACTTGTTGAAAATGCTGACTCGGATGCAATTGCTGAAACCGGCACATATAAAATATCACGTGTCATTTGAGCTACAATGGGGAATCGACTTTCATGTTGGTTCCACCATTGAAGCAAATCGATCTCACGTTTCTCCTTCATCGTCATGTAAGAAATGTCCATTTGTAGGTAGCGATTCAGCCATTTGATTGGAGATTTGGAATAGAGAGTAGAGAGATTGAGTGGTGCAGAAAAAATGAGAGATTTGGGGGATATTATAGTGTAGTTGAGGGGGGGGGGGGGGGGGGGGGGGGGTTGTGGGAGGGGAAACAAAATGACAGTTGGCTACTGCCAACAGTTATTAAAGAATTTTTTTTTTTAAATTTTGTAAAATTTTATTTTAACCCTTACAATTTATGTTTATTTCAAAATTTATAGGGGATTTTAGTAATTATCTAAAGGCTAAAAATAAAAAAACTAAAAGGGTTTGGGCGGAGGAGGGCCCAATGGAGGGACCGGGCCCTCCTCGTTAGGCTTGGTCAGGTTTTGGAACCAGGCCTACTAGGACTGGGTTTTGGAACCAGGCCTACTAGGACCGGGTTTTGGAACCAGGCCTACTAGGGCCGGGTTTTTGAACCCGGTCCCAAATGCCCAACTCTACTCTATTGGAATAAACATTTAATATTAATTAATAAATCCAATTTATTACAAAATTAACTGCTCAAACCAAAGACTACTTAGCTTATTAAAATCAATCAAAAGGAAGCTAAAACATAATCCAAAATTAAATTGTCAAGATTAAGCTAGCATCAATTAATTAATTAATCAATAGTGTAACATATAAATATTGTACTCAAGTTCAGCATCTCCTGTGGCAAGATCATGTTTGTGAGTGCTAGCCTGAACATAACCTCTAGCAAATCGCAAAAGCCCACTACTTCTTACCATCGGCACCTCTCGAACGTTTGGAAACACCTTGTTCCTCCTTATAATTGTGATGGTGCTACCATTATATTTTCCTTCCACAAAAGTAAAATTCATAACCATTGACAAGCCAAATTCTTCTTGTGCAGCCCATGCATACATCCCTTGAGTCTTCCCCACCAATTTTGAGCTCAATTCTAGCCCTTCTGTCAAGGGATCATCAATCATGCTGATTGTACCAAATATTGTCAATGAATTTGAAGGCAGTGACACCACTCTCACAGCGATAGGGTTGCTGCCACTATCGATGTCATGCCAATGCATGCAAAAATGGCTAAGTTTTCCATTTTTGAGGCCAAAGAGCTTTTGGTCTAGGGTTTTTGCATAGCCATAATTCTCTCATGAGACGAAGTTTATTGTGAAAAATAAAATGAGGAAGAAAATGGCGATTTGGGAAGATGAAATTGGAAGAATTTTTGCAATGGCGACTCTAAGTTGTGACATTTTTTTACACAAGCTGATTAGAAATATTTATAGAGAGAAAACTGTGAAGATACAGTAAAACCTCTCTATAGTGATACTCTATATAGGAATAAACTCTAAACAGTTATAAAAAATTCTAGTCCCAATTTGGGATACTTATAAATAAGAATAAACTCCATATTGTAATAAGTTATAATTTTTCTAATTCCCGTCTTAAGGAAAGTTGCTTTTACATAGTAATAATTATATGTATATTACAAAAAAATATATGTTATGTTACAGTAAAGGTTTAAGATGAAATATAATATTTATCTAAAGTTGTTTGGACAAATATTTATGTTTTAGAGTTGTTACCACATCTTTTACCTTGCGAGTACGTAATAACTCGCTAACATGGACATATTCCTATTGAAGCCAAAATATTTTTAGCTTCTCAAGCATGTTTAGAACTTCATGGCACGAAACCTTTTGTATTTCTGTACTATCATCCTTAGGATTATTTTCTTTCTCTTCTTGTCTAATTGCAGCAATGATTTATTCTTTGGTTAAACTAGACACGATTCGTTGCTCATTTGGATGATTGAAGAAGACATTAATATCCATTCGATTAGTGTAGTGAAGTTGTCGAATCTGATCCCTCAATTTTACAATGACTCTTTTATTCTCCTTATCCATTTCATTTGTAACTTGCAATTCATCGAGATTGGGAGTCCTAATTTTGTAATGCTTAAAAGCATCGGCAATTGTATGTGGCTTCACATCAATTGACCATGCATCAACTACATTTACAATTTCATCAATGACACTTATCTTTGCTAGTTCTAAGATACAATCTTCTATCCGTTTCAAAAGTAGGCAATTAAAGCGCTGAATCGAAATCCTAAAAGTACTAAAATATGAATTGAAATCCTAATACTATACTACTAAAACATGAATGATAAAATCAAAAATCAAACCAATAATTTTTGTAATTACACCTCTATTAAGTTATAACCTCCTCATAATAATAAAATTGGTTAATTCCACCATTACGACTATAGATAGGTTTTACTATATTAATATTTTTATTTAGGAGAACTAATATTAGGTTATTATTACATAGCAGATTTTATGCTAATTACATCCCTGATTATGTGAGATTGTGGCATTAAGGCATAATATGTGATTGCCTTTTATAGATTCTTACACTTGTATAAATAGTCTTTTTGTACAGAACATAATACATAATATAAAATACAGAATTGATTATTTTGGTTTTTTTCTCTTCTCTCTTAGATGGTCTTTGGCAGATACTCTGCTTCTTTTGCTTCTTTCTTCTTCCAGTAATTCTTGTTCTTTAGTTTTTGACATTCTTCTCCTTTAGCTTCTGACATGGTATCAAAGCACTTTTTTTAAGCTTCCAGTCCATCAAAACCTCTCTTTTTTTTCCCTTAAAAAAAATTAAAATCAAATAGAAACCTTGGTTAATTTTTCAATTTTTTTGCAAACAGATGGCAGACAATCAAACCACAAATTTCACACTTCCAAACCCCACAAAACAGCCTCCTCAAACACAACCTCCACCAAACCAAATAGGCCCAACCCCAACAAACCCCACCGTGGGCCAAACAAGCTCCATCCCACCAAATCAAATAGGCCCAAACCCAAACTAAACAGGCCCACTCCCAACCGGCCTAACCCCAATACAAAATCAAACAGGCCCAACCTTAATCAGCTCAAACCCATAACCCAACTACTTCCCATACCTATTTGGTTATCTAGGTCCCACATCGGGTTAGGATTCCCAATCGGGTTCAAATCCCTACCCGACCCAAATCCCCTTCAACTTCCACATGTTTCCAGTCGCCAACTGCCGCCCTAAACAAGGCAACATACTATACGCACCGGCTCTCGATGGCCCTGACATCGTTCTCATCAAGCAAATCTTGACGGGATCTAAGAATTATGCCACTTGGGCAAGGGATTTTTGTTGTGCTTTCATCACAAAGGATAAAGAGAGCTTTATCGACGACACCAACACCCAACAACCCATCGACGACACCAACACCCAACCACCCATCGACGACTACCTCCATCGCCATTGAAACAGATGTAATATGCTTATTTGTGCTTGGATCAGCAATTGCATCTCATCGGAGGTTGTCGCCGGCTTGCCACCCATTGATCTAGCAAGCAAAACATGAGCATACATCAAATAGATGTATGATAAGTTAGATCTTGCCTAGACTTTCACTCTCCAGTAAAGTCTCTCGGAAACCACACAGAACAACATGACAATCATGACATATTTCAACAAACTCAGTTCCATTTGGAAAGCCTTGGATGCTGTTGAAGAGACCCTTCTTGGGTCGCTGGACTCTCCGACAATATCATCGGATCTGAGACCAAGAGCGCTTGAGCAAGTTCTTGCCTGGCCTCAACGACAGCTACTTGTCCTTTCACACTTAGATGCTCGCATCCAATCCACCACCCTCTCTTCGTCGAACTTTCCAATTAGCAGTCCAAGAGGAAAGCCAACGGCAAGTTGTCGATGGTTCTCAGGAGGAGACACCTTGGCACTCACTGGCGCTCACACTCAAGCATCATAGCCTCACCATTCTCTCTCAACTGAAGTAGCTCTCCAACGGCTAGGTTTGCAAATGGTTGAAAATAATTTTTTATATGGGAAAATGGGTGGCTGAGATTCATTCAACTCATCCAACGGCTCACAATCAATCCAAGAGTCAACCGGGTCAAATAATGCTAATGGGCTTGGTCTTATTTCCTCCTTTAGTTCTTATGCCAGCCCAAACTCATCAAATGGGTCAAATGGCTATCATAGGCCCAGGTCTTCATCAAATGGGTCAAATGATTACCATGGGCCCAGATCTTCCAAACAAGGCAAGCCCAAATTTTATTGTGACTATTGCAAACGCCAAAATCACAATCAGGATCACTGTTGAAAGCTTCATGGGCACCCCACCAAGGAGAAAAATGGAACCCCTCAGTGCATCAAGTATCTAGCAATTCTTCAGGAGATCCTGTCTCAGTGCTCTTGATCAGCCAAAAGCAATACACTGAGCTCCTACAAATGTTGAACAACACCCAAAGACATCAACATCCTCCTACACAGTACATCTTACTGTCTTAATCTTATTACAAATAATGTTTGGATAATTGATTTAGGAGTTACTAACCACATAATTTGCAATCCAAAATTTTTCCATACCCATACCATAAATACCACTAGCACTTTTGTTTGTATGCCAAATGGCAATATTGCCCCTGCCATGCACATAGACATTGTTTATTTAACTGACTTTTTAGTACTTAAAAATGTATTATGTGTTCTGGCATTTCATTTCAATCTTATTTTTATGTCTAAACTCTGTCAAGATAATGACTATTGTTTACATTTTCTACCTACCAAATGTGAATTTCAAGACCCTTTGACTGAGAAACTAATGGGCTTGGGTAGGGTCAATAACGGTCTTTACTATTGGACTCTTGATGTCTCTTCTATTGTCTTTTCCAATTTATTAAAATGTGTTACACCCAATAAAATTTCTTGTAATACAAATAATAATAAAAGTCCTTTTATTTTACATCAAAGACTGGGTCACAATGCTTCCTTCCATAGCTAAAATGTCAAATTTGCCCTCTACCCAAACAATCCCGAAATACATTCCCAATTAGCACCACTACAACCAAACATCCTTTTGCACTAATCCACTTAGACATTTGGGATCCATATCACAGACTAAATCATGATGGGGCTAGGTACTTCCTTACTATTGTCGATGATTTTTTCTGTAGCACGTGGGTCTTTCTCATGCAAAGCAAAGCCCAAACCACCACTCACATTAGGGACTTTCTAGCCATGGTCAAAACTCAATTTTGTACACCTGTTCAAAGGATTCGTTCTGATAATGCGAAAGAATTTTTCAATCATAATTGTTCCTCTCTCTTTTTATCCCTTGGCATTTTACATGAGAGTTCCTGTACTTATACTCCTCAACAAAACATAGTAGTTGAATGCAAACATTTACACTTATTAAAAGTAGTCCGTGCCCTTAAAAACGAAGCCAACATAACTTTTTCCTTTTGGGGCGAATGTGTGGTCATCGTTACTTACCTAATCAATGTATGCCATCCAAGGTGTTTCATGGTAAGACACCCTTTGAGATTCTCTTTGGAAACACCTGATCTTAGCCATGTTTGTGTGTTTGGCTGCCTATGTTACTCAAAAGTTGTTGGGAGACTATTGACAAATTTGGGCTTAGAACTACTCCTTGCGTCTTCATGGGATATTCTATGCTCCAAAAAGAATATCGTCTCTATGATCTTGCCACTCAGACATTCCTAGTATCTGGGGATGTTATTTTTCATGAAAATACTTTTCCATATAGAGATGCAGTTCCTAGCTCTTCACAGACACAATTACACAGATTCCTTGAAGAAGATCTTCCTCTCATAGATCCAAACTTTGTCATCATTCTTACACCTACTACAATACTAACATGCATCCAGACAGTGGAATGAAAAAAATTATATGGATCTTCCTCTCATAGATGGATGTGCATAACGCCTTTATTCATGGTGACCTTAATGAAGAAATTTATATTGATCTTCCTCTAGGACTTCAATGATAGAAGGATAATATTGTATGTTCGTTTATGGAAGTCCCTATATGGATTAAAATAGGCATCCAGACAGTGGAATAAAAAATTCACAAAAGCACTTACAAGTATCAGTTTCCTCCAATCAAAACATGATTATGCATTCTTCTTAAGGCGCAGAGGTAATTCCTTCATTGCCTTCATTATTTATGTTGATGACATTATGATCACAGGAAATGATGAAGCTTCTATTAAAAACCTCAAAGAACATCTCAAAAAATATTTCCGCATAAAAAATTTCCACATATTCCCCAGGGATTGAAATTGCAAGATCTCCAACAGGAATATCTCTCATCTAAAGGAAATATGTTCTTGAACTTGTATTAGATTCTAGATTGTCAGGATGCAAGGTAAGTGCCATCCGTGTCGAGCAAAATTCAAAACTCACCACTCAATAGTATGATAAAGTGGCGTTAGCGACATAAATAGACCCACCATTAGAAGATGCATCTCGTTATCAGAGATTTGCGGGATGTCTCATTTATCTCACTTTGACGCGGCCAGATATCAGCTACACAATACATATCCTCAGCCAATTCATGCATGGACCAAAATAGTCACATGGATGCAGCAATAAATGTAATAAAGTATTTAAAAGGTTGTCTTAGCCTTGGACTTTTTTTTACCACGAAATGCTGATTTAGATATCACAGCCTATTGTGATTCTGATTGGGGCACATATCCAATGACAAGAAAGTCTCTTACTGGTTTTTGCATAAAACTTAGAAGAGCTCTCATCTCAAAGAGACAGTCTACGATATCCCTTTCGTCAACAAAAGTTGAATACATATCTATGGCTAAAACTACATGTGAGATCACATGGATCTTTGGATTATTGAGAGATTTGGAGGTACAAGTCAAAAGACCTATTCAATTGTATTGTGATAATAAGGCAGCAAATGATATTGCAACAAATTTAGTTTTTCATGAGAGAACAAAACATATGTTAGTGTGGACGATCTTGGATAGTTGGATCTGAATGGTAACATGTGTTATTTGGTTGTGTCTGCAGGCTTCAATTCTACCATTCGAAAGGGCAATGTTACCCATCATGAATACATACAAGTCGGGAAGGGAAGGGATGTCGGCCTGAATCAGATTTCTACTTTTGAAGCTAATGTGGCTAATAGTAGTGGGGAGCAGACACTGAGTCGAGATATAAGCAGGCTTGGGTGCCGGTTCGACTTTTTCGAATGTTGTCATACTATTTCACTACCATTGGATTCTATTTCAGTACTCTGGTATATTGCACATTTAATCTTTTTTTTTTTTTTTGACCTTTTTTCGGGCTTGTTTGTGTTTGTAGTTTTCTGAAGGTCCATACTAACATCTTTTTTTCTCTTTTTGGGTAACTGTGCTCACTATATATGTGTTCTTGTATGGTTGTTTCTATCTTGTACTTAGTGGTCTTTAAGAAGGGTTGACTACTCAGCCAACAATTCGAGACAATAAGCCTCTCCAAGTAACCCTTGCTTCTCAATCTTTTGTTTAAATTGGATTTTTGATGGCCTTGCCTATGTTGATGGAAATTGGCTTGAAGAGGGGTTTATGGACTATACTAAGTTAACTTTTTTTGATTCTATTGCAATTGGCACCAGCCTTTTTCACTTTCTCTCTAGGAACGAAGGCTCACTATTACGAAAGGACATTACTTCATGGAGGTGCAAAATATAGGCCTACTGGTCGTGGGTTTGTGGTCTTACATGCCAAATCATGGTTTTGTCGTCTTCCATGCCAAATTTGCAGACAATTACAGCTTTATTCACGTAGTCACTTTATCAAGGGTATTGAGATGATAAAGTGTAATTCATGCATGCATTTCATCCTAAACACTATCTTCTTCCATTTTCTCTTCTTGTTCTTTAAGTATTTCTAATTTTAGGTTTATTTGGGGACAATAGGTGAAGAGGAGCAAGGGTCCGAGTATCTAAGCTAAGAGAAATGAAGTGGTGAATAGAATATTATAAATCTTGCATTAAATCATGTTTGGAAAGCCCATCTTATGTGTGTTGAATGTTGGTGTAATGTGTGTGTGTATTTGGTGTTGTTGAGTGGAAATCTAGCCAAATTTTGGGAAGGGCTGGTTTGTTTGTGGGTTTTGGAAGAGTGAAAGGTTGGTTGAGTGATATGGGTTTTGAGTTTAAGATTTGAGATCATGTAGATCTCACCTCGTGTTGCTTTCTGTGAATGGAGTGTTAGGGTGAAGCATTGCATGCAAGTGAGTGTTATTGGAGTGAAATGGTGCAAGGAAATGGTTGGGAAGTGAGGACGTTATGGAGAAATGTGGTTGAGATGGAAAGAAACCCAGAAAATGAGTTGACAGGAGTTGTGTCGCAGCATGGAAAGGCTATGCGACGGCGTGGTTGTGTTGGAGCCTGTTGGGAAAGGGTCCGTCGCGACATGAAAATTCCACGCCTCCCAAAAGAATAGTAAATTAACTACAACTTAAGTTTAATACCATAACAGAGGAGAAATTTGAAGAGTAATTAAAAAATGCGCATGCACAAGCAAACATATCATCGGCGCTTAATTTGTACATACTTGCTTAAGCCTTTCATGCATGGTTAGTTAAAAATGTTAATGATACGATAGTATTTCTGTTTTTCATAAGGAAACAAAACCTTCAAGAAGAATGAGAATTGAGAGTTTAAGGGAAGAAAATTTTATTGATTATTGCCTGCCAAACCTTGATAGTTTTAGGCTTTATGTAGCCTTACAAACTACTCTAATTCTAAAAAGACTCCAATTGCCCAATTCAAAAGATAATAACCTAATTCTAAAGATATTCTAATTAGATAATATTGTACCATTATTATAAAAGGATCTAACCTAATAATCCTAATTCTATCCTAATTGAAAAAGAATCCTAACAGTTACCAGATTAACTTGTCTCAGCATTCTCATTTGTACATATCAAACTTTTTTAAGTTATTGATGTCAAGGCGTCAACGAGGGAAAAAAATATGTATTAAACTTTTGTTGAATGATACACTACTATTGTTGAATTTCGTTTACTTAATTAGTATGGTTCAAAGATTATTGAATGTTTAAATTTATTTATGAATTTTGATAATTGTTGTTGGTTGAGGAATATTATGAAGAATTTCATTGCATTATTCTATTATTTAATTGGTAATAAATTACAAAATAAAAATATTTACAAATAAAATCCTTGACAGTTTTAAGACTATCAAGGATGAAAAATTATTATTAATAAAATTTGATTATTATTATTAAATTAAATTTTTTTTGGTTAAAATCTCTTGATAGTTCAAAAACTATTGGTTAAAATTCAGCCAAATCCTCGATGAGTTATAATTGTCAAGAGATCTGTCAAGAATTTCTTGACAGTTCAAAAACGGTCACCATCACAGTGGCTTCAATAACGGGTGAAGAATTGTCAAGAAACCCCTTCCTTGACAATTATTACCCATAAGAAAGAGGGTTTTTCTAGTAGTGTGTCCACATTTAGGTTGAGTTCAATCATTGTTACATTTTAACAAACCTAATAGCTAAAATTTTTTTTGAGCTCAAACAATACTATTAATACATAAACATGCACAAGATATTTTTGAATAAACAAAAAATAAAGGTTAAATTGATGGATATGGTCAGATTCAACAAAAAATACTTCTAGCAACAAACCATACGATCTGATTAATCCCTAAAGCTAATAACAAGAACTTACATAGACAAGCAGCCCTCGGGTTACTCGATTCAACTTCATTAGCCAGACGGAGAATCGGCACAATATTAACAAGTGAAGATGGTACCACCTCACTATCAAACATCATCTCTTCGAGATTCCCAGCCGTCTGCGTCATTGTGATTCGCCTTAGCAGCAGAGGCTGATTGGAATATATATCATGCATCTGATAGATACTTTTCGGTTGCTAGAACAGGGATGGTATGTGAGAAATTTGTGTGAAGAACGGGTATATGGTTGGTTGCCCCGGAGTCAATAACCCAGGTATTTGAAAAATCTGAACTAAAGGCACTTAAAGCATATAAGGAATGAAGTTTACCTGAATTTGCTAGGGAGTAGGTACGTGTAGACTTTTGCAATGAATCAAGGAGTAACCTCAACCCTCCAATGTCTTCTTTGTTAAATTCATGCTTCTCTTCACCGCTGGAATCATGTGACCTATCCTCTCTGGATTGAGTCATATTCGCCTGGCTTCGCTGTGTTCCTCCTCTAGGACCTTTATTCCACTGAGAACTTTTTGGTTTTCCATGAAGTTTCCAACATTGCTCTTTGGTATGGCAAGACTTTTTGCAGTAGTTACACCAGAGATTATCCTTGTTTGAGGACCAAGACTCTATTCTGCCAATTTCTGAATTTGCAATATTGAAGGCAAATGTCTTTTCACTACTAAACTTCAGGTTCTGATCATTGGATTTCCAAACATTGTTGATCCTTCAACTGGTTGAGAGTAAAGCATAACTCTCCTTTGACTTTCTTCAGCATTGATGATAGAGATGGTCTCATTCAATGAAGGTAAATCTTCTTTTCCTAATACTTGAACTCTCACCTGATCAAACTCAACATGTAAACCAACGAGGAAATCATAAATTCGATCCTTTTCAATCAAATTCTTTAACACAGTTGCACCTCATATCAATGCACCGATAATGATCCATCTCTTGCCATAGATTCATCAAGAGATTGGCATACTCTGTGACTGAGCGATCTCCTTGTTTGATGCTAGAAATTTTAGTTTTAATCTCATAGATTTAGCACAATCTCTTACCTTAGAATAAGTTTCTTTTGCTGCTTCCCATATTTCTTTAGACGTTGGCAAAAACATAAACGTATCATTGATTTCTAGCAGCATGGAATTCCCTAGCCAAGACATGACCGTGGAGTCCTCTTCATCCCAAGCGTCGAATTTAGGATCTCCCCTCTTAGGTCTAGTACCAAGGAGATGACTCAATTTCCCCTTCCCTTTTAGAAAGGTCCGTACCACTTTAGACCACTTTTTATGATTTTTTTTCCATTCAATTTATAAGTAGATTGAATAGTCGGTAGTTCTCCTGTTGTTTGATTAAGAGTCACTGCTTCAGACTGGGTGTAGTAGTTTTCTCGATTGTGGGAGACATATTTTAGCAATGAAGGCTAAATAGAAAAAGAATTGAGAAAAATACAGGATATAAGTAGGGCACAAAGGATCTTGGCAATGAGGGCCTGTGGGATGAGATTTCTAATCCCAGAAAAGAGCCTAAAGCTTTGATAGTATGACGAGAATTCTGGAATTCTTAATTCTTATTAAACATGATCGAACACAAAAAAATTTATACAGTAATGAATTGTTATTCTAGGTAGTTAATCCCCAGAAATCATGAAACAATTAACTACTAATTTACGGCTCATTGATTATAATCCCTATGATTATGTTAGAATCCCACATTGAAAGGGAAAAGGGTGGACATGTGAGTTATAAAGACTTGGGCACCCTCCTTTGGCAAGTCGGTTTTCCAAGGAGAGTTCTACCCAAGACCATGAAAGACCCATGACCCAACCTAAAATTGTTGAGTTATTAGAGTGGGTTCCTATCAATTAGTATCAGAGCATGATCTTGCGCCTATGTGGTAATGCACGCGTGGCAGGCTGACCTGTGGCAAGCTGACCTTGGGCCCGGGCTGCTACTCTGAGAAAGAACATGAAGGCCCGAAAGAAATGGGATCCGCGTAGTCACCCAAGGGGTAAAGAGGTTGATGGAGGTAAAGAGGCCGACGTGGACGTCGATTGCGGAAGCGTGGTGGAATGTTAGGATCCTACAATGAAAGGGAAAAGGGTAGACATATGAGTTATAATGGCTTGGACACCTTCCCTTGGCAAGCCAGTTTTCCAAGGAGAGTTCTACCCAAGCCCATGAAAGACCCATGGCCCAACCCAAAATTGTTGAGTTATTAGAATGGGTTCCTATCAATTGATATCAGAGCATGATCTTGCGCCTATGTGGCAATGCACGCGTGGTAGGCTGACTTGTGGCAAGCTGACCTTGGGCCCAGGCTACTACCCCGAGAAAGGACATGGAGGCCAGAAAGAAAGGGGATCTGCGTAGTCACCCAAGGGGTAAAGAGGTTGATGGGGGTAAAGAGGCCGACGTGGACGTCGGTTGCGGAACCGTGGTGAAATGTTAGGATCCTACATTGAAAGGGAAAAAGGTAGACATGTGGGTTATAATGGCTTGAACACCTTCCCTTGGTAAGCCGATTTTCTAAGGAGAGTTTTACCCAAGCCTATGAAAGACCCATGACCCAACCCAAATTGTTGAGTTATTAGAGTGGTCCTATCAGATCACTGCTATCTTTATAATTACTCCCTATGATTACTGCTATCCCTATAATTATTGCTAAATACAAGAATCTTGGGATTTCAATTAAATCTGAATTTTCAACACTAAGTACAAGATAGAGACGACCATACAGGAACACATACACAGTGATCACAGTTATCTGTCAAAAAAGAAAAAAAAGATGTTATTCTGGACCTTAGAAAACTACAAACAGAAACAAGCCTGAGAAAAGTGAAAATAAACAAAAAATAAATGTGCAATATACCAAAGTAGAATCCAATGGTAGTGAAATAGCATGACAACATTCGGAAAAAGTCAAACCGATGTCCAAGCCAATATATATCTCGACTCAGTGACTGCTCCCCATTGCCATTAGCTATCTTAGATTCAAACATAGAAATCTGACTCAGGCCGACATCCCTTCCCTTCCCTTCCCGACTTGTATGTATTCATGTTGGGTAACATTGCCTTCTCGAAGTGTAGAATTGAAAGCAGCAGACACAACCAAATCACACATCATTAAGATCCAACTATTCAACATCGTCCACACAAACAAGCAAACAAAGAAAAGTTCCACAGACCAGAATACCAGCAGATCTGTCTTCACTCAAATTGATAACCTTGGATGCTTTACTTACACCTCCTCTAGTAAGGTGAAAGAGCCTATCAAACACATCTGGATGACCATAATGGAATCGAACCCTCCATAACCAGAAACAAGGACATAGCCAGTCTGGGCGGACATAGCCAATCAGCCTAGACAAGCATAGGGAAAGAAAACGAAGGAAAGAAATATTTATTAAGAAAGCGATGACCACAAAGATGCCCAGAATCATCTGATTGCAATATTATTAAATGTTTCAGCCATCAAGATTGATCATAACATCAGTGACCCATTCAATTCATTCAAGATATCGAAGACTCAATGCTGAAGTAAAAGCTTCCATTTGCTAATCTTTTTCCTCTTCAAAACTGAAAATGAAATTTACTTTAACGATACCCATTCTGAAAATTTTCAGTTTTTAAACACATTGTTTTATACTAGGGTTTGTGGTAATCACTTCCAAGCATTCGGCTATATTAAGTTTTACCCAATTGTGCTATAAACATACTTGGAAAAACGTTTGAGCTACACCAAGACGGTAAGACCATGTTTGTTTGTTGATCTTTCGATATCCTGATATGTATATGAATATATATAAACATCGTACTTACATAATATTTTCAATTGTTATAACAGTTCAACACGGCTTTTGATTCGACCTGGTGCGGAGCGGGGACACAAATTCTACTTAACACACATAAATATCATCGTAAGTTATATTCATAAAAACATCCCCATGAAGAAAGTCGTAAGTCTGAGGAGCTAGTAGTTCAATTTTGTAAAACCCACAATATTGCTAAGCTGCCCGTAAAAGTGAAATATGTATGTTTATGGATCTTAACTTCTAACTTGTGTCTATCTTTCTGCAATAGGAATAAATACTATCAACGACGATTTTAGAAGCAAAAAAGATGGTTTTCCCTGCAAACTTTTCATGTAAATAAGTTCTCCCAATTTTGATTTTCACATATATATACTCCGCGAAAACATGCAAATAACATAAAAGAAGAGAAGATTTGAAGCAAGGAATTCAAAACATGATAACTTACTTCAGAGGGTTGGCTAACAGTCTTTGACCAATTGTCATAAAACTGGTCTCCTGATTTGACATGAACCAAGCAAGTGAAGAAACACTGCATCAAATAATAAAAGCATTATTAAATAATTTATATAAGACTGCAAAATAAAATCCAGGGCTATTAAAGTGCTTTTAACCTTCCAGTAAATATATGCTCTCTAAGTCCAAGAATGGTCGGATACCTCACGGCATCATGCTTTTTAAGGAATTCTTGCAGCAAATTCCTCATTTTTAAGGCTTCTTCCATGTAATTATCCTGTAGAAATGAACACCTTAGCAAACTGAACATGACTGTGGCATGATGTAATTATGACATTCCTTTATACTATCACCAAACCTGGTTCATATCTATTATTTGCAAGCCTTCCCCACGGGTGAATATAATAGCATGGTTTTGATTTTCTGGCGTTCCCTCACCCAAAATAGCAGGTCCAGGATGTTTTATACGATAAATTTCCTGTAAGCGGAAACAAGAAGAACGAATTGAAAATGTTATGACACTGAAAATTGACAATGAAATTTAAACCAAAAATAAGTAATTGACAAAAAGTATAAACAATAAAGAAAAAGGAAATTATAACTTAGTGAGATTCTTGGAAAAATACAAAAAAGTTCCTAACAAAGTACATATTCCGAACAGATTGATAAATATTTCAACCTTAAAGTATTTTGAACCACTGGGCACATTAAAGTGATGTATGTCTTCAGGAAAAAATCTTTCAGATCCTACCCTTCAAAATTCAATGCCAGCAAAAAAAATAACATACATCAGCATTTGGCTATGAATGTAAATAGTCCAGATCTGTTTTGCAACTTGAGAAAAATATAAACTGGAAAACGAAGGGCCAGCTTAATATAGAATTTCAATATAATTTATTTGCTTTTAAAAGCAAGGTGATACAAGAAATTTTAAGAAAAATGAGTTCAATTGGAATATTTTCAAAAACAGTTCTCCAACAAAATCCTTAAAGCTACCGTAAAACCAGAAAGCGAAAAAGAAGTACACCAATATAGGATCAATTTTATGGAATACACATAATAAACAGTTAAAAGAAAAATTCCCAACCATGCGCATGGAAGTAAATGCTTCAACATGGATATGGATATCCATATCCATGATCTGACCTACTTGTAGAAAAAGATTACACAATTGATAAAAGCCATAGCAAATTTGCCACATGGCTACCCAATAAAATTGAGCTTTACCTCGTCCAAACTTTGAATTGGATCTGGAGAATCAATTGACTTTGGTGCAGCCTTCACCAAAACAGAGTGATAGATCTTCTGGTTTTTCAACCTCATCAATGTATACTACACAAAGTGAGGGATACCTGCCAAGTAAAATAAATCAACCAATTAACATTAACTCAAATTATTGATTTCAAATAATTTAATCTCAGACATATGTGACATGACCCGTCCCGAATTTCCTCATCCCGTAGGATCCGAGCGCTCCCAGAAGACTCGGATACTCGAGACATGCCATGTAGAAAAACTGAGAAACCTGTTAAAATACCTACTTTTCCTGAATAGCATCATAGTATTTCCATTTCCAATATCTAAAAAAAAAAGACATGCATCATCCTTCATTTTACAAAAGAAAAGAGTTAGCGAAAATTGTGGTATCAGGTTTTCCACTTATACTATACATTCCAAAACATGAAACAAAAGGAAATACATGATGGGAAACATGAGTTCTTGAAACGAAAGTCCAAAATACAATGCGACATAAATATAAAACCCACATGAAAAGATGTCGACGCGTAGCACAGCCCTGAGCGGAGGCTCACTGCTCGGCACGATCTCCGGAAGGTCCTGGTAGGTTGGGGGGGGGGGGGGGGAGATTAAAAAGGGGTGAGCGGAAATACACAGTGAGTAGGGGAAAGGGGAGGTTTATAAAAATTCTTTAAAAAAAAAAAAAAGAATTAATGATAACATACAACAATTTTCAAGCAAATCATGAAGACAATATAATTCTATGAATATGTAATATGTGATTTTTTTCTAACCATCCTGCACTCAGTAAACTGTACTTTGACTTACTTCCTTTAACTGTATCGGATTCTGTATAAAACCTCAACTTTTAGTATTAAAAACTCTCACCACAACTAGTACCCTGGGGAAAATCTGTCATACCTGGTGGGCATCCCACACGCAGGCAGAGCGAGGGACGTACCTGTCATACCTGGCAAGATCTATCATCGCACAGGCAGAGCCACTGAAACTATCGTACCTGGCGGACCACTCAACGCCCAGGCAGAGCCAATAAAATCTGTCATACGTATGCGCAGAGCCAAAATCTGAAACTGTCATACCCGGTGGAATCCTGCATCGCTCGGGCAGAGCCAAAAATCTGTATCTCTGAAGGATGGGTACTTCGTAGGGTGGTTTTAGCACCACAACAATCTCATGCATAATCTCAAGTAACATGTAAGTCAAGAGTATATTACGTATGTGCTTATAAAACATAAACAAATATCACTTTTAAAAGTCAAAACTCATGTAACACATTATAATTATAATTAAACCGAAGACCAAAAATAATAATAATAATATATGAATATTTCCTATAAGGATAAGACATGCCAACATATGAGATTTCATGGAAAATAGGGGGTAAAATGCAAGTTTTTAAAATATACTTTCAAAACTGATGAAAAGCACCCCATTTTCCCTTTTTACCGAGAAAAGTATCACTAACCTCACAAATCTCAGTCTTTTCTTTACATTTTAATAGCCAAAATATCTTAACTCCCCGCATTTTAAAACACTATGGAAATCAATTTTCTCAAAGACAGTCCAACTGGAAGCATGCAAGTGTATTTAACCAACCAACTTTTAGTCCAAATACATAACTCTAGCACCTCTCAAAATGCAGTCCAGCCGAGTGCATGCAACCCAAAATATCCAGCCACCATCACAGTTTATTGAAACAGCCAAATGCATGCAAGTTTAATTAGCAAGCAAAGTTCGTTCCATTTTAAAACTCAAAACAACCACTCTAGAATCTGTCCGAAAACATGCAAAGAAAAAATAAACCAAGCAAGCTTCACATTTAGGTCAAACCTCATCAAAATACAAAAATGGCATACTAGAAATTAACATGCAAGCATAGATCTGAATTTTTTAAGGAAAGTTTTTATTAAAACCACTCACTCTTCTAATCCTATAATTGGCTGCCTATTATAGTGCTTAGATTTCGATCTCTACAGTTTAAAATGTAGAGTTGTGTTTCATGAACAACATATCAAAAAATCAGAACGATCGGACGGCAGACGAGTTCTAGATCACGATTTGATGATACACTGTTCACAGACCCGAAAACTAATATATCCTCCCCCTTTCTCTTTGTTCTTCCTTTTTCTTCTCTTCCTCTCTCACTCTAACTCTCGGCCGAACCCACTCTTTCTTCTCTTCTTCTTCTTCTTTTTTTTTTTTTTTTCTTTTAAACAAAACATTTTTCTGAAATTATAATATGCCCCCCAAAATTTCTAAATCACCACCTAAGCTTTTCCTAGCAAAAATGTCCAAATTTTTCCCTCTTGATAATGCAAACCCATCAGGATTTATTTCTTCGTTTTCGCCCCTTAAAGCAACTTTAAAACTGACAAAATACCCCTTTCTTACAACAATACCATAAAATCAAATAGAAAGGGAATTAAATAACTAATTAAAATTCATGCTATTACTAAATTAGAAATGGGGTTTTACAACTTCCCTCCTTAAAAGAATTTCGTCCCTGAAATTTCACTAACCTCATTGAAAAAGGTACGGGTACTTAGTCCGCATGACATCTTCAGGCTCCCATGTTGCCTCTTCGATCGCATGATTCTCCCATACGACTTTTACCCAAGGAATGGTTCTAGTACGGAGCACTTGCTTTTTATAATCCACAATTTGAACCGGCCTTTCCTCATAAGTTAAGTGCTCATCCAATTGAATCAGTTGTTGTTGAAGAACGTGAGAGGGATCTGCTACATACTTACGGAGCATGGAAACATGGAAGACATTATGGATTCTCTCTAATTCTGGTGGTAATGCCAATATGTACGCTACTTCACCAATTCTTCCTAGAATCTCATAAGGACCAATATATCTTGGGCTCAACTTACCCCGCTTGTCAAACCTTAACACCCATTTCCATGGCAAAACTTTTAGGAAAACCTTATCACCCACTTCGAATTCAAGCTCCCTTCTCCGCTTATTGGCATAACTCTTTTGTCTATCTTGAGCCGCTTTAAGTCTCACTCTGATAATACTAATCTTCTCATTGGTGTCTTGCTCAATCTCAGGGCCTAACAATTAATTTCCTCTCACCAACCTCATCCCAACACACTGGAGTTCTACACTTTTGACCATATAAAGCTTCATAGGGTGGCATCCCAATACTAGAGTGATAACTGTTATTATAGGCGAATTCCATCAAGGGTAAATACACATCCCAACTACCCTTGAATTCCATTATACAAGCCTGCAACATATCCTCTAAAGTCTGAATTGTCCTCTCTGACTGCCCATCAGTCTGAGGGTGGAATGCCATGCTAAAATTTAGTTTGGTACCTAAAGCCTTCTGTAAACTTGGCCAATATCTAGATGTGAACCTGGGATCCCAATCCGATACTATAGAAACAGGGGCACTGTGAAGTCTCACAATCTCTGCGACATTGATGCTCGCCAACCTATTAAGCGAATAGGTGGTCTTAATCGGTAAGAAATGAGTGGACTTTGTCAACCGGTCAACAATCACCTATACACCATCATGCTTATATGTAGTACGAGGGAGGCCTATCATGAAGTCCATGGTAATGTGCTCCCATTTCCATTGTGGAATAGGAAGCGGTTGGGACAATCCTGCTGGCCTCTGATGTTTAGCCGTAACTTGTTGACAAACTAAGCATCTAGAAACAAACTCAGCTACTTCCTTTTTCATACCTGGCCACCAATAATGTTCCTTTAGAGTATGGTACAACTTTGTACTACCTGGATGCATAGCAGAGGCTGACGAATGAGCCTCTTCTAAAATCTCCCTTTTCAACTCCTCTGCATTGGGCACACAAAGTCTATTCCCCATCATTAACATACCATCGCTCGTGATCCAGAAATCGGTTCGTAACCTCTCACTTACTTCTCCCATTAACTTCATTATATTAGGCTCCATATACTGGGACTACCTGATTCGATCCACCAAAATAGGTTTAACTTGAAAATGTGCTAAAAGTACCCCTGACTCATTCATTCCCAACTGCACTCCACGGTCCTCAACTCTGTAAGCAAGGGATAATGCACCTTCATATGCGCCATGACGCTCAGGGTTTTTTTACTTAGGGCATCCGCCACTACGTTGGCCTTGCCAAGATGCTAATTAATCATACAGTCATAATCCTTGATAAGCTCAATCCACCTTCTCTGCCTTAGATTCAATTCCTTTTGAGTAAACAAATATTTCAAACTCTGATGGTCCGTAAAAATCTGGCAAGTGACCCCATAAAGATGATGTCTCCAAATTTTCAAAGCAAAGACTACCGCTGCGAGTTCCAAGTCGTGGGTTGGGTAATTCGTCTTGTGTCCCTTGAGTTGCCTGGACGCATAGGCTATTACTCTCCCATGTTGCATCAACACACAACCTAAACCTTGACGGGATGCATTACTAAACACCACAAATTCATCATTACCGGAAGGCAAGACAAGTACGGGGGCTGAAGTTAGCCTTACTTTCAATTCTTGGAAACTCCGCTTACAATCGTCATCCCACTCAAACTTTACCTCCTTCCGTGTCAATTTGGTCAAAGGGGCTACTATCTTAGAAAATCCTTCCACAAATCTCCGATAGTATCCGGCTAACCCGAGGAAACTCCCCACTTCTATCACATTGATAGGTCTCTCCCAATTCAACACTGCTTCTACTTTCTGGGGATCCACATAAATACCATCCGCCGAGATCACATGACCCAAAAATGAAATCTGATTGAGCCAAAACTGACACTTGTTAAACTTCGCATAGTCTATTTTCCTTGAGGGTTTGTAGGACCATCCTGAGGTGCTCCTCATGTTCCTCCTCGTTTCTCGAATACACTAAGATGTCATCAATGAACACAACCACAAACCAGTCCAGGTATGGACGAAACACCCTATTCATCAAATCCATAAAAGCTGCAGGAGCATTGGTTAAGCCAAAAGGCATCACTAAGAACTCATAATGTCCATAACGTGTCCTGAATGCTGTTTTCAGTATATCAGTCTCCCTAATCTTTAGTTGATGGTAACCGAACCTTAGATCTATTTTGGAGAACACCCTAGCACCCTACAATTGATCAAATAAGTCATCGATTAGCGGCAAAGGATACTTGTTACGCACTGTTACCTTATTTAACTGCCGGTAATCTATGCATAATCTGGAAGTACCATCTTTCTTTTTAACAAATAAAACTGGTGCTCTCCACGGTGACACACTAGGTCTAATGAAATCCTTATACACCAATTCTTAGAGTTGTACTTTTAACTCTTGCAATTCCCGTAGTGCCATTCTATAAGGGGCCATGGATATGGGGGCTGAATTGGGAACCAAATATATAATGAACTCGATTTCTCTATTAGGTGGCAAACCAGGAAGGTCTTCAGGAAAAACGTCTGGGAATTCCCTTACTACCAAAATATCCTCTAACCTCAATTCACTGATTCTAGTGTCTACCACATGAGCTAGATAAGCGGGACATTGTTTCCTGAGTAGTTGCTTGGTAGTCATCGTTGAAATAACACAAGAAGGAAGGATATGACGCTCTCCACAGAAAACAAACTTAGAAATGGGGTTTTACAATATGCGTTATGATAAGCCCACTAGTCTGCTAATCCACACTGTACAGACCAGTACAAATTAACTGCAATTAGTGATTCAGCAGGAAATTAATTGCACACACATACGTTATCATTAGCCTCAGAATGTCCTGTGCACGATGATCACCAGATCTCTTTTGAATACTGTATTGTTGGCATGAAACGACATACGTGAATTTCATATCAGGAACGGCTTGACACTGCATCATCAATGATCTTTCTCCCTTGTTATCATCCACATTTAATTCGATTGCCTTATAGCCTTCCATACAAGGTACGATATCCAAACCAAATAATGCAAGCATAAATTACATGATAATATACGATTATTGTATTGAGAAAAAGCATCTATATGTAAACAACTATGCACATAATCAAGAATTACTTTATTCCTTTATTTTTTATTTTATTTATTTATTTTTTTTATAGGAAACACTAGTATATTATAAAAAAAAGAGATACAAAGGTGGACCAGGTGTCCATTTTGAGCTTTACAAAAAACCAAAAAATCTTGTGTATATGAACACCAAAACAGAGAAAAAACTACAGTATCCTAAAACCACATAAACAAAACACATCAACTCAAAATCCCTATCCAGTTATGAAAAATGAAGAAAAAAGAGGTGTCTTGGAAATCTGTTGTAATAGATGAACCAATCTAGAGAGTAATACGAAATTAAACAAGTATACACACACAAATATCAAACAAGTAACAAGAAAGAAAACACGCGTGATTCATTCGGATTTACCCAATTAACATGTTACATCCAACAGAGTCAATATTACTAGGATTCTATTTCTTAAGCTCAAACCCAATTAAGAAAACTAGAATAATGTTTCACCTCTTTCGTTACAATGAATGTATTTGTCAATAGTTTGCTATCACACTCATACAAGAGAAAAATAAGTTTATATACTAGATTTAAAGAGAAAAACTCAATATTACTATAGGATCATTTTTCTTAAGCCCAAACCCAATTAAGAATTTAATTACTTACAGAAATCCTACAGCGGACCACTTACGGGACCGGGGGCGCTACCCCCTCAACCCTCGAATGTGCTTGCCTTGTGCCTTATTGTAGAAGTGGTTGACAACAACAATAGACACACAATCAAGCATTACTTATGAGCACCAAATAATCAATTGCACTGATTTTTCTAACACACAATATTTACCTTCATGTTGGGCCATATCAAGAAAAGCCTGCAGTTCCAAAGCTTTCAGATAGTACATCATGTCTCTCACTGTAATTCACAAAACAGTATCAGTCAATTGCAAACAATCTAGTGTGATACAGATCCACACTCTTAACAGACCCACAACCACACAGAGAGACTGATAAAATACCAGTTCTAGTCAAAGTTTGGCCTCTACATGATGCCCAGAGGCGGAGCCCTTCTTCTAGTTCATCAGATCCTTTAAGTTCTTTTTCACTAAGGCATTTTACTCGCTCAAGAAAGTTATTCCATTCATCTATAACCAACACCAGATTAGTACAACGGGAGAAACTTTTCAAGGAAACATTATAGCTCCACCAGGTGCAAACACATTTATGCCTCTCACTGTAAAAGTTTTTGTTCATCGAGACAAATAATAGGAGCAAAGGAGAAACCTGGAAATATCTTTTGCAAATAAAAGAGGATTGAAACACTATCTTCATTTGGTGATTCCAGCTCTTTCAAAGAGAAAAGAACCTCCTCCGTGTAGTATGGAGTTAAAACACTACAAGAAAAGTGACACTTGAGAAAAGCATGAAGTAATAAATAAAACTGCAGTGCATAACTAACTAGTGAGGAACTGAGGACAGTTTCACCAGAAGATCAAGCCATTGTATGATTTTTTCTCAATAAAGTTCTGGTATTAGTGTGGGAAGTTTGAACTATCTAATGTATGGTTCACAAGATATGTTCTAAACTTCAAGTAGCTACATTCTTATACTATAAGATGGTAATACAGCACTAAATAATAATAATATGACAATGAAAATTGTCAACATGTGGCAACAAGAGAAATTATCACAAAAAGTTGTTAAGTTTCCCATTCACTTCAATTGAATATTGGAAAGAAAAAAAATTAATGATCCCATGGATTTCAATTGTCATGGGCTAAAAGTTGTGGCAATTTATAATATTTTACAAATAATACTTTGATGAAAAAAAAAAAAAATTTCCTATGCACACAACACATGACATAACATCACACAACGTTGAGGATTAGATACCTTTGATCTATTATTTTTTGACAAGAAAAATAACTCTTGACACCACCTGTAAAAAAGGAGTTACAGTGGACATGCACTTGGAGGAGGTTATCAAATCAGGAGGTTATCAAATCAAGATGTCAACCTGGGTATTTGATCCTCTATCAGTATATATCTTGACACCACCTCCGGCATGTCCTGGAAAGTAATTACAACTTGATCCTTATCCTCTTGTTTATTATCTAACTGCAAAAACGAAATGATCGATTTAGGAATGACCATCACACAAAGTTGAACTTGAATTAAAAAAAATAACAATGCTACAATATATTTTCAATTTACCAAATATTTGATTAGCTTCACAAAGTGTTCATAGAGGCTAGGAAGGGCACTCTTTTTGCATTCCCTAATTAATGTACCCTCTTCTATAAGTTTTTCAACTTCACCAAACATGTACTGTATAACCCTGAATACCATCAAGAGAAAAACAATTACATTAGAAAATACTAGACTTGACCTGACATCTATATTGACATATAGAATTCAGCAAAGTACATTGCATCAGAACTTACTTTTTCTCACGATCCCCTCAACCAAGGACATAATGATGTTCCTAAATGAAGCATAGCATTGCTTAACAGCACAAGACATATAAGGGTCAGTCCCAATTCTCTTCTTCAGCTCCTGATCCTCACCATTACTATCCTTGGTCATATCTAATGCAATTTTTGTCTACAAAGAAAATGCAATTGTTAATTTCTGGGCTGGCAGGTTCTAAATGTTATAAGGAAAGCAAAGTGAATCAAACCTTGCTTGCAAGCAGAAAAGGAGGCCACTGAATAAGGTCCAAATCATGGTCAGCCCAATATGGGACAAGCAGCAAGTCCATTTCCCTGAAATTGGTTAAAGTACCAAGCTCAGTACAACAAGGAACAAACAGAACATATAAACAATTAGAGGAATTGACATTTTCTAATATAGCCAGTATATTCTACAAAGCCATGCCGCATACCTGTTCCTTATAAGATCTTCCTCTCTGAAACTACTGATTATTTTGTTCCACAACTGAGCAAATCTAGCAGCTTCTTTCTCTTCGTTTGAAGAGAGCTGCAACAACAAACAAACGACATTTGCAGCGTAGAAAATGAACATATTTTCAGGATTCTTACACAATAAAATTGTAAAGAAGACATGAATCCTTCAAAAGATATTAGGCAATGATAGAACCTGTCCTGCAAAAGCAACCAGCAATACCAACAAGCTATTCCACAACACACAACCAACACTCACAATCAATAAGAAAATACCCAGTTATATTAATACCCACACAGAACATTACAACCAGAACAGATACTTCCAGTAGCCTTGTCCTATCAGTACTCAATAAGCAAATAAACTGGGAAAATACAGCAAATACACTAAGAAAAATGGTAAACCAAAGGCTGACTTCGAGGGTCAATCACCTCCCAAAATACTGACTTCGAGGGTTAGCCGCCTCCCTTCCAATTTACTTTTTCCTTCTTGATAATTCTTTCTCTCCCCTCTCTGTTTTTATTCACTCCTGGCACCTTTTGTGCTCCTAACCGAATTCTTCCTATATCCACTCTTGTCAAGCCATCTGTCATCTGTCCTTTCTAACAAACTCTAACCTTCTACACACAAATGTCAGCACTTATTCCTCTACTTTTTACCCTTGCCCTTCCTACGGTATACCAGCCCTATTGGTTGTTCATCATTACCCTCCCCAAGGAGAACCACCTTGTCCTCAAGGTGGAAAGAAGGAAATTGGTGGTGAATAATGTCAAAATCCTCCCATGTGTTTTCATAGGACGGTAATCCTTTCTAGTGAATCAGCACCATTCAGAAGTTTCCTTTTTTTGAGGACTGCTTCAGGTTCAAGTTGTAGAATTAAATCCTTGTTGAGGGCTGCCAGTAAAGGTTGGCTATTGGTAATTGGGAACATTGCTTTTTTCAGTTGTGAAACATGAAAAACGTCGTGAATACGAGCTAAAGAAGGTAGTGCCAACCTGTATGCTACGACCCCAATTCTGTCCGTGATTACAAATGGACTGTAAAACCATGGGCTCAACTTTTCATTATAGCGACGGGCTAAAGAGCATAATTTGTATGGTTGTAACTTCAAATAGACAGATTCCCCTACCTCAAATGTAACCTCTCGGTGATGGAGATCAGCATATACCTTCATGTGGTTTTGAGCCTTGAGAAGATTAGCCTTTAACTCCTTAATAATGTGGTTTCTTTGTTGAAGTTGCTAGTCAACTTCTTCAACTGGTGAAGTCTGGTCCGCATAGTGTAACACTGTTGGAGGTTCACAGCCATAAAGAGCCTTAAATGGACACATGCCCGTGGAGCTATGATAAGTGGTGTTGAACAAAACTTTTGCCCATGGGACCCATTTTGGCCACTGTTGCGGGTGGCTATTGACAAAGCACCTGAGGTATGTCTCTAAGCAATGGTTTACCACTTTTGTTTGACCATCCATCTGCGGATGGTAGGCTGAACTCATGTGTAATTCGGTTTCAGACTGTTTGAATAATTCAGTCCACAAGTTGCTCATGAAAATTCTATCTCTATCTGAAACAATGCTTCGGGGAAACCCATGCAACCAGACCACTTCTTTGATAAACAGATCCGCTACCACTTTGGCTGTGTACGGGTGTTTAAGAGTGACAAAATGGCTGTATTTGGTCAAATGATTGCCTTTGCCCTTCCTATGGTATACCAGCCCTATTGGTTGTTCATCAGGCAATTAGAACCTGAGCAAAGTTGTGGGAGAAAGTGTCCCTCAATCCTTTCTTCTTTGGTTCACTCCTCTTCTCTGGGATCAAACAGGCATTAAAAGCACCAGGAAATGATTCAAAACGGGATCTTAGCATTCCTAATGTTTGAATCTGAAATGTATACAATAAGTTAGAGTAACTAAGACAATAAGAAGATAAAATAATCTTGTAATTTATTATAAATAATCTTATATTTTAATATAGAGGTAGAATTCTAGATTGAGACAATGAACCATGTTTTTCAAAGATGTTACCAATGCTAAAATGCAAAAATTAATTTCACATTTATCTAGTGTGTAAGGGAAAGAGCATTAAATTTAACCTCCTTGAACAAACCGAGACATACTTGATTTCTAACCATCATAACAGTGCTTGTGTGTGACAATGCTTACACTGTCATAAGGAATGTCATTTTAAGAGGGACTGTCCTGATAGGAAGAAAAAATAAGGGGAAAAGGATGCTAGTGGGAGTGTAGATGTAGCTTCCGATGGGTATGAGAGTTCTGATGTATTGGTAGCCTCTGAAAATGAAATTGATGTTGAATGGATACTTGATTTTGGTTGTTCTTTCCACATGACTCCAAATAGGAGTTTTCTTTCAAACTTTAGAAAACTAGAGTCTGGAAAAGTTTTGATGGGCAACAATGCAGTTTGTAGAGTCTTAGGAATTGGAGATGTAAGGCTGAATTTGCATGATGGTAGTTCAAAATGGCTCACAGATGTTAGATACATACCAGAGCTGAAAAGAAATTTAATTTCTCTAGGAAGTCTAGACTCAATTGGCTATAGCTATAAGGCTCAAGGTGGAGTCCTTAAAGTCACTAAAGGATCCTTAGTTGTAATGAAGGGTGAGAAGACTCCAACAAAATGGGTTAGCTGAGAGGATGAATAGAACTATATTGGAGAAGGTTAGAAGCTTGTTGTCTTATGCCAAACTTCCCACTAAGTTCTGGGCTGAAGCTGCTCATACAATAGTATTTCTGATCAATAGAATTCCTTCCTCAGCAATAGAGTTTAAAACACCCATTGAGAGATGGACAGGACATCCAGCTGATTATGGTAGCTTGAGAGTTTTTGGTTGCACTGTTTTTGTACACGAAAAATCTGATAAGTTACAACCTAGAGCCATTAGGTGTATTTTCATAGGGTATCTTGATGGGGTAAAAGGGTATAAGTGCTGAGATGTTGCTAGAAAAAGATGCATAATCAGTAGGGATGTCAGATTTAATGAAGAAGAATTGAGTGGCTTGAATGAAAAGACTGATAAGATGAATTCTGAAATTATTAGGTTTGAAATGAATAGAGAAGCTTTTTTTGACAATTTTGGCAATCTGAAACCAGAATATCAGCAAGGAGATTTACAAACTCAAGAGGAAGAATTTATCTTAGAGGAGAATGAAAATGATTCAGTTTATGATGAAGAAACTGAATTGGAGAATTACCAGTTAGCTAGAGATAGGCAAAGGAGAGAAATTAGGTTGCCTAGGAGGTTTTCACAAGCTGACATGGTTGCCTTTGCATTTCAAGTTGCTGAAGAAATATAAGATGAACCTAAAACTGTTAGGGAAGCTATGGAAAGCAAATAATCTAAGCAGTGGAGCTTAGCTATGCAATAGGAATATAAATCTTTGATGAAGAATAAGACTTGGGTTCTTATTAGGAAACCTGAAGGGAGTAGAGTTGTTAAGTGCAGATAGGTTTTCAAAAGGAAGGAAGGAATTCCAGGGGTAGAAGCTCCTAGATTTAATGCTAGGTTGGTTGTTAAAGGCTTTATACAAGTTGAAGGGGTAGATTATACTGAAATTTTTTCACCTGTGGTAAGGCACACTACCATTAGGATTCTACTGTCCTTAGTAGCTCAATTTGAACTTGAATTAGAGCAACTTGATGTCAAAACAACATTCTTGAATGGTGATCTAGAAGAAAAGATCCTAATGAAGCAACTTGAAATGTTTGAAAGAGGTAAAGAAAATCAGGTATGTTTGTTAAAGAAGTCCTTGCATGGACTAAAACAGTCCCCTAGGCAATGGTATAAAAAATTTGACAGTTTCATGATTCTTTGTGGTTTCAAAATAAGTAAGTTTGATAGTTGCCTTTATTTCAAATGTTTATATGATGATTGCTATCTTTACTTAGCACTTTATTTTGATGACATGTTGTTGGCTTGTAAAGATGTTGCTGAAATTGCTAAGTTTAAGGTAGAAATGAACAAACAATTTGAAATGAAAGATTTGGGACAGGCTAAAAAAATCTTCGGAATGAACATTGTGAGAGATAGGAAAACAGGGAGGATTATTCTATCGCAAAAGGAGTATGCTGAGAAGGTTATTAGAGGATTTAATATGCTTGAGTGTAAATATTTCAAAACACCAATGGGGCAACATATTAAATTAAACTTGAATCAGTGTCCTAGTTCAGAAGATGAGAGAAAGGAAATGATTGATATCCCTTATGCTAATGCAATAGGAAGTCTAATATACCTCATGGTCTGTACAAGGCCTGATTTAGCCTTTGTAGTGAGCTATGTTAGTAGATTCATGAGTAATCCTGGAAAACCTCATTGGGAAGCAGTGAAATGGATACTAAGGTATATTAGGGGAACAATGTCAACAGGAATTGTGTATAGTAAAGAGAAAAACATGCTGGATTTCATTGTGGGGTGTGCAGATGCTGATTATGCTGGAAATCCTGATAATAGGAAATCCATGACAAGCTTTGTTTTCTCTTTATGGAATAATCTGGTTTGTTGGAAAGCTAATTTGCAGGCTATTGTGACTCTATCAACTACTAAAGCAGAGTATGTGGCGATTACAGAAGCTGCCAAGGAAGCAATTTGGCTAAAGGGAATGCTTAGTGAGCTGAGATTTAATCAGGCTCAAGTTCCAATCAAGAGTGATAGCCAAAATGCTATATTCCTATGCAAAAACCAAACATTTCATGAAAGGTCCAAACACATTGATGTGAGGCTGTACTTCATCAGAGATATGGTTGAAGAAAAGATTATTAAGGTGGAGAAATTCTTGGGAAAGTGAATCCAACAGATATGTTTACCAAAGTTGTTACTTTGGATAAACTAAGGCTCTTCAAGAGCCTGCTCCAGATTGAGTAAGAATGGAGGAAATTTCCAGGGCAGTAGGGGATGAAGAAATCAAATGCCAAGGTGGAGATTTGTGCTGATGTGGCATTGATTTAAGTTTATGTGGAGTCAAAGTTTTTAAACTTTGGTCAAAGGCAATTTGGAAGAAAGAAAGGGACAGCTTTGTAATTTCATTCTTTGGGATATTTGTTGTGCCTTTCACGCCACTTTCATTTCTCTCTGGATTGTTCTCTTCTTGTTACAAAGAGAGGAAGTTGTTGAGGGAAAACGTCAAGGTGGAGCCTTGGTATTCACAGGATGAGATCAACGATGGTGATGAGCTCTCTTTGTAACTGATTTTTATTCTTTTTCCTCTTGTATAAATTCTGATTTATTCTATGTATTTTGTGTGTGTGAGAGGTGTGAGACACATGGGAGCAATCTAGGGTGGTTTACAGAAGGGAGTTGATACTGGGTTCTTGGTGTAAATCTGACTCACAAACTCTGTAAGATTTCTCTTCATAGTGTATATTTCCTACTGCTCTGAAGAGTGGATGTAGATAATCAATCCGAACCACTATAAATTTGTGTGTATACTCTTTATTGTTTATGCTCTTATTTTCTTAATATCTCTATTTTACTGTGAATGTGTTGGGTTACTTTAAAACTTAGATTTCCTTATTGAACAATCAGTTTGATCAACAGTTTCTTAATAAGACACCTTAGGCACTGGCTAACAGGGCTTGCCGAGTCGATTTAATTACCAAAAATACTGCCAAGGGTTCATCCTACAAATACATATATGAACAATATTTCTACGAACATGTTTCCTGCGAGGTGACCAACATATTAATATAAATACTGCACTTACAGTCATGCATCATTGTTTTAAGAAGTGTGATCTTTCCTTTGGCCTCCTAGAATACGAGAAATCTGCAGACCTCTGCAATCGCTTGGCTAAAGAGCATACGAGTCTGGAATACTGAGATGAAAGGAAACCACGCCAGGAATGCAACTACAGTGAAGAGAAGTAAACCCATAACAATTTCATAGCAATAAGCAAATGTCNTTTGTAACTGATTTTTATTCTTTTTCCTCTTGTATAAATTCTGATTTATTCTATGTATTTTTGTGTGTGTGTGAGAGGTGTGAGACACATGGGAGCAATCTAGGGTGGTTTACAGAGGGGAGTTGATACTGGGTTCTTGGTGTAAATCTGACTCACAAACTCTGTAAGATTTCTCTTCATAGTGTATTTTTTTCTTACTGCTCTGAAGAGTGGATGTAGGTAATCAATCTGATTACCGAACCACTATAAATCTGTGTGTATGCTCTTTATTGTTTATGCTCTTATTTTCGCTATATCTTTTTTTTGCTGTGAATGTGTTGGATTATTTTAAACTTAGATTTCCTTATTGAACAATCAGTTTGATCAACAATGTTAAAGGGTTCAACTATCAGTTGTTGCCATTCGGAACTGGAAGAAGAGGGTGCCCTGGAATCAATTTGGCCATGCAAGAGTTACCGACGACGCTGGCGGCGATGATCCAGTGCTTCAACTGGAAGGTTGTGAATCCTGAAGGAGTGGAAATGAAGGGTAATGATTTTGTTGATATGTCTGAACGACCAGGATTGACCGCTCTTAGAGCTCATGATCTTGTTTGTGTACCGGTGGCACGGTGTTCTCCAATGTCATAGGTCCAGTTACTTTGGAAAGTAATTGCTTGAATTAATGGTTTTCTTTGTTATTACTGTATAACCTCTTTGGAAAAGTTTGGTACCAACTTGGGACGGCCAAAACAAGTCGCCGGTAAGCTCCATCTCATAACAGTTGTCCAAGCCAAGGAGGGTAGAAAGAAAGGAGAAGAGAGAGAAAAAGAAAGAGAAAGGAAGATAAAGAAATTAATAGAAGAGAAAAAAGGAAGAAAGAGAAAAAATATATATAGAACAGGAGAAAGAGAAGAAGAAAGAAAAAATAAGATGAAGAAGGAAGAAGAAAGAGAACCAGAGGATAAAGAGAAAAGGAGAAACTAGAAAAGATGGAGAAATAGAAAAAAAAGGAAAATAATACAGTTAGCTAGGACAAAAAGCTAGGACGTTCTTTTCAAAGTTGGAATAGCGTAAAATGCCTTTTTAAAAACTTTAAAAAAGAGAGAATATAAGGGTATATTTGATAGTTTCGAAACTATTAGGGAGCACATTTTCGGAGCTCGAGCTCGAGCTTGAGCTTGATTTTTCAAGCTAGCCAAGCTCAAGTTCTACACTGTAGCAACTAAGCCAAGCTCAAATAACCTCAAGCTTAGCTTTATCTCGGCTCGTTTACACCTTAAGTTTAACCAAATCTCAAGGACTAAAGTGTCAATTCAATACACATATTTTTCATGAGAACAAATCTCAAAGGTTGAGTTGTCAAAGGCCATGTATTATTTTATAACCCAAAAATATGCATATCCTTTTAGGAATTTAAGTTCAAAATTGGAGTTCTAGTTGAACCTTACAATTTCTTAAAAAGTAATGTTACAGTCATTGGGAGTAGTATATCAAATTTGTGCATTAAATGATGTGACACAATCCTGATCGTCGATTAATATTTAGTTTAATCGACGGTCAGGATTATATCATGTCATTCAGTGCATTACTCCAGGTGTCTTTATTATTTTCCTTTTTTAAAAATTGAGAATAATGACTCTTGATCATGTAGATATCCATAAGGAGGTGAATGTACAAACACGGGATTCACATTTAGCCCATTTATGTGTTGTTCTTAAAAGATATTAATGTCTTTCAATGTTGTTTTTCATAAGTTTATTATCTGATGTTACTATCTATCCTTATGATTCTGAAATGATAGAGATAGACTTTCACCGACCGTTATTAGAAAATGTTTTAACACCTTAATTGTTACAACTATGATAGCTTTATAAATATTAATTATCACTAATTTTACTGAAACTCAATAATAGACTTAAAATATTTAACAAAAAACTTATAAAAATAAAACCAGCTAGTATCCTCACAATATTATAATCAATAATGGAGTTACAAAAAAGATACCAATATCTTCACAACATTGTAACCAACGTTGTGATTTATTACAAATAATTACTATAAAGTGCAACCATTGAAGCTATGCTAGCTAGCTGGCTCTTGAAGCAACAAGTCCTCACAGATTACCACAATTATACCGAACATGAGCATATTTGTCCCTAAAAAAGGCACTCAAAAGCGCCAACATTATCAACTTCACAAGCATATATGGAGTATCCACTAATGTACCTAAAAGGTAAGATTGTAAAGCCAATTTAACCAGTCTCATTCTCCTCTCATTCACATATTCATCAATTGCTTCTTCAATCATCTTCTTTCTTTTGAAATCTTTATGATCATTATTATAATTGGCTTGAAATTTTCTTGCCATGCATCTAGCCAGCACAACTGCATCTTCTATGCTGGCTGAGCCACCCTGGCCGACAAACGGAGTCATTGCATGCATCGAATCTCCAGCCACTGTCACAGTTCCTCTCCGATACTGGCCTAGCAATATGTCCCATGGGGCACGGTACCTCAAACGGTTGAATGATGGGGAAGAAATGTCACAGTTTTGTATCACATCTATCGTTTTTTGAGGGAAACCCTTGATGGTCTCTAGAACCATTTGTTTGATCATCTTTGGATCTTCGACCATCTTTGAATCTGTAGTTAACAAGACATTAACGATTGAGAAAGTTAATGAAATAAGCTTATATAATAAATGAAAAAATTTCCTATTTACCACTATTCTCTGTAAAATTTGTCGGATTTCTACTTTACTTGATCTTCAATCCAATAATAAAAATGGAGAGAAAAAAAGACCCATACTACATAATTTTTTATTAAAAGGTATACATTTATCATTAAATAAACCGATATTTAAAAGCTTAATTAAAGTCATATATAAGTACATACCCTGATAATTGTATTGGTGATTTACGAACCAGAAAAGCAGATTATCATTGACCGGAGCTACCCCAGCTGTAGTTTTGTCTCTAATAGTTCGGAGTAACTCAGGGGCAAATCCATGGCCATTTGGAAAATATGTAAAGCCTCTCACTCCACTTGAAGGGTGAAGCTTCTTGGGATTCAACTCAAGAAAATCAGCAACCACAGAGTTGGCTCCGTCACATCCAATCAACATCTGCAGTCAAATAACCCTAATTAGATTATTAAGGTTTCTGAAATAATAAAAATTTCCCTACTTATAAGTTTTAAACATTAAAATAGACCGTCCGAAAACAACTGGATAAATATTTTATTAATTCGTAAATATATTAACAACAATCTGGTACGTTATTTATTAGCAATGGTTAACGTTAGAAGGCAAAATTTTATTAATTCGTAAATATATTAACAACAATCTGGTACGTTATTTATTAGCAATGGTTAAAGTTTGAAGGCAAAATTTTATTAATTCGTAAATATATTAACAACAATCTGGTACGTTATTTATCAGCAATGGTTAACTTAGAAGGCAAAATTTTGTGATATAGACCTTGAGAATGATTATTATATTAAATTATATTTAACTAGTTGTCGGTATGCATTATGCCAGTATCATATATAGAACAGAAACATATTATATTATTGAAGAATATAAAATACCTTGGCTCTAATTATCGTGCCATCATTCAATTGAAGAGTGGGGAAAGAAGTGTTTGCGTCTATTTTCACAGAGAAAATTTGGCATCCAACTTGTACCGTACCAAGAGGGAGATCTTGAGCTAGAGATTCAATTAGATCACTTCTTTTTACCCAACGAATTTCCCCAATGTTCCTGCCAATTAATATTAAAATTATATGATCAATTGATTAAGTTTCATTTTCTTATAAAAACTTTATAATCAAACATTAATTAAAGGCATGGTAATGATAAATTAAAACTTACGAGTAGTCAACAAATTTTTCTTTTGGCTTGCCGCCATTGAGATATATTTCATGTATCCTGTGTATTTACAATAATCAATAGAGATGAGGATATAGCTATGTCAATCCTAGAATGAAATCGAGAAAGCAGAGGGGTAGCTTTTGTCGTGTAATGAATACTGCGAAGCATACCTTTCAAGGCGGATGCCATTAGACCTGAGCTTTGAAGCAACACCAAGTTCATCCAAAGCTCTCCACCCATTAGGCTGAATTGCAATGGCACCCCCTGATGCTCTCAATGTTTCTGATTTCTCCAACACCACACTCTTCATACCCTTCCTACAACATTAAGTGTCAAGACAAAAAGACAAACTATTTAGCCCCACTTAACATGTGTAACAATTACACATGTTAGGAAAATAAGAACAGAAATAAGTACCTATGAAGAGCAAGGGCAGTGGCAAGGCCACAAATGCCTCCACCAACAATTACAATATCAAGGTCTTCAAATATTGCGTGAACCATTTCCATTTTCTTTTCTTGGAAGTTGAAGGAGATACACTACAAGCTCATTAACTATTTGTATTTATAAGTAAAGGGTTGAGACTTTTTGAGTAATGAGTTTTTCTTCTAATATATTACGATACGTTTGCCATTTGCTGCCAAACATTGGTGACCTGAAAACGACATGAAGATAGACGGCTAGTTTGAAACTGGAATAATGCTCGATTAGTTAGTTCATCATGAAACATCTCGATTAGTAATTTTTGTAATTAATTACTTTACACATTTAAATGCATTTAAATATTTTTAATATTTGAAAACGTGTCTGATACAAAATTTAAAATTTTTTTTTAGATTAAATGCTATAGAAAATTGTGAAAAAATCCTTTTAATACTTTTCTAGTTTTACATTAGTTTTTAGGACTGTATTTGAAAACTGTTTTTCAAAATTTGTACAAAACGTATTTTCATAAGTTTTGTTATATCCTTATTTTCAAAAACGAAAAATTGTGTTTATATTCTACATTAAACAGGCTCTAAAATTTTGTACAACTGTAATATTAACCATAATGTCTTAAATTTAAAGTCTCATATTGTCTTTATAAGAGAGTAATTCTATATATATAATTTTGTAATGGCCATACGTTATACTCACCGTTAGATTTACTACATTAGATTAAAATGATATTTTACAACTATACACAATCATAAATTTATTTCTATTATATCAAAATGTCCTGATTAAAGAATTATTATCCATATATATACATTGTTAAAAAAAAAATCTACACTCTTTTCTCACATGCTTTACCAACCACATTGTTGGAAGATTTATGAAAACGCAACATTGAAACATTCTTTATATATATATAAAAATTTACTTTCTTTGTTTTCTTGTAACTTGAATGAGATGTTATATGTTTGTATTATAAATATACAATATGGTCTCCTACCACAAGGTTATTTAATACTTGTATTTTTATGTTGAGAAGTTCTGACTTTTTCTTCTAATGAATTTTAACCACGCCGACATCAGATACTTTTAACAGTTTTCCAGTTTTGCAGTAATTTTTAGGATTATATTTGAAAACTGTTTTTGAAAATAATTCTACTCATTTTTACTAGACGTATTTTCATAAGATTTGTTATATATATATTTCTTTTAAAACTAAAAACTGTAATTTTAAATTTTATATACAATTATAATATCAACCGTCTATCTCAACCATTAACATAATGTCTTAAATTTAAAGTCTCAAGACATTCTTATAAGAGAATAATTTTATATATATAATTTTTGTAGGGACCGCACATATTCATCACCGTCAGATTTATTACATTAATTAAAATGATATTTTACAACCATACACAGTCATAAATTAATTCCGAGTACATTGGAATGTGAATGTCCCAATTAAAAAATTATATATATATATATATATACATATTATATATATATATATATATATATATATATACGTGGAGCCTCACCAGTAAAGTATGGTCAGAACTCAGAAGGGTCATGTGCCGTCCAGGTGCGGCCACGTCGCAACCAGCGCAAGTGGCATGACTTCTGTTAGTACAATAGGTGGGTGCCAGACTAGCAAGCGGCTGGAGATCGCCCACGTGTCAAAACCCTATTTTAGTCGAGGAAATCCCTCGGGCAGGTGAACAATGGGACACAGAGAAGGATTTGCACGACACCCACCCACTTGCCGCTTTTATAATCATTACCTTGAACTCTCCCACTATAAATAGAAGACTTTCCTCTCATTTGGGGGGATTGCCTAATTTTACGTTTACTTAGCTCTCTCTCTCTCTCTCTCTCTTGTATTCTCACCCAAATTGTAACTCAGCTCGCTGAACACAACCTGATCTCCCTTTTATTAATACAATAGCAGTGGACGTAGATTCACTTTTGAGCATCCAAACCACTTTAAACATTGTTCTTCACCATTTTATTTCATTCAACCCGCCTCATATCACGTGTGACTTCTAATTCCTTTTAGCATTCACACGTGCGAGTAGTTGGTGTCAAAATCAAGCATCAACAATTTGGCGCTAGAAGGAGGGCCTAATTTAGTACATACTCTTCATCAAAGAAATCTATGACTAATCGGTCCCATAACAACAAATGGCTCGTGGCTTCGAATCTGAGCGAACCAGTCAGGGTAATGAAGCAATCCCCCAAGTACAGGAGGACACTTCTCTCGAAGTGCGACCAGTCCAGCAGAATATCATAGGGGATATTCCTTCAAGCTCACAGCCCGACTCAGCCGTCATGAGTTACCTGGAGAGGTTCAACAATACTTTTCAAGCGATCAGCCAAAGGTTAGACCGATTGGATCGGGTCATGCCACCTGAATCCAATGAGGCAATGCCACCACCAAAAAGGCCTGCAGGTCACGTGAAAGCGCGGAAAAGGGCGAAAGCCTATGCCACGTGCACTGTAGTGCGTCAGAGAAAGGGAAAGCAAGTGGTGCACAGCGGGCCCAAGGGCTCCGAGGGATTAGTGAACACCGATCGCACCCCGGGTGGAATACCAGTGGCATTGTGACTCGGTGACATGTCGGAGCATGAGCCGTCCCATGCCACGTCGCACGGGCACATCCCTAAAGGTGCAAGGCAGGGAGATTCTCATCATTAGCAGGCCAGTTCGTACCACCGCGAAGGTCAGAAAGACTCCTCGAATCATTCAATCCCATCACACAGTTCCGGCCAGCGTGTGTCAAGATTGGCCGAGGATCCCGGTTGAGGTAAGGAAGAGTCCATCTTACGGTCTTTCCTCAACAGCAACCGTGAGGGTCGAACCCATGTTATGGAAAGTGATCCCCAGGTAGCTCCGCTGCCTCAGATTGAGGAACTACTACGAGCTCTGGTTCAGCTCAAAGCCTACAGAATGAGCAAAGGCAAGTCGTAGAAGCGTCTCCCTTCTCTTCGATAGTGTTAGCCGCTCCTCTCCCATCGAGATTCAGAATGCCCAACATGCGAGCATTCGATGGGAATTTTGATCCGTAGGATCTTTTGTATGAGTTAAACGACCTCATGGAACTCCACCAAGTCTTTGACTTGGTAAAATGTCGTTGCTTGGCGGTAACCCTTACCACCTATGCCAAGCGCTGGTTCAGATTGCTCCCACTAAGGTGGATCGGCTCATGGCCTCAAATGAGCTCGATGTTTCTGAGGCACTTCCAGGCGAACATGAAGTTCTCAATACCGCTAAGTTACTTGAGCAATATACGACAGGAGAGGGGTAAACCCCTTTAATCTTATATAGACAGGTTCCACATGGAGCTCCACAAAGTGGTTTATACTCTCAAAGAGTCTGTTCGGACTCTCATCATTGTGGGAGTTTGCCCGCATACAAACCTATGGAAAGAACTGCAATCTGAGGATGATGTTTCCCTCACTCACTTCTACAACCTTACTGAAAAACACCTCTGGATCGAAAGCTCCATGGCAGCTCTTAGTTGCCACTACCCCGATCCTTCAAGTAGTGCTCCAATCAAGCAGAGAATAGGAGGGCTGATCGCAGATGGGCTAATAATGATCAGCTAAAAGAAAAGAAGCAACGGTACGGCCCAAGAAATCTTATACCCCAGTTCCTCGTCGAGATCATGACAAGAGTCAATACACTCCTCTGAATGCCTCGGTATCAGCTATTTTAGATAAATCAGAAGAGGTCGACTTGCTCAGAGAGCTCGAGCCCATGAAGAATCCCCCCTCAGCCAAAAACAATAAAAAGTATTACCGTTATCATCGAGATAATGGGCACCACACTAATGAGTGTCAGGCCCTCAAGCAGGCAATTGAGGACCTCATCAAATAAGGCACTTCAAAGAATTTTTCGATGACTCAGCTCCCGTTCCGGAAAAAAATCAGGAGGAACCAGTAAAGAAGTGTCGTGAACATGACGCGACCCACCAAGGTTCACAGAGAGGAGGAAATTTCCTTCTCTGAGAAAGATGTCGTACGATTGCATCATCCCTATGATGATGCTCTTGTCACTGCGCCTACAATAGATTGGTGTGAAGTCCACAGGATGCTAGTGGACAATGGAAAGGTCGTAAATATCCTATTTCAACAAGTTTTCGAGAAGATGAAACTGGACGAGGCAGACCTGAAGTCTGCCTCTATCCCCCTGTATGGTTTCACCAGAGATCATTTGATCCCCAAAGGGACGATCTCGTTTTCGATCACGTTGGGAGAAACCAAGGAAATGACCAAGATGACTGAGTTTCTAGTGGTAGACTGTCATTCCGCTTTCAATGGCATATTGGGGTGACCTCTACTATGAAACTTCAAGGCAGTCACCTCGATATACCATCTGAAGATGAAGTTCTCCACCCCGACGAGGATAGGGGAAGAAAGTGGATCGCAAAGCGTATCTCGCGACTGCTATATAAAGGCAGTGCAGATGGCGTGCAAGGGAAAAAGAGTGCCAGTTGGCATCCCCAAGCAAGCAATGGCAATCAGTAGGATCTAGCCACAACCTGGCCCGGTTGAGGATGACATGGATCCTCGCATCCAGGAATGCCCTCATAGTGGGCCAGTCGAAATCTATCCAAAGTGTCGATCGATCAAAACGAGCCGACCCTAGGGTTAAGGATCAGGAGTAATCTTAGCCCTTAGCTTGCCAACGACCTGACAAATTTCCTTAGGGAAAATGTTAATGTATTCGCGTGGACTCACGCTGACATAGTCGGGATCAGCCCGAATGTTATATGCCATGCATTGAATATTGATAGTGAGGTCAGGTCGGTTCGCCAAAAGAGGAAAGCAATGGACTCGGAGCGGTATGCTGCCCTAAAAGTTGAGGTGGATAACCTTCTCTTGAATGGGTTCATCCGGGAGGCACTTTATCCGAGCTAGGTTGTCAACCCGGTCTTAGTAAAAAAGCCCAACGGCAAATGGTGAACTTGTGTTGACTTCACCGACCTCAACAAAGCTTATTCGAAGGACAGCTTTGCCCTACCAAGAATCGACCAGCTCGTCGATACCACCTCCGGACACGAGCTGTTGAGTTTTATGGACGTCTACTCGGGATATAATCAAATTCTGATATACGCATCGAACGAAGAGCATACCTCCTTTGTTACAGATCGAGAGCTGTATTGCTATAAGGTTATGCTTTTTGGCCTGAAAAACGTTGAGGTGACCTACTAGCGGCTAGTTAACCGAATGTTTTTTGAGCAGATTAGAAAGTCTATCGAAGTCTATGTTGATGACATGCTGGTCAAGTTGCATGTCACTTCAGATCACATAATGCATCTTGTTGAGATGTTCTGCATACTCCGAAGGTACAAAATGAAGCTCAATCCTCTCAAGTGTTTATTCGGGGTATCTTCGGGAAAATTCCTGGGGTACATAGTTAACCAGAGGGGAATAGAAATTAACCCCGAAAAGATCCAAGCCATCCTTGATATGATTAGCCCGACTAATTGAAAACAGGTTCAGAGTCTCAATGGGCAAATAGTGGCTTTTAGTCGCTTCACCTCAAGGGCAACAGATAGTTGCCTGCCATTTTTCAATATACTCAAGGCCAATAAAAAGTTGGAGTGGACTCCCGACTGCGAACAAGCTTTCCAGAGCATTAAAGAGCACCTCAGAAAGCTACCATTCCTATCCAAACAACTCTCTCAAGAAATTCTTCTCCTGTATCTATCTGTCTCTCAGCATGCAGTCAGCGCAGCTCTGATTCAGGAGGAAAATAGAGTCCAATGGCCAGTATATTACCCAAGCAGGCATCTGCTGGACGCCGAAATGCGATATCCAGAAATGGAGTGATTAGCTTATGCCTTGCTGATCGCCTCTAGGAAATTGCGACCTTATTTCCATGCCCATACTATCCATATATTGACCAACTACCCACTCAGGCAGATCCTCCAGAAGCTAGAGGCTTTAGATAAGTTAGTCAAGTGGGCGATGGAACTAAGTCAGTTCGATCTACAGTACAGACCGAAAGCGGCCACTAAAGGGCAGGCTATTACCGATTTCATTTCAGAGTTTTTATATCAACTGATTCAGGAACACAAGCAACAATCTAACGAACTCACCAAGGAAACTGTTCAAAATTTATCAACCTGGAGCCTCTATGTCGATGGATCCTCGAACAGGACAAAGGTCAGGGTAGGGCTTCTCCTTGTTAGTCGTGAAGGGACTCGCATCCACGATATTCTTCGATTTGGGTTCAGAGCTACCAACAACGAGGCCAAATATGAAGCGCTGCTAGCTGGTCTGTGGTTGGTAAAAGAATGGATTCAACCGCGATCAGTATTCACAGTGATTCCATGCTAGTTGTTAATCAGATTTTGGGAGAGTATCAAGCCAAGGAAGAAAACATGATCAATTATTTGAAGAAAGCTAAGATCCCGCTCTAGTCTTTCAAGCACTTCGTGATCACGCAGATTCCTAGAGACAGTAATTATGTCGCGGATGCCTTGACAAAGATAGCCTCGTCGCTGATTTTAGATGCCCCAAAAAGCATTCCTGTTTGGTGCATAGAGATCCCTAGTATCAGCTCGCCCAAATAGGCTGTGGTTACGACAGAATCAGTTTCCTGGATGACCCCGGTTATCTAGTATCTCCGAGATGGTACCTTGCCCAATCAAAAAATTGAGGCAAGGACCCTGCGAACCAAAGTTGCTCGTTACACACTCATAGGAGATCAATTATACAAGCGAAGGTTTAACACCCCTCTCCTCCGATGTCTAACCGATGAGGAAACAGACTATATCATGGGGGAGATACATGAAGGGATCTGTGGTAATCACACTGTCGCGAGATCTCTTGCCAAAAAAGTTTTTTGTCAAGGGTACTACTGGCCCTTGCTTCAAGAGGATACTTTCAACTTTGTAAAAAGTGTGAAAAATGCCAGTGGTTAGTAAACATACCACGAGCTCTTTCCTACCAGCTGATAACTATGGCCAGTCCCTGGCCATTCTCCATGTGGGGAATTGATCTAATTAGACCCATGCCCATTAGAAAGGGAGGAGTTAAGTATGCTGTGGTTACGGTGGATTATTTCACCAAGTAGGTCAAAACTGAACTATTGGCTGCGATCACTACCAAGAAGCTTAGGGACTTCGTCTTCAGAAACATAGTGTGCCGCTACGGAATTCCTCATACACTCATCTCTGATAATGGGAAGCAGTTCGACAATGAAGAATTCAAGCAGTTTTGCGACAAGCTGGGGGTCCATAAAAAGCTTTTTTCAATTTCAAGACTACAAGCAAATGACTAGGTTGAAACTGTCAACAAGACCATCAAACACACTTTGAAAGTTAAGCTTGGCACTGCCAAGGGAAATTGGGTCGACTACCTGCCAGAAATCCTATGGGCATACAAAACTACTCCGAGGATCTCTATTTTAGAAACACCTTTCTCGCTAACATATGGCTGCAAGTCAATGATCCTAGTGGAAGTAGAGACTGGTTCACTTCGGAGAGACTTGTTCAATGAGACAGACAATGAAACACTTTTGTGTGCAAGTTTGGACTTAATGGAAGAAAACCGCAGCAAAGCTCGGTTAAGGGTAGCAACCTACCAGCAACGTGCGAAGAGATTCTTTGACTCTAAAGTCAGGAGAAGAGACTTTCAGGTCAGTGACTTGGTTCTGAAAGAAGTTTTTTTTGGTGCAAGGGAACCAAGCACGGCAGTGTTGAGGCCAAACTGGGAAGGTCCCTACCGCGTCACCAAGGTGATACGTCCGGGGACTTATCACCTCAATAGGCTCAACGGTTTCAAAGTACCACAAGCTTGGAATGTTTAACATCTTCGCCCTTATTATCAACTCTTTCATTTTCCTTGTGAAGATTCCCTTGTAAGCATTTGTAATTAAGATCACTGTAAAGTCAAATTCATCTTGTATAAATGTATGGTTTTATTACTCGTTTTGTTCTTATCTTTCTGTTCGCATGTGTAATGTTTGTGAAACATGCAAAATTATAAGTGCTCACAAATAATTTAATATTGCAAATAGTTAGAAGCGCATCCTCTTGTTCGTATGTGTAATGTTTGTGAAGTACAAAAGATTATAAGTACTCACACACAGTGGCGGATCTAGGAATTTCCCTCAATAGGGACAAAATATAAACTAAATAAATAAATAAAACCAATCATAACTACACTTTTTTTTTTTTTCATTACGATGAGCTTCAATAAAAAGTTATAAAATACAAATAAATATCTTTAAAAGACACAATTTCTATAAAAATAAAACAATTTTTCTACAATTGTCCTTGACTAGCTTTCCTGTTCTGAAAATATTGGATAATCATCTCATTGTCAATTGTATCAAATGCATCTTTCTCAATATAGATGACCAAGCAATCATTCATCCATTGATCTCTCATTCGATTGCATAACCAATTTTTCACAAGATTCATTGTAGAAAAAACCCTTTCAACAGTCGCAGTCAAACTGATAAAACCAATGCAACTTTCACAAGCTTATACACCAACGTATGCAAAATTTCTTTTTTAAACCAAACTAAATTCTTAACCAAATCACCAATTCCTTATAACTCAGCAAATTAATCATAAGAACGTATGTCAATAACATAAATCTCTGCCTGGTTCTTAAGTACCATTAACTCAAGTGTAGAAAAATCAAATAGATAAAACTGACCAAACCCATTCTTCCCTCTCTTCTCCTTTTCCTTTTCCTTTTCCTTTGCTTCTTCTTCCTTTCTTTTTTATGGGTTTTTCTCTTCTCTTCTTCATTTTTGACGAAAAAACCAATTTATATATAAAACAACTTCGTTGAATTATGAAACTGCCCCAAGATTCTTTTATTCTCACCATGAGCTCACCACATTAGCTTTCTGATGTAAAAAAGCCCAGATTTCTCCCCTCAGTTAAAGGCAAACCCAACAATTCTTATTCCTTTCATTTTCACTCCTAATAAAACTTTTAAAAACTAACAGATGCCCTTGCATAAAAATAAAAATCACAAAAAATATGTAATACAGTAAAACCTCTCTACAGTGATACTCTATATAGGAATAAACTCTACATAGTTATAAAAAATTATATTCCCAATTTGGGATAGTTATAAATAAGAATAAACTATACATTGTAATAAGTTGTAATTTTTCTAATTCCCGTCTTAAGGAAAGTTGTCTCCACATGGTAATAATTATCTGTATATTACAAAAAAAAATTATGGTATGTTAAATTTAAGGTTAAAGATGAAATAAAATATTTATCTGAAGTTGTTTGGGACAATAATTTATACTTTAGAGTTGTTACCACGTCTTTTAACTTGCAGGTACATTAGTCGCTAGCATGGACATTTTCTTATTAAAGCTATAGCTTCTCAAGCATGTTTAGAGCTTCTTGACATGAATCTTTTTGTATTTCTCTACTATCATCCTCAAAATTATTTCCTTTCTCTTCTTGTTTAATTGTGGAAATGATTTATTCTTTTATTAAAGCATACATGACTTGTTACTCATTTGGATGATTAAGGAAGACACTAATATTTATTCGATTAGTGTAGTGAAGTTGTAGAATCTGATCATTCAATTCTATAATAACTTTTTTATTCTCCTCATTCACTTTATTTGTAGCTTGTAATTTATCAACATCGGGGGTCCTAATTTTGTAATGCTTAAAACAATTGGCAATTGTCTGTGGCTTCACATCAGTTGTCATGCAGCAACTGCATTTACAATCATCAAGGACAATTATCTTTGTTGGTTTCAAAACACAATCTTCTATCTGTTTCAAAAGTAGGCAATTGAAGCGCTGAATTGAAACTATTATATTATTAAAAGATGAATTAAAATCCTAATATTGTACTACTAAAACATGAATTATGAAATAAGAAATTATTTTAACTGCGCCTTTATTAAGTTATAACCTCTTCATAATAATAAAATTAGTTAGTCCCACCATTATGACTATAGAGAGGTTTTACTGTATATATACTAGGATTAAAAATAGGGTTTTACAAAAATAAAATCCAAACTAATTGTGGGGCTGTTCCCAAAATCTCATAATTCTATAAGTATAAAATTTAAATAAATATAAGATGTGGACTTTTTTAAAAGTTGAGTGGGGACTATAGTCCCCATAAGTCATTAATTGGATCTGCCACTGCTCACACATAATTCAAAAAACGATCAATTTCATTAATAAATTGTTCAGTACAGGGGGGTTACGCAAAGAGAAAGCTAAGTTGTGGGACAAGTAGAGGAAAAAGCGATCACTGGTCGCCGTCCTTAGGCACTTTCGGTTCGACCTCGGTATCTCCAAGCTAGTCGCCGACTTCTTGGTCAACTATTGGGTCCTCTGAATGATCGTCTTCTAGATTAAGTTCCTAAGCAACCTTATTATCGGCTTTCGTCATAGAGGCAAGGATCCTTTGGTAATCATCCGAGAGTTCGGTAAGGTCCATAGTTGGGTTCTTTGGCTTAAGGGCGTAAATTGACTGGATCGACCAGTCAGTAGCCTTCCTCTTGATCTCCAGCTCTTGTCACTTCATCTCTATAGTTAGAGAAGTGATCCGCCCCTAGGACATTTCCAGGTTCGTTTCAAGAGCTTTCCTCTGCTTCTCGGTTGCTTCCCACAACCGAGCTCTCTTTTCTTCTACTCGTAGGGCTCGCTCAAAGTTCTCTCGCAGCTCCGCATCTTTCTCGCCAGCCTCCATGGTGAGTCTAGCCACTGTCCTTTAAAGCTGAGCGAGCTTTTCTCCCCTCTTCGCCAGCTTGGTCTTCTGGAATTCCACTATGTAGAAGGCAAAACTTCTCTCTAACATATATTGGTTCATTAGGAGAAAATTCTGGTCCATCTTTACCTTCGCAGTTGCCAAATCCTGTTTCAATGCCTCATTCTCTTCCTTCAGCTTGAAGAGCTCTCTAGCAGATTCTAGTTGGGTCTTTTGTTGGGCCAAGTGCATAGCGAGCAAAGACTGCACGAGAAATAAGCAAGTGTTGAGAGTTTCCTTAAAAGGAATAGAATATGGAAAAAGTCCTCGACGAGGACAAACCGTATTACCTAACTTTACTGTTGGATGGCCCGAATCATCAGGTCCGCAAGATTGGAGGCCACAAGCTCTTCAAAAAATTTGGCGATCTGGCACTCCAGAAGAGTGTATACCACCAGCTGCAGATGCTCTAGGAGCTGACCTATGGAGTCCAGCACCGGAGTGTTAGTAGAGGGTACCTCGCTAGCTAGCCCCTTGCCTTTTTTCTTCCAGGCAGTTGCGACGTGTCCTCTATGCAAGTGACTTGGGTGAATTGTAACCCCGGTAGCGCGCCTCTAGCTCCCTCTGGTTCAACCAACTTGATAAGGCTGCGACCTCTCAAGCTACACCCCGAAGCCCTCCGGCTCAGACTTTGACTCCTCTGGCTATAGCACCCTTCTCTTTTTGGTCTTTTGACCTATAGTTTTCTGTTTTGGGCGAGCAGCCGTGGGCTGAGAGGCTTCGGTTGGTTGTTTGGTGGGTGGTTACACCTCCAGTTGCGCTCCTTTGGCATGAGGGTCACTAAAGCTTGCCTCAGCTGGTCCCATGGCGCCGACTCAGGGAAAGACGAACGCTCTCTTCGGTACTCTGGGCAGCATGGTCGCTACATGCAGATACTGTTGGTAAGAATTTTCGCTACATGCAAAAGCAAAAACTTGAAAAAACTACGAACACTTATGAAGTGGGGGTTCCAAGGTCGCTTCGGGGCTGAAGAAGTCATACTTCCTTAAGTTCACAGTTGTCACGAGTCATTTGACGTCATGACTGTTAGAATAAGAAGGACTAAACTGCTAGCAGTCAAAAGATTGGGGCTTATTTGCAATATTACTGAAACGATGACGTTTCAGTAATCTGCAGTCTTTCTTTTAAGCTGAATCGTGTTATTGTCTTCAGTAGTCTTCAATCTTCAATCAGTTCTCTCTTCTCTGTGTAAGCTCACTGTATAAAAAAGGGGCTTTTCATTGTAACACAAATTTTTAAATGAAATGCATAGATTCAGTTTTGATTAGTTTTTCTCTCGATTATTCTCTGAGTTTTACATGGTATCAGAGCCAAGACTAGCGTCAAATGGCCAAAACTCCTGGTTCCTCTTCCTCAATCTTGCCTAATCGCATTGAGGAAATGCTTCGAGAAACACTCAGTCGCTCCAACTCTGCACTCGCTTCTAGTCTGCAAGTAATCAGTCCTAAGCTCACGCGTGACAACTACCGTTTTTAGAGTTCGCAGGTTTTGTTTGTTGTCGGCTCTCATGAGCTTGAAGATCATCTTCTAGGTAAAATTGCTTGCCCTCCACCTTTAATTCTTGCAGAATCATCAGTTGATAATGATCTAAATGAGCTCAAGGAAGATGTTAGGGTTAAATCTGATAAAATCAATCCAGACTATGTTATGTGGAAACGTACGGATAAGTTTCTAGTTAGTTGGTTACTAGCTTCTATATCAGAGAGTATGTTTGGTAATGTGTCAAAATGTAGATATTCAACTGAGGTTTGGAAAATTTTGAAGAATGAATTTGTTAATGATTCAAAAGCTCGTGCTTTACATCTTAAGAATTTGTTGCAAACCACACAGAAATGTAATCTAAGCATTGGAGATTACATTAAGAAAATGAAGGAGATAAGTGAGAGTTTGTCAGCTAGTGGCTTAATCATCTCAGATGAGGATTTACTGCAGTATGTTCTTGACGGTTTAGGACCAGAATATGATCCTGTAGTTGTAACTCTTACCTCTAGATTAGAGTCAAAGATTGATTCAGTTACACTTCAAGAAGCACAGTTTCTGCTTCAGAAGTATGAAATTCGATTGGAAAAATTCAACTCTATTGACCTATATAACAATTCTGCTCATTTGGCTGTCACAAATGCTGCTCATTTAGCTGTTGCAAATGTGTCTGGAAGTGNATTTTGTTGAATAAAGGAAAGAACCCCAAAATATCAAATTTTGGAATGGCTAAAGCTTTTACAAAAGATGAATTTGAAGCTAACACAGGCCGCATAGTTGGAACATAGTAAGTTGTTAACTTGCTTAAATTGATATGTGACACAGTATTTCAGTAAGTTTTCTTTGTTGAATAATGACATTTTCTTGCCTATGTTGAATTGCAGTGGCTATGTTCCTCCTGAATATGTAAGAAAAGGTATATACTCTATGAAGTATGATGTGTATAGTTACGGAGTTCTGCTTCTGCAAATCATAAGTGGCAAGAGGACCGCATGCTACTATGGCTCAAACAAAAATTTAACCCTTTTGGAATATGTAAGTCACTTTCTTTTGATGCTTCAAATCTCAACTTTAATCCATTAGCAGTTTTTCCTGTGAACGTTTGTGTTTTTTTTATAATGCAAACTTCGTGAGATGAGCCAGTAAATGGTTTATAATCGCCATTCAACATTGAAAAACGAAAATTTAGTCAAAATTTTTCATTTGAAACTTTAAACTGCAAAGCTTGGTAACATTTGAATTACTTTAGGGGTATGAGTTGTGGAGATAAGGTGAAGCTATGGAGTTTTTTGATTCATCATTGGATGACTCTTCTTCTCCATTGAAACTAAAGAGATGCATGCAAGTAGCTTTATTGTGTGTCCAGGAAAATCCTGTTGAAAGACCACCCATGCTCAGGGTTTATAACATGCTCAAAGGTGAGAGTGAAGACATCCCTTCTCCTAAAAAGCATGCTTTTTCAGTCAAAAGAGATGATGATGAGGATAGTAAATGCATCTTCAAGGTGAAAACATTTTTAGTCAATGATGCAATGCTTACTCAACCGGAACCACGATGAGTCGATGACTAATTCTGAAAGATATTGAAGTAATTGTAGATTCCTCATTAACTATGCTACTCAACGTGTAAACCACTACTGCAATTGCTCTTTATGTAGGGCAGATTGCAGGGTTCCTATGAAACACTTAGGTTTTTAATTTTTTTAATTTTTTGCATCCCTTGGTAACACTAAAGGGCATTGTTTACTTCTTTTACCCCCAAACTCTATATTGTAGAGTTAATTTTGTTCTACACTACTGTTCATAGCTAATTCCAATACTTTCTTTTAGTTTATCTGTTGTATGCACACAATCATCTTTAGGTTTATAAAGAGGATCGGTCACTCTACCTAATATTAATTAATTGTTAACATTTTCGGATGGATATCCGATTCATGGAATATACGATTGATGTGGTTATTAAACAAGAATGTTGATGTCACTTTCTGTCTCGAGGGTTTCATCCAATTCACCTTGGTGGTGTTTGTTGTGGTTGGGTAGCCAGAGAATTTTGTTGCGATTGTTGTGGAGGTGAGGGCTTGCTATTATTTTTATTATTTGGTGGTGCAAGGTTCGGCTGGCCGGTTGGAGCAGCTTTGGGAGACCACTGCTGAGCGGAAACCAAAGCGGGCAACAACCACAAAAGTGGGGGAAAAAACAAAAACGAATTAACGTGCCATTTTTTTGGGATTTTGGAAAAGTTTTAAGATTTGTTTGGGTTTTTGTTTTTGAGAAAAAAAAGTTAAATGAGAGATAAAGAGTATCCTCAAGAATGCAGTAGTTCTCTAAATATAGAGTACTATGGAGACAAAGAATGAGATGAAAGGGAAATGGAAAAAGGGAATTTATATGATTAAAAGCGAGAAGAAGGGAATTTATAGGATTAAAATCCAATAAGAAAAACCGGTTAACCAGTTATAACTGAATTAGTATCTGATTCAAGTGGAAAACCAGTTCGGTTTTGGTTTGGTTTTTCATTCAAACCGAATTCCGGTTCAGTTCAAGAAAGTGCCAAACCAGTCCAGTTAACTGGATTTCACTACCCCTATGTATGACAATATATTGACCAAGAATGCTTCAAAGTATGACAATTTCAATTTTTCCTGTTCACTCCTCTCAATAGATGGTGGTAGTTATATGTAGCAGTCACCTCACAAAAATGTTTATAGCTATCGAGTATGATGTTTATAGCTATGCAGTGGCTATATTACCCTGAGTATACAAGAAAAGGTATATACTCCATGAAGTATGATGTTTCTGCTTCTGCAAATCATTAGTGGCAAGAAGACTGCATGCTATTGTGGCTCCTACAAAAATTTGAACCTTTTAGAATATGTAAGTTACCGGTCATTCTTTCCTGTAGACATCCTGATTTAAAAAAAATTAAAAAAAAAAAAAATTGTGATTTACTATAGCGAGAAACTTGGCCAAAGTCGAGTAACATTTAAGTTACTTAAGCGGTATGAATTATGGAAAGAAGGTGAAGTCATGGAGTTTTTCGATTTATCACTAGACGATTCGTCTTCTCCATGGATTGAAGAAATGCTTGCTAGTAGCTGTACTATGTATCTAGGAAAATCCTGCAGATAGACCAACCATGTTGTATGTTTATACGATGCTCAAAAGCGAAACTGCAACCATCCCAACTCCTAAAAGGCCTGCATTTTCAGTTAAAAGAGATGAAGATGAGGAAAGTAAATGTGCATTGAAGGTGAAAATTTGCTTAGTTCATGAGGCAACAATCAGCAAACTGGTAGCCAGATGACAATGTAGCCTCTCATGGTACATAACTAGAGAAGATACTAACATATTCTCGATCAATCACTAATCAAGTAGGCCTAATCTGTCCTAGAATACGATGGAAGCTGCCCTTGGAAAGTTGTAGATAATCACAAAATTTTCTTGAAAATGTAATGAGTGTTCTTACATTCAAGTGTTTATAGAAAATATTTTGTTTCTGGAATTCAGCCTATGCTCAATTTTCTATGGTGCGACAAGCTAAGAAGCCAATTCTATTCATCAGCCCTTTGTGAAATGTGACGCTATATTACATAAAAAGTTTTCTCGGTTCTATAAAGTTTGGACCATGAAAACATAGCCTTCTTTCAATTTATTTAAAGAAAGAAAATCCCTTTTGGGGAAACATACAGTGAAGTGGGGAAACATACAGTGAAGTGGATGGGTAGTTATTTTACGCATGACCCACCACAGGAAGCAGCCTTGGTGCCTTTACGTTTACGCAACTTCAACTTGAAAAAGAAACAAGAAAAACCTGGTTCAAGTTTTGCCACGTTTCTAAGTTCAAAAGCAAATATTAACTGAAGACAGCAAGCTTGTAGCCACAAAGAAATATTGAGCCATCCTCTATCAATCAATTGAGGCCAAACGACCCAAGGTTTTTCATAACGACAAATTGGCACCTAAAAGGTTTGAAAATGACAAACAAGTACCTTCCATCATGTGCATTTAGTGATTTCTGTTTGTTAATAGTGAAAAGACTAAAATGCCCTTGAAAGTTTGATATTTTAGTTTTTTATAAATTTAAAAATTTCTAAAAAACCACCTAGGTTTGCTAATCTAACTAAACACCCCCATATATAAAAAGTTTGTTAAATAACAAAAACACCCCTACCACCTACAGTGCCAGATTCTGGCTGCCACCACTGGAATCTGGCTGGAAATTGCGTTACGACACAGATCCGACTGGTCTGTGTTGTAACGCAATTTTCGGCTAGATTCCGCTGGTGGTGGTCGGAATCTGGCACTGTAGGTGATGGGGGTGTTTTTGTCATTTAACAAACTTTTTTATATATGTGGGTGTTTAGTTAGATTAGCAAACCTAGGTGGTTTTTTAGAAATTTTTAAATTTATAAAAAACTAAAATATCAAACTTTCAAGGGCATTTTAGTCTTTTCACTATTAACAAACAGAAATCACTAACAGCACATGACGGAAGGTACCTATTTGTCGCTTTTAAACCTTTTAGGTACCAATTTATTGTTACGGCAAACCTTGGGTCGTTCGGCCATCAATTGATGATGCTTTAATTAGTTTCTATAGCTGCCAAAAAGATATTTTAATGAAATTTTTATATTTTGGGGTTTTTAATATTTTCTAAACAACATGGATGAATTTAATAGTAAACGATCTCACGGGAAAGAAAATGAAATATAACCCTTATTTAAAAATTGTCTATTTATTTAACAGAACCTGTGACTTATTAATTTATTTGGATCCGAAGACAGTACACATTAGAATCTATGACCTTTGAGACCAAGTCATGTCACACCTATTTTCTGTATTTACTAATACTATAGCTCATCAGAAATTTAACAAGTTAGCATGTCTTGACAAGGAAGAGAAGCCAAATGACTTGACCCTGTCTCAAAATATTTTCTAATTGTTTTATACATGGCTAAAAATTCTAGGGAAGTATCTAGTAGCTTTGTTTATGGCAACAAAACATATGATCATCTTCCTCTTCTTTTTTATTATGTCTTGCCGGTTGAAGTTTTCTATTTCACAAAATTGGATCAAAGCTGGTTACTGGTATGCTAGTAGTGAATTTCCCATATCAGAAATAAATTCTGCCTTGTTTACTCACCTTATATGTGCTTTTGCCAATGTAGACTCTTCCACATACCAGCTCTCCATCCCATCTGCCAATGAACAATACTTCTCAAGCTTTACTGGTACCATCTTATGCAAAAGTCCATCAGTTACAACTCTTCTGTCAGTCTGGAATGGACATAATGTAACATGTCAATCCATATTAGGCAACAAAGTGAACTATTCAGTTCTATCTTCAATAGTTAGTGATTCTTCTCATTGGAAGTCTTTTATTGAATCTTCGATGAAAACCGCCAAGCGTTATGGATTTAAAGGGATTGATTTGTTCTGGCTGTGGCCTAACCAAAGTATGATTGAGTTGCTATTTGCTTAGATATGGATGACAATGGACACACGGCATTCCCTGCACATTATTAAGAATTGGGAAAAGATAACATTAATGCTCAGTTGACCTGAAGTCTTTCTAACAAACAGTTGTGGTTCTATGGCCAAAATCAAGGCGTATTAACCCTAGGTTCATGCAGTGTGGAGAAGGGCAAGAGGTATTAATTTAGTACCAACTCTTAGTTGACTCGAAGAATGTCATGCCCCCTCCCGAGTATCCTTATCCCACCAGATCCGGGCGCTCCAGGAGACTCAAGATCCCGAAAGGAAGGTGAATACTCTATATATATATAAAAAAGTTCATAAAAATAATTCTATTTATAGACGAAAGTGAAAAGTAGTGCACTTGCATGTTTAACATTTAGAAAGCGGAAATACATAAAATAATTATTCTAACAGCGAGAACTGAAAATCTGGTTACAAAAAGAAACGTAGTATCAGAGTCCACTAAAGTTTGTAAAAGATGCAGATCATCATGCGTCAAGGCCAACCTAGAGCGTAGAGTATGCTCCACACGAACCCGATCTACGATCCTGGGGGAGGAAACATAAAACAGTGAGCTGGGAAGCCCAGTGAGCGGATAATATATTTTATACGAAAATAACTTTAACCTTGAAAACATGCATGAATAATCCAGTTGCATGCCACACAACACTAATGCACTTATATGATAAGGCAACAAACATCATATAGTATTCTCGGTTGCCATGAAATCACACACCACTATCATATAAAATAAATCAATTATCACCACCCTACTAGCACTTAGGGACTTGGATCATGGACTAGGGGACACCAGCCCCTAACTCAGACATGAAACTACCCCACCCGCAACTACCCTGAGATGGTACGAACATCACTGGATAACCATGCTCGACCCAGTCTACCCTCGGGGCATTAGATATGGTATATATAATCTCGCCCACGGTACCCTCGGGCTCCAAAATCCCACACTCGCCAATAACGCCTGTGTAATCCACCGACTCATTAGGCTCCGTCTTGTCCTAGTAGGATATCCCAATCTTGATAGGACATACCATCTCAATGTGGCTATGAGGATAATATCAAATACTAGCTGATGGAGGGATGGGTAGGTTTCCAATCGGAGTCAAACATAATAAAATCATGCATCCACAATTTCATTCAAATATGCATCATGCATGCCTTATGCATATATAAAGTATAATATGATATAAAATTTCAAAAAAAAGGCATGAATCATGAATGCAATGCTCACCACTCAAAATAAAAAGTGTAAAATCTATTTACACCCTATATTTTATCATATAAGGTCCAAAACTTCTAAACATGACAATAACCCCCTGTTGCCAAGAGCCTTACTACCCATAAGAAAAAAAAATCTAACATTTTTATTCCACACTTTTTCAATTTCCAAAATAAAATGTACCTTATAGTATTTAATATTCCTTAACTTCATATCCATTCCACCTTTTTAACAACTTCCACACTTATTCCACTCAACAATCACTTTAATCAAGTCCGCAGTTATGAAAATGCAGCAATTACTACACTAATGACTCCAAAATATCTAGCCAACAATGCAACAACAATACACAAAAATTATTATACAACTTTAAGTAAACCTCCAGCTCATGATTTCTACCCTTACCTCCAAAAAATCCAGCCAATCTCTAACCTTTAGGCAAAGTAAACGTTCACATTCTATACAATATAGCCAGCAGATCATGCAATTATTTCCCAAATTTTCCAGCCGTCCACTCATCACAAAGCTTAGTAGAACATTCAAATATAAAATTCAAATTTCATTTAGTATCCACCCATATTCATGTTTCTAATCAAGTCAATTTTATATCTAACCCACAACCTTCCAATTCATTCTACACCAATTGTTTCAAAACAAATAAAATGCTCCTGATTGTAAACAAATAAAAGAGCCCAATAGCCAATCAAATTAACCAACCATAGCATGCATTTTCATATAATCCAGAGGAAAGATTAAAATTTACATAAACACAATTTTATAACTATTCCAATTAATGAAAATTCATTTGCCCAATTTTTAACACCTTCTTAATATATATATATATATATATTTTCACTTCCACCTCCACTCCAGCACATAATTAAACCATTTCATTAGTCAAAAAGAAACATTCAGCAACCTTTAATTCAATATAAACACCGTTAATTAAAATTAAAGCACATAATTGTAGCTAACGGTTAATTAAAATAACGTGGTTTAGAAGTTTGGGTCATTTTGTCAGTATCAGATTATGTTGGGTCTAATAAACATAAAGGATGAAATTGATAATCCCCATTCTTGAGTTGGAAAGAGAAGCACTCAAATCAAAGTGCGTAAACGAACAATTCTACTAAAAATGATTAGGTGTACTATACGACAGGCAAGTCTGAACAAGTATTCTATAATATCTTCATTCTCAACTACTCCCTCAAGTTATTTATAAAAGTCGTTGTAAGAGTATTAAATTTTTTTTTTTTAAATATATGACGTTCTCTTCTGTAAATATTTTCTGGCCACATTTTCATTCTCCATCCTGCCCCTCATCTCCTCTCTTTATCTTTTTCTCTATCCTGTCCTACACTCCTCTCTCCCTTTATTTATCTCTTCCCTTCATCTTCTCTCTTTCACAATTTCTCTCTCTTTATTTTAATATTTCACACGAGTTACAATAGAGAAAACAAAATTTTCTCACCTACAATATGAGAAAAAAGTCAATTCTCTGCACAGTTTTTTATTTATTAAAAACTGTATAAAAACTTAAAATGACAGTTATATTGAAACGGAGGGAGTATATTATATTGCAAATTTTGAATAATAATAATAATGCCCATATTTGCATTAATGCATAGAAATTCACCTAAAATATATTGGTTCAATGATATTTATTTTGAGTGAATATTTTTTCCCACCCAAAGTTTGTCTTAATTATTTTTCCCTTCATAAACTTTGAAAAAACATTTTTCCACCTATCATTAAATTCATGAACAATGTTATACTTACAACTGAGTTATACAAACAAAAACAAAAAAAGATAGAGTAATCATTTTACATAAATTTTGTGCAATTTTTGTCTGTTCGTATGTTTCAGTTGTAAGCAAAACATAATTGTAAATTCATACATTCGTTTTAACAACAAAATGACATTTTTGTCAGTAACTATAATATATATTATAGGGTTAACATTACTTACACCCTTAAATTACAAACAGATAACAATTACATTACATACACATGCAACAAGCAACATAAAAAAAATCAAATTTTCAAAACCCCAATCTACTGCAAAATCATCCAAACTAACCAACTACCAACACATTTCAATTTATCTCAACGAGACAAATATTCTAAATAAACAAGTATCGCACCAAAAACCAATAGTTGGCAATAACTCAACCCAACACTTGCCAAGCTCACCGCCAACTAATATAAATATACCAGCAAGGCATTATACAAAATTATACCATTAATACAACTTTCCAGCAACCGAAATGCACATGCAATATACCATTCACAATTTTAATTTAATCATTAATTTGTATACATGCACAAATGCAGGAAAATAAGGAATGAAATACGTTTGAAAATCATTTTAATATATATTCCACTCACACTTTCTCCTTTGCTTTCAACTCAAGTGCTTGGTCCTCCTATCTTCTTCACCTATTTGATTCAAATTGAAATAAGAATTGGGATCTAAACAATGAGGGAAATGAAAGATTGAATAAATACGATGAAGGATTGAAAATGCATGCCTAACACTTAGTACTTTACCCTTCTGAAAATTCTTCCCCTAGAAATCACCTCTCGGCCCTCTTCTACTTCAACGTAAAATTGTTTTTATCTCTTTCAATTTACATAGGAGAATGAACGCAAAATGAGAAAGAGAAAAAAAAACAAGCTTATCCTCTCTCACCTTTTTTTTTTTTTTTTTACTTTCATTCTCTCGGCTATCTCTTTCTCCACTCCCCCATTCTTCTTCTCCTCATCTCAATTTAATAGAAATTCATAACCATCATTGGCAAAACAAGGTGCCAAAACCGGGGGCTGATTCTCCCAAAAAAAAAAATTACCTTTAATCCATCTTGCAATGGCCAATTCATGCATCCCTTAGTCTTTGATTCTTACATCTTACACCCAAAATCCTTTAATTAAAGTTTTGTTTTATAAGATCTCCCCCCTGGAAAATTATGCATTTGCCCTTGCATGACACAATATTAATAAGACCCCTCAACTTTAATCAATTTCATAATGTCGTTGAAAGATTTTCACACTTTCAATTTCACACAAGTGCTCCTACAACTATTTATAAGAGTAATACTACACTTACAAATTTTACAAAGATTTCCATACAAGTGATGTGACAAAAATGAATGGAAGAGTGAATTTAATGAGTTTGACTTTTTGTTTCACTCTTCCATTCATATTTTGCCACCTCACTTTGTATGGAATTTTTGTAGTATAATATTTGTATTTAATACCCACCACCTTATTTCGTACTAAACGTCTCCAAAAGTTTTAATTCTTACACATTACTCCTAGATTCATATAAATAAAATTAAATAAAATCCACAAAGAAAATACGATTATTGCAAAGAAGTATTGGCTCTGGCTATGTTTGTTTTACAAAAATCATGACGTCTAGGAAGAGTCTTTCGAGTGAATCTCCAAAATTACAGCTGGCTTCATATATAATAACTTTTATGACGTAGTCAAGATGCTATGAATTCTCAATCGTTTAACCTTCTTAGCACGGCAAATAAGTTGGCATTTTGTTAATAATACTCATAAATCTAGAACTTGATGGCCAGTCTTCTTATGTGTCTGGCTATTCGACCTTCAGAATTATTAGAATTCAAAATCAACACAAGAAAATGACTTCTTTTACTATAAATTCAACCATATAACACATAATACTTTCTTACAAAGCTTTAATGGCTTCAAAAAATACTACAGGTGTTATCTTCCATGTTTTGCTCTCTTCAGCAATAATATTTGCAACAAGCAACAGCACAAACCTGGATTAGAGCCGGTTACTGGTATAAAGATAGCGGTTTGCCGACTTCGGAGATAAATTCCGCTCTCTTTACTCACCTTCTTTGCGCTTTTGCTGATCTGAATTCCACCTCCTACGAGGTATCAATTCCACTTCGGATACAAATAGTTTCTCCACCTTCACGGAAACTGTGAAAAAAATACCCCATCATCACTACTCTTCTATCCATTGGGGGTAAGCCAAACACTTTCACACACTTTTCATCATGGCTGCTAATCTTCTTACAGAAAATGCTTCATTGATTCCTCGATGAAATAGCTAGACTTTACGGCTTTGGAGGCCTAGACCTTGCTTGGATTCCTGGATTATCAAGCTCCGACATGCTAACGGGTACTCTCTTTCAGAATTGGCGAACCGCTATAAATCAGACCAAACTCTAGCCACCCCCAACTGATCTTGACCGCAGGGTCGATTATCACCGAAGGGTATACGTCCTGGAAGTTACCCTACACGTCCATGCAACAATGCTTGGATTGGATTCATGTTCAAGGTACTGAATACTACACGCACAAACGTCGAACTTTACGGCGCTCATGCGGCTCTGTATAACCCGACCGGTATTCTTAGCGCGGATTACGGTAAAACACCTGGATTGAGGGAGGATTGTCCGCAATAAGTTGTTTTGAGCTTGCCTTACTATGGATATGCATGGACGCAAGTGAATCCTGATGATAATGGAATGGGGCACCACAATTGGGCCACCATTACAACAGATGGGTTTATGCGATATAGTGGTATCAAGGACCGTATAAGGCAAAATGCATCTAGTGTTCAAGTTTGTATTGATGCAACTTATTTTGAATTACTGCCACTCGGAACAGCTTGGTTGGTTTTGATGATTGGAGGCTGTTAAAGCTAAGGTTTCTTATGCCAAGGAGAGGGGCCTGCGGGTTACTACGTGTGGGAAGTTCCCTACGATTTAATTGGGTGCTTTCAGAGCTGCAGTAAATTATAAGCTATTAGTGATTCACTGTTGGTTTTTTTAACTGGAGAGAAGACTTTATGCACCGTGAGGTTTTGGTCAACTATTTTAGGTCCTGCATTCTAAATATTAAAATATACCCCTTTTTGAATTTAACCGCTTACATAATCGGTTAATTGGGAGCATTTTTATTGTTTAAGAACCAAACTACCTGTCATTTTGATGTTGTGTTTTAAAAGTTCAGATTCTACTCTCTGACTATTAATTTTGTTACAATCACGAGATATCCTAGTACCATGGGTAACCCAGAATTTTTTTTTGGTGGGGGTTGTTGGGGGAGGTTGAAATTTTTTAGAAATACTACTTGATTATATATATATTTTAACAGATTTCGTCGTTACAATAAACTTTTATTAAGAGAAAAAGAAGAATCATACACCTATTAGGAGAACATAATAACCCTATCCTTCAAATTTAGTTTTTTAGATTTTTGTACAAACTAAAACTCCTTGGTTACAATGCATTTCAGCTGTCTAATGATGATGATTGGGCACTTTCTCTGGCAGGTGAGTGATTGTTCATATCAATTCTTGAATTTTGAAGACAGATTTTAATTGATTTAGTGAATTACATTTACAGCTTCTGCAGAAAAGGAGAATCAGGAAAATAGGAGGCGATTACTGCTGACGGTTTTGCTTCCAATTGCTTCGGTTTTTGTCCTAACAGCCTGCATGATTTGTTACTTTCAAAGAAAAGTAATCGAGATAAAAGGTATTCAACAGATTTCAGTTTTCATAATATGAAAGTATAATTATATTGATTTTTGTTCCTCTTTTCCATTCCAGGATCGATGCTTTGAAGTAGAAGAAGCATAATTATTCCCCAAAACCTTGAAAACAATGCACCAAATCTGCAAGTTTTCAGCTTTGCCAGCATCAAAGAGGCTACAAACAACTTTTCTAATGCAAACAAGCTAGGTGAGGGTGGATTTGGCCCTATATATAAGGTAAATATGCGCGATATTATAGGTTTTGATGAATGTCACGAGTCTGTGGAGCAGAAAAAAAATTGAGCTTATATGTGTTAGAATAAAAAGCACACTCAATCCAGCTCAAGGGGGAATGTTAGAATAAAAAGGACTAAACTGGTAACTGTCAAAAGATGTGGGGTTTCTTTATAATATTACTGAAACGATGTCATTTCAGTAATCTGCAGTCTTTCTCTTCAGCTGAATCGTGTTACTCCCTTCAGTCTTCAGTCTTCATCAGTTCTCTCTTCTCTTTGTAAACTCTCTCTTGTAGTATAAAAAGGGGCTTTTGAATGTAACACAAATCACTAAATGAAATGCATAGATTCAGTTTTAATTAGTTTTTCTCTCGATTATTCTCTGAGTTTTTCATGGTATCAGAGCCCAGGTTCAGTTAAGCTGAGCGCTTGACCAGCGGATGAGGAGTTAGAGCCAACAACTACCTCCATCAATAGGCATGACCCAACATATGGGCTTGACCGTGAGGGGGAGTGTTGGAGTCCCACACCGACTAGGCACGTTCAAGCCTATTGGGTCATAAGAGGGGGTAATCCTCTCATTCAATCAGGCCTTATTGGGTGAGGAGTTAGGCCCACCTTAAATTCTATCATGGTATCAGAGCCAAGACTAGCGTCAAATGGCCAAAACTCCTGGTTCCTCTTCCTTAATCTTGCCTAATCGCATTGAGGAAATGCTTCGAGAAACGCTCAATCGCTCCAACTCTGCACTTGCTTCTAGTCTGCAAGTAATCAGTCCTAAACTCATGCGCGACAACTACCGGTTCTGGAGTTCGCAGGTTCTATTTGTTGTTGGCTCTCATGAGCTTGAAGATCACCTTCTAGGTAAAATTGCTTGCCTTCCACCTTTAATTCTTGCAGAATCATCCGTTGATAATGATCTAAATAAGCTCAAGGAAGATGTTAGGGTTAGATCTGATAAAATCAATCCAGACTATGTTATGTGGAAACGTACGGATATGTTTCTAGTTAGTTGGTTACTAGCTTCTATATCAGAGAGTATGTTTGGTAATGTGTCAAAATATAGATATTCAACTGAGATCTAGAGAATTTTGGAGAATGAATTTGTTAATGATTCAAAAGCTTGTGCTTTACATCTTAAAAATTTGTTGCAAACCACACAGAAATGTAATCTAAGCATTGGAGATTACATTAAGAAAATGAAGGAGATAAGTGAGAGTTTGTCAGCTAGTGGCTTAATCATCTCAGATGAGGATTTACTGTAGTATGTTCTTGACGGTTTAGGACCAAAATATGATCCTATAGTTGTAACTCTTACCTCTAGATTGGAGTCAAAGATTGATTCAGTTACACTTTAAGAGGCATAGTTTCTGCTTCAGAAGTATGAAATTCGATTGGAAAAGTTCAACTCTATTGACCTATATAACAATTTTGCTTATTTGGCTGTCACAAATGCTGCTCATTTAGCTGTCGCAAATGTGTCTAGAAGTGCAGGAAACAATTCAAACTCATCACCAAACCAAATAGTAGACAGGTCCCTAACCTAACCCTTGTTCAACAACAATGTTCCGTCTCTTAATTCCCTTAGCAATCCACATTATCATTAGACCTATCTAACACCATCTGACACCTATTTAGTTGGTTCACACAATCAAGTTTTTCAACAGCCTGCTAATCAGATGTTTCTATCTAGACCTCCTGATTATGTGCCATATGGAAGAGGCAGAGGTCATGGTTTTAATAGAAACAAGCTTATCTGTCAAGTGTGCAACAAGACAGGGCATTCAGCAATATAATGTTATCACAGGTTTAATGCTGCCTATAATGGAGATTTGTAGTATGGTTCCTCACAATTTGTTGGTTTTCCTAGATCAACTGGTCCACATTCTCAGCAGTTTCAAAACTCTAATCAACATCAGCTTGCTTCTGGTTCTGATTCCAAGCAACCGTCTCAATTTGGTTCTTTCTTTGGAGTTGCTGGCCACATGAATATTTCTCCAAGTTCAGGGAAAATTCCTATATCCCCTGGCTTTGACAATACTGCTGGTTCTCTTAATGTCTTTGTTTTGCAAAGTCAACAACCAACAAGTACCAATCAGGCTTTTCTAGCAGCCTCAAACTATGCTCCTGCTGCACATTATGGTCCACACCTACAAAACTCCCAAACAGCCACACGTTTCACCCCTAATGATCCCATATGGTGCATGGATTCTGGAGCTACTGATCATGTAGCTCCAGAATTGAGTCATCTACAAGTCAGCAAGGATTATTGTGGTCGAAATCAACTTCAAGTGGGCAATGGTGAACATCTTGACATCTCCTATATTGGTAACACTTTATTACCCAGCCATTTTCATTCTAAATGTTTGCATCTCACAAACATATTATGTGTCCCTAAAATTACCAAAAACTTACTTAGTATTTCCAAGTTTACAAAAGACAATAATGTGATTATAGAGTTTAATGCTAACTGTTGCATTGTTAAGGATCAAACAACCAGGGAAATGCTACTACAGGGGGATCTTAAAGAAGACCTATATCAGCTGAATATTCCTTACACCAAATCTGTTTGTCCTACTGCACAATCCTCATAGTCTTACAGCCAAAATTTGAGTCAGAATAGTCACAATTTTAGTCAGAATAATTGTGTTTCACATTGCAATAATGTAGTAAAAAATACTTGTATTCCTTTCAGTCCAAAACCTACTCAAGAGCTGTGTAAACTTGACTCTAATGCTTTCTCCTCTGTGTCAAATCCTTGTAGTTCTGTAATATGCAATGGACTAATAAATAAAGAAAATGTTGAAAATGTTGCTATGGTTGTAAAAGATGTGATTGCTGATGTTCATACTGTCCCTATTGTATCTATAAATTCTGGTGTGCATCTAGATAATATTGATGTGATTGTTAATGTTCATACTATCCCTACTGTACCTACAAATTCTGATGTGCATTTAGATAACATTGATGTGCCTGCTGATGTTTATACTGCTTCTATTGTGTCTATAATTCCTGATGTGCATTCTGATATTGTTGTGCCTAATCTTCTCTCAAAATGATAGTCTCATTAAAAATGATAGTTTTATTGATAACACTACTATACATACTGCCTTAGCTCTTCCTAGTACTAAAAATCTGTGTTTCACTATTAATAAAAGTGCTCAGGATCATATGATCTGACATAGAAGACTAGGGCACCCNACAAATTTTGATGTGCTTTTAGATAACATTGATGTCATTGCTGATGTTCATATTGTTCCTACTGTATCTACAAATTCTGGTGTGCATCTAGATAACATTGATGTGCCTTCTGATGTTTATACTGCTTCTACTGTGTCTATAATTCCTGATGTGCATCCTGATACTGTTGTGCCTAATCTTCTTGATGTGTCTCAAAATGATAGTCTCATTAAAAATGATAGTTTTATTGACAGCACTACTGTACATACTGCCTTAGCTCTTCCTAGTACTAAAAATCTGTTTTTCACTATTAATAAAAGTGCTCAGGATCATATGATCTGGCACAGAAGACTAGGGCACCCATATTCCAGAATCTTACATAAAATTTTATCCGCCCTAACTAACTCAAAGTCTGCCACACTTACACAAACTTCCTCTTTATTCTATGATGCATGTCAACAAGGCAAACTTCACAATGCAAGTTTCCCTCATTCCTTTTCTCATGCCACTGCTCCATTAGAATTAGTCCATAGTGACTTATGGGGTCCTGTCTCTTACCTTCTTCTAAAGGTTTTAGGTATTACATACAATTTCTTGATGATTACAATAGATACACTTGGTTGTTTCCCCTTAGAACTAAAGCTGAAGTTAAGTCCATTTTTATTAAATTTCATCATCTTGCTAAGAGACAGTTTGGTTACAAATTAAAATGTCTACAATTTGATCAAGGAGGGGAATTCATAGCACTACATACATATCTCACAAACTTAGGCATTCAGTTTAGACATTCATGCTCTCATATCCACCAACAAAATGGTAGAAGTGAAAGAAAACATAGGCAGATAGTTGAAACAGGACTAACCTTGCTTGCTCAAGCTTCAATGCCTCTTCATTTTTGGTGGTTATCTTTTGAAACTGTTGTTTATGTTATTAATAGAATGCCTACCCCTGTTTTAAATAATATCTCACTTTACCAAATGTTATTTAAAATATCTCCTGTCTATGAAAGCTTAAGGGTTTTTGGGTGTTCTTGTTTCCCTTGCCTTAGAGCTTTTAATCGTCATAAATTCAGTTTTCATAGTACAATATGTGTCTTTGTTGGATATAGTCTTGTCCATAAGGGTTACAAGTGTCTACAACCCAATGGTAAAATTGTTATTTCACCCAGTGTTAAATTCAATGAATTAGAGTTTCCTTTCTCCTGTAACAATTTTTGTTCTCAGTTTGTTCCTAAATCTAATTCTGAATCTAGTTTTGAGTCCTCTCAAAATCAGCCTTTAACCAATACATCTCTACCTTTTCCATTCATATCTGTACCTTCTCCTGAGTCTCCACAAAGGCCTTCTAAAGATCCTTCTGCTGTAACAAATCCCTCAGGTAAGTCTGATTTTTTAACTGCAGCAGTTGGGACTAACTCAAAAAAATCACATACTACACATAACACTCCTCTACCTACACATAACACTTCTCTACCCGTATATGGTTCAACACAATTTGAATCATTAGCCACAGATTCACATAAACCTGCTTACCTGAACCAATCATTACCAACCTTTAACATTGAAGTTGATTTCATATCATACCAGCCTCCATTTTTAACTAAGTCATCATCATCAAACACCTCCACACACCAGCCTACATCTTTAACTAAGTCATCATCATCAAATAATTCAACACATCAGCCTACAAGTTCAAACAATTCCACACATCAGCCTACTGGTTCAAACAGTTCCACACTTCAGCCTACAAATTCAAACCATTCTACTGATTCAGCCTCTCATTTACCTGTCCTCTCTACATGTCCTGGTTTACCTTCATGCTCACTTGAGGTTGATCTCACATCACTAAAGAATTCTACTGATTGTATGACTTTCAAACCATCTACCTCAACCTTAAACACACACCCNAGAACTTCAGTGGTAGGCTTGCAAGAGAATATTTAGGTATATTAAGGGAACACAACACTATGGGTTACATTTTAAACCAGCTAGCACTTTAAAAGTTGAGTGTTATGCTGATGCTGATTAGGGCAGCAATCTAGAGGACCAACGGTCTACAAGTGGCTATTGTGTTTACATGGGACCAAACTTGATCCAATAGAGTTCTAAAAAACAAAAGGTTGTAGCTCTTTCTTCTACAGAGGTTGAGTATAGAGCTTTGGCCCATACAGCCACAGAAATTGCATGGCTTCAGAGTTTGTTCACTGAGTTGGGTTTACAAATTAATGGCACTCCTGTTATTTGGTGTGACAATGTGAGTGATAGGGCCTTGGCAGCTAATCTGGTGTTTCATGCACAAACCAAACACATAGAGATTGATGCTCACTATATTAGAGAGCAAGTTCTTGCAAAAAAACTGCACATACAATATGTCCCTTCCAAGCTTCAAATAGTTGACCTCTTAACGAAAGCACTATCAGTTGCTCAGTTTACAGAACTCAGAAAAAGGCTGAATGTTGTAAGCCAAGAAAACATATAACTGAAACAAACATATAATTGAAACATTTTTTTTTTTTTACATATGCAATTTGTCTGCTGTTTATGTTATGCTACAGTTTACAGGGTGCAGCTTTTATGCTACAACTTACAGTTTTCGTGCTGAAGAATTGGGGTTGCAACATTGTTAAAACTGGAGCATTTGTTAAAATTTACAGTTTTGTGAGATTGCAGGATTGTTTGTGTGAAATACAGTTTACAAATTTGTGTAGTTGGTGAAGTTTTGTGTGGCAGTTTACGTATTTGTGTTGAATGTAGTTGGTGAAGTTTGTGTTGAGTAGCTGCAGATTTATGAGTTTGCAGATTTATGAGTTTGCAGATTTGTGTAGTTGATGAAGTTTTTGTGTGGCAGTCTACGTTTTTGTGTTGAATGTAGTTGGTGAAGTTTGTGTTGAGTAGCTGCAGATTTATGAGTTTGCAGACTTGTGAAGTTTAGTTGGAAAAGTTTGTGTTGTGGTTGGATCAATTTGTGTTGCTGGAAGAAATCTGATAAGAAAAATGCAGTTTGTGTTGCTGGAAGAAATCTAAAATCTGATAAGAAAAATGCAGAGAAAAAAATACAGTTTGTGGGTGTTTGGTTGATTTGTAGGTTTTGTCAACTTGAAAGGTTGAAGTTACAAATGCAGCTATTGTTGTTTGGTTGAGTTGCAAATTCATTATTGAAAGTTGCAGAATTAGTAGGAGAGAAAACCTAATGAAGAAAGAAGTCAGTTAAAGTTGTTGTTTACTAAGAAAGACTGAAAATTGAAAATGATCAAAGTTAGAGGAGCTATTTGAGTTCGCTGTTATTGTTGGCTTCATCAGCTCGCTAACTTCATTAGCTCATTGCAGATTCATTTTGTAATGGTTAAAAGCTGTTGTCCTATTCGCTTCATCAGTTCACTGTTGTTGTTCGTTTCATCAGTTGTTGTTTGCTGCATCAGCTGTTGTTCGCTGCATCAGCTCATTGCAGATTCGTTTTGTAATGGTTAAACGATGTTGTCCTATTCGCTTCATCAGTTCGCAGTTGTTGTTTGTTTCATTAGTTGTTGTTCGCTGCATCAGCTGTTGTTCGCTTCATCAGCTCGTTGCAAATTTGTTTTGTAATGGTTAAAAGTTGTTGTCCTATTCGCTTCATCAGTTCGTTGTTGTTGTTCGCTTCATCAGTTCGCTATTATTGTTCACTTCATCAGCTGTTGTTCGCTTAATTAGCTCGCTAACTTTATCAGCTCGTTGCAGATTCGCTAACTTCAGTTGCAATTTCTGTTTGAAGCTAAATTGAAGGGAAGGAAGCACATAAATATAACCCAGTTTAGGAGGGAATGTCAATGTACAGGCAAAACTTGTAACACTTCTTTGTCCTCTTTCAATTATTAACCTAATAGATTAGGTAGTGTCGCTGACCTAAATTGCCATTTTAAATAGATCGAAATAAGCCAAAAGGCTTTCTCATTTATATATTAAATAAAAAATGTTCTTATATAACCAATCTATTAAATTAAGTTTCTTAATTAAAATTTTCAAGATTCTGTCCCTGAATATATTCAAACTTATTAATTTTTTAGAGATTGATGCTCACTATATTAGAGAGTAAGTTCTTGCCAAAAAACTGCACATACAGTATGTCCCTTCCAAGCTTCAAATAGTTGACCTCTTAACAAAAGCACTATCAGTTGCTTAGTTTACAGAACTCAGAAAAAGGCTGAATGTTGTAAGCCAAGAAAACATATAACTGAAACAAACATATAATTGAAACATTTTTTTTTTTACATATGCAATTTGTCTGCTGTTTATGTTACTGCTATAGTTTACAGGGTGCAGCTTTTATGCTACAACTTACAGTTTTTGTGCTGAAGAATTTTGGTTGCAACATTGTTAAAACTAGAGCATTTGTTAAAATTTACAGTTTTGTGAGATTGCAGGATTGTTTGTGTGAAATACAGTTTACAGATTTGTGTAGTTGTGAAGTTTTGTGTGGCAGTTTACGTATTTGTGTTGAATATAGTTGGTGAAGTTTGTGTTAAGTAGTTTAGATTTATGAGTTTGCAGATTTGTGAAGTTAGGTTGGAAAAGTTTATGTTGTGGTTGGATCAGTTTGTGTTGCTGGAAGAAATCTGATAAGAAAAATGCAAAAATGCAGTTTGTGTTGCTGGAAGAAATCTGAAATCTGATAAGAAAAATGCAGAGAAAAAAATGCAGTTTGCGGGTGTTTGGTTGATTTGTAGGTTTTGTCAACTTGAAAGGTTGAAGTTACAGATGCAGCTGTTGTTGTTTGGTTGAGTTGTAGATTCATTATTGAAAGTTGCAGAATTAGTAGGAGAGAAAACCTAATGAAGAAAGAAGTCAGTTAAAGTTGTTGTTTACTGAGAAAGGCTGAAAATTGAAAATGATCAAAGTTAGAGGAGCTGTTTGAGTTCGCTGTTATTATTGGCTTCATCAGCTCGCTAACTTTATCAGCTCATTGCAGATTCATTTTGTAATGGTTAAAAGCTGTTGTCCTATTCGCTTTATCAGTTCACTATTGTTGTTCATTTCATCAGTTGTTATTTGCTGCATCAGCTGTTGTTCGCTGCATCAGCTCGTTGCAGATTCATTTTGTAATGGTTAAAAGTTGTTGTCCTATTCGCTTCATCAGTTCGCAGTTGTTGTTCGTTTCATCAGTTGTTGTTTGCTGCATCAGCTGTTGTTNAGAAAAATGAAATGCAGTTTTTTTTTTTCTGGTGCAGATCTGAAGCTTTACTGAGTTTCTGAAGCTGTACTGAGTATAAGCAATTCTGAAGCTGTAAAATGAAGTTGATGTTGTAAGTTGCTGGAAGAAAACAAGAGGCTTCAACCATTTGCAGAGTAGTCCAGTTTGAGGAGTTGTGTTGAGGAGTGGTTTTTTTTTTTTTTTTTGGTTGTAATTTCTGTTTGAAGCGAAATTGAAGGGAAGGAAGCACAGAAATGTAATCCAGCTCAAGAGGGAATGTTAGAATAAAAAGCACACTCAGTCCAGCTCAAGGGGGAATGTTAGAATAGAAAGGACTAAATTGCCAATTGTCAAAAGGTGTGGGGTTTATTTGTAATATTACTGAAACGATGTCGTTTCAGTAATCTGTAGCCTTTCTCTTCAGCTGAATCGTGTTACTCCCTTCAGTCTTCAGTCTTCATCAGTTTTCTCTTCTCTTTGTAAACTTTCTCTTGTAGTATAAAAAGGGGCTTTTGATTGTAACACAAATCAATCAATGAAATGCATAGATTCAGTTTTAATTAGTTTTTCTCTCGATTATTTTCTGAGTTTTACAGGTGGTACCACCGTATGACTTGATGAATCTTGGTGCTTCTATTTTCTTAATTTTAGTTGTTAGTTGGCTTACACACAGAATTAATTTCTGCATGATATCACCAAAGACAGTTCCTTAATTTGAACACAAGTTAATAAATGATGCCTTGTATTCCTTTTTTTTTTTTTTAACATGTAATATGCAAACTAAAAGACTTCAGTTAGGATTTCCCATCCACCTTTTATATATGGTGGCCAATAATAATGGGTTTATTATTTTTACATGAGTAAACGACTTTTTCCCACCCAAGGTTTGCCTTAATGACACTTTTCCATAAAAAAAGTTTCAAAATACCACTTTCTCATCAAAAGTTTATATTCTGTTAATACCAAAAGCCAATTCTGGCGGCGAAAATTCTTTCTGTCACCATCATTTAAACTTTCGGTCTCTTCTTTACAAAACCCCTCTCACTCTGACACTTGATTTCTTGCCGATTGTCTGCCACCGTAAAGCTAGGGTTTTCTATTTTTAACTGATTTTTGACTAACTCTGGCAGCGAATATTCAATCGGTCACCACCATTTGATCCACTGGCCTTCACTGTAGAAAATCCCTCTCACCCTAGCTTGTGGTAACTCGCTGAATGTCAGCTGAGAAAGTGAAGTGCATTTTGGCGGAATATAAACTTTGGGTGGAAAAGTGGTATTTTAAAACTTTTTGGGTGGAAATGTGTTATTAAGGCAAAGCTTGGGTGGGAAAAAGTCGGTTTGCTCTTTTTACAGTATCTATATATATCTTTGAATTAAGTAATATCACTTGTGAAGAAGGTATCATTTGTCCTCACAAATATAAATTAATTGTATTGAAAAGCGAAAGGTATGTTAGTAGTAGTTACCATGTCGGTTTCTCACTTTTTATTTATTTATTTATTTATTTGTTCATCTTTCAAGGCTCACAAGTTAATTAATGGGTATCAAACTTAAGTTTATTTTCTCTATGAACTCTGTTAAGAAATTCAAATCACAATACTTGCATACTAACAACTCTTTATAAACATGACAAAACTTAAAACTTTCGCGAATATGAGTGGATCATGTGATGTCGTTATTTAATTATTTTCATATATTCTAATTTTTTGAAGCAATTAATCTTTTCTCGGATCCTTCAAATATTTGATTCCATTCTCTATTTGTCTCTTCCTGATATGCTCACTCATGAAGAATATATTTATTTGGCTGAATTATATAAATTAATAAATTAGTGAAAAAACAATATCTTTTATTTGGTAGCTAAGATATCACCAACCGAATATATTTTTTCCCTATTAAAAAGTTTAATATGAATCACGTAAGTATTCAACAGTACATAACTAAGGATACAAGGATACAAAGTTGGAATTTCAACTTAGTGTACATAATATTATTGATGTACAGTTTTATCATTTTCCTCTTATACTATCCTTGTAATAATATATATATATATCCATAGATATATAGAATGAATAGTGTAATTACTAAATATATTTAGGATGGGAAATTTTGTGATACATAGATTAGATAGTGGAATTACTAACTGAGTGAAATTGATGAGATCGAAGAAAAAATTAAGAAAAGATGGAGAAGAAACTTATGAACTGAATCTGCGTTTCTGCTTTTTTCTCTACAGCACCTTAGCTCACTTTACTCTTTTATATGTAAAAGAGTAAAGTGAGCAGTGAGCTGACTTAAAGAAACGGTTGTAGTAAAAACTACACCGTTTCTACCTCCCACACAAGCCCTCACAAGTTTGATAGTTAACAACTAACACCCATTTTACATTACATTCTAACATTCCCCCTTGAACTGACTGGAGTAATGTTCTGTATTCTGATCTTCAATCTTCTGCTGATTCAAATCACTTGCATTCTTCTAACTTTTCATTCTAACATTCCCCCTTAAACTAATCTGGAGTAATGTTGGAGTAATGTTCTGAGTATTCTGATCTTCAACGACTTCCATGATTCACGTATCACATCATCTTGCATTTGCTGATCTGCAACACTTTTGCTGATCATATTAATGCAAGACCAGCTACAACTCCAGCACCTGCTAGTTACTACTCTCAAAAAGAAACAACAGTTTAGCAATAGGAAAGCTGCCAGTTTAAACTCCATGTAACATTTAAGAGCCATCGGTAGAACTACAACTCCAATCTTCTGCTGCAACTTCAACACAAAAAAAAAAAAAAAAAAAACAACTGAAATACACACTTGTCAATCTGCAGCTTAACTTGTCACTTTCAACAAACACACACACTCAACTTTCTTTTCAATTTTCACAAGACAAAAAAAAAAAAAAAACCAACTGCAAATACAACTTTCACATAGCCACAATGCCCACTCAAACTAAACCAACTCATCAGTCTTCATTCAATATTGCAGCAAAAAAATCTCATTGTTCTCCATTTATGTAGCAAAATACTCAGACCTCATCAGTTATGCATTCAGTAACCTCATCAGTTCTTGAGCAAAATAATCTCCATTTACACAAAATACACAGACCTCATCAGTTCTCATTCAGTAAATCCCAAAATTCTAGTGCAACACTTACAACAACCAACAGAATTCCAGCTGCAACGCTCACAACGCCAGACAGAAATTCAGCTGGAAACTCAGTCATTTCCAGATTTCATTCCTCAACAACTACACAGATCAACTGCGAAACTAGTCATTTCCAGTTCATTCCCTCAACAACTACACAAATTCAACTGCAACCACACAGGAATTCCAGATTGCTCCAGATTGCATTCTCATAGCAAAAACACAGATTTCATTGCAACAGAAAATCTAGATTTCCAGAAAATCCAGATTGCATTCCCACAACATCAACACAAAATTCAACTACACATCACACATAAATTCCAGAAAATCCAGATTGCTCCAGACTGTATCCACAGCAAAAAAAAAAAAAAAAAAACACACAGATTTCAACATTCAGAAAGTATTTCAGCTTCTTGATTCCACTGTGTCTTGGCTGATAACCTTCCATTTACTTCTTAATTCAATGAACTGAGTAACAGACAATGCTTTCGTCAGTAAGTCAGCAATCTGCAGTTTGGAGGGCACATATTGGATAGTTAACTTCTTTGCAAGCACTTGCTCTCAAACATAATGAGCATCTATCTCTATATGCTTAGTTCTAGCATGAAACACTGGATTGGCTGCCAAGGCTGCAGCACTTATATTATCACACCAAATGACAGGTGTGACTGAAATGGATAATCCTAATTCTACAAACATACTTTGTAGCCATGCAATTTCTGTGGCTGTTTGAGCTAGAGCTCTATATTCGGCCTCAGTTGATGAAAGAGCAACAACCTTTTGTTTTCTAGAGCTCCATTGAATTAAGTTTGGTCCCATATATACACAACATCCACTGGTTGACCTCCTGTCTTCCATGTTACTGCCCCAATCCGCATCAGCATAGCACTCTATGGTTAAAGTGCTTGCTGCCTTAAAATGCAGTCCATAATTCAAGGTACCTTTAATATATCTTAGAATTCTCTTACATGCTTGACATTGAAGATCCGTGGGAGCTTGCAAAAACTGACTTAGTTTGTTAACTGGAAAACTAATATCAGGCCGTGTAAGTGTCAAATATTGTAGGGCACCCACTGTACTCCTGTACAAACTTGGATCAGCAAATAACTCACTGTCAGTGGAATGTAACTTGGTTCTTACTGCCATTGGAGTTGTACAGGCATGACAATCCAACATTTTTGTCTTAGACAGCAGATCAACATCATATTTCCTCTGTTTTAGGTGGATTCCAGCAGCACTTCATAGTGCTTCTAGTCCCAAAAAATATGACAAAGATCCAAGTGTTTTAAGGGAATACTCAACATTTAAATCTTCCATAAGCTGAGTAATGAAGGAGTTATCTGACCCTGTTATAAGAATATCATCTACATACACAAGCACATAGGTGAGATGAAAATTCTGTTTAAACACAAATAAACTGCTATCAGAAACTGAATTCTGAAATCCTTTGCTAAGAAGAGCTGTTTTCAGCTTGTCAAACCATGCTCTTGGATCTTGTTTGAGTCCATATAGAGCTTTATGCAATTTGCATACATAGGTTGACTTAATGGGATCCTCAAAACCAAAAGGTTGTTGCATGTAGACTTCTTCATTCAAGGTTCCGTTTAGAAACGCATTGTTGACATCCACTTGTTGAATATCCCACCCTTTAGTAACATCTAAGGTGAGTATTATTCTAATAGTGGAGGCTTTAACTACTGGGCTAAAGGTTTCAAAATAATCAAGCCCAGGAGTTTGTTGAAAACCCTTGGCAACAAGCCTATCTTTGTATTTTTGTAGAGAACCATCAGAATTAAACTTGGTCCTAAATACCCATTTGTTCCCTACAATATTTTTATCTGAAGGAGCAGGAACTAAAGTCCAGGTTTCATTTTTAAGCAGGGCATCAAACTCACTCTTCATTGCATGTTTCCACTCAGGATTGTTCAGTGCTTCAAGAACAGTGTGAGGTTCAGGTTCAGGTTCAGGTATTACTACGCTGGTTTCTGAACTAATTCCTTGAGAATGACATGCAGTTTTTGATAAATTTATAGAATGATCAGACTTAGAACCAGTAGCTGGAATTTGTGACAAAGCAGCATAGAAATCAGTGGCTGTAGTGGTTATCAAGGCTGCTGAATTTTCAGAACTAGAACCTGAAACTGCAATAGTTGGTAAGGTTTCATAGTTGTCTTTCCTCTTAAACTTCTAGCTTTCACTTATTCTCTCTCTTCTTCATACATATAAGAGCAAATAAATTCCAAAGAACTAGGGTCACGTTGTTTTAAAAAGAAATAATAAATCTCACCAAAGATTCTGAACATGATGTCAATGTCCATTAAACAAAAAGAAGATACACATGATTAGTGTTTGATGACTCTTGCTAGTACTGTTTAAGTTTTGCGTGTATGTGTGTCTAATTTGTGTAGTCCTTATATATTTTCTTTTCAGAATTTAGTTAGTTACCCAACCAAACACTAAAAATATGTGGATCTAATCAGCATAATAATGGTTTATGACTATCATCAAACACTAAAACCAAAATTCAGACAAAATTTAGTTTTGTCAAATATTTTAGAAGTTATTCCATGATCACACACTAATTAATTAATGAACTCATCAAAAGAAGTTTAAAAAGAAAAAGAAAGTAACTTGATGAGGAGACATAATAATGAATAAATAGACTCAATTAGGAAAAGAAATTAAATTAATCAGGGTGTATCTTCTTTTTCTTTAATAGACATTGAGGTCATGTTCATGATGTTTGATGAGATTTATTATTTCTCTTTAAAGCAAGGTGACCCTACTTCTTTGTAATTTATTTTCTCTTATATGTATGATGAAGAGAGAGTATAAGTAAAAGCTAGAAGTTTCAGAGGAAAGACAAATTAGAAAAATCCTATTTTCGATTTTCAATGTTATTGCATAGATCTCTAACTCTCAACAATGTTGCACATAGAAACTGGACTTTTTTTTTGTTTTTTTTGTTTTGTTTTTTTATGACCAGGACTTAGAGATATTAGGGAAGGCACAACATTGTAAAATGACCTAGAAACCTTATCAGATTGTTGGCTTATAGTATCATTTTTGAGAGGAATATTTGTGTTGTTGTTTGGGTTTCTAGTAGTGGCAATGTGCACTGAACAGTTATACAAATCGACTGAATTGAACATCTCAAGTCGAATTTCATATCTATGAAGTCAAAATTGGGCTTCCTGTAATGTAGCAGAGTCAAATTTTGACTCAATCCTAGAAGTTAAGTTCACTACTATTGCGTCAAATTCAGTTCCAAGACCATCTAAGACATATTGTAATAAATCCTCATCAGCTATTATCGATCCACTAGCTGATAAACTCTCCACTATCTCTTTCATTTTCTTAATATAATCGCCTACACTTAGGTTGCCTTTTTGTGTTGTTTGAAGCAAGTTTTTGAGATGCAAGGCTTTAGCTTTAAAATTAGTAATGAATTCATTCTCTAGGGAAAACCAATCTCAATAGAAGTTTTACATTTTCTCACAAATCCAAACATACTTTCTGAAATTGATGCCAAAAGCCAACTAACTAAGAACTTGTCAGTTCTTTTCCACATTATATAGGCAGGATTCAATTTCTCATCAACCGAAACACTACTAGCTCTTACTATATTACCAATTTGACCTAAGTCCTGTTAAATAGCTGAATAAAAAATTAATAAAGGTGAAGGGCAAGAAATTCTACCGAGAAGATGATGTTCGAGTTCATGTGAACCCACGGCAGACAGAACTTGGGAGCTCTAGAAACGATAGTTGTTCTAAGTGAGCTTTGGGTTTATCACTTGTAGGCTAATAGCTTAAGCCGATGTAGTTCGATTGGAAGATTGCTTCAACATCCCGTTAGAGTTGTTGAGTGATCCGGAGGAATTCGCCATTATGCCCTTAATGAAACAACAAATGATATATTACTAATATATAATGTTAGACTATGTTAAACTCGATAATATAGCTCGAGTTTAGCATTTAACAGTATGATATAACCCTAGTTAGTAAATTCGCAAATTATACGCCCACCTGTATAATTTGCGTATTATTCATGAACAACCGTATTTTATAAACCCAGCTGTATTATTCGCGAATTATATACCTCAGCTGTATTATTCGTGAATTATTCCCGTATCCGAATTTTTGCCGAATTTTTATAAACGTATTTTTCACAATTTTCTGTATCATACCTGTAAAATTCTCGTACCTTTTTTTTGCCGTACCCGTATATTTGAAATGTTATATAGATTTTAACAAAGTAGCCCATGAAAAGTGCTAAAACTAGGATTGATATTGCTGTATTTTTCAAAACGTATTATTGACAATGTGTCGTATTAAACCCATATATACCTGTATCGTATTTTTTCCGTATCCGAATTTTATGGCCGAATTTTTACAAACATATTTTTCACCATTTGCCGTATTATACCCGTAAAATTCTCGTACCTTTTTGTTGCTGTACCTGTATTTACTAACTAGGGATATGACAGTCTAATTAAAGCATGCTAGATCATACTACCATGCTAGACTTGGTAGTCTAGTGCATTCCGACTATTTTTGTTTTTAATATTTTTCAGTAAGGGAAATTAGGTTAAGTCATGTGATTTTATGGCTAAACCTATCCTTTAGACAAACCTTTAGCATTATGAAAATCAAAATTAGTAAAGATGGTTATATATGGAGATATTTCATATTTCTAAATGAGTTTAACAAAGGAAAGATATATTAGCGATAAGCTCTGACAAAAGATGTCATTAAGAAAAGTTGTTTAACCATTTTGTAATTTGTCTTTCTCTGAAACTTCTAGCTTTCACTTATTCTCTCTCTTCTTCATACATATAAGAGCAAATAAATTCCAAAGAACTAGGGTCACGTTGTTTTAAAAAGAAATAATAAATCTCACCAAAGATCGTGAACATGATGTCAATGTCGATTAAAGGAAAAGAAGATACACATGATTAGTGTTTGATGACTCTTGCTAGTACTGTTTAGTTTTGCGTATATGTGTGTCTAATTTGTGTAGTCCTTATATATTTTCTTTTCAGAATTTAGATAGTTACCCAACCAAGCACTAAAAATATGTGGATCTAATAAGCATAATAATGGTATAAGACTATTATCAAACACTAAAAACAAAATTCAGACAAAATTTAGTTTTGTCAAATATTTTAGAAGTTATTCCATGATCACACACTAATTAATTAATGAACTCATCAAAAGAAGTTAAAAAAGAAAAAAAGTAACTTGATGAGGAGACATAATAATGAATAAATAGACTCAATTAGGAAAAGAAATTAAATTAATCAGTGTGTATATTCTTTTTCTTTAATAGACATTGAGGTCATGTTCACAATATTTTGATGAGATTTATTATTTCTCTTCAAAGCAAGGTGACCCTACTTTGTAATTTATTTGCTCTTATATGTATGAAGAAGAGAGAGTATAAGTAAAAGCTGGAAGTTTCAGAGGGAAGACAAATTAGAAAATCCTATTTCCAATTTTCAAAATTATTGCATAGATCGCTAACTCTCTCACCAATGTTGCACATAGCAACTGGACTCTTTGCATTTTTTTTTTTTATGACCGAGGGTGTTTGGGCTAACTTACACGTAGCTCAACTAATCCCCCAGGACTTATGACTACCGGCTGGGTAAGAGTTCCAGTGGATACCCCTATTATAACCAAAAAGGGACTCGAATTCAGAACCTCTTATGTAATACACCCAAGAGTCCTTATCAAACCACTCGACCTTTATTGATAATTGATAATAATGACTCTTTATTTATTCAATTATGTCTATCAGAAAATATAATATTGTATTGTGACAATTGATCTTTTTTTTTTTTTTTTTTTTTTTTTTTCTTCAATTTCATTATTGTTTTGTTAACTTTATTAAACGTCAGATGTTTATAGGGTTATCTATAGTCTTGATCCTTTCTTTTTATTAAAATGGACGTTGTATTATTGTCAATTGTCATGACAATTCTTCTTTAGCCATCTTTAAGTAACTTCAGTGTAACAATCAGAAGCCAATTCTTTAAGCACACAAGAGAGTGTGTGTATGTTGTAGCTATCAAGTTTTGTGCATTGTCTACATTGGCATTAGTTTAGTATTGTTTAAGTTAAAACAAAAATTAAAAAGGACTATAAATCTTAGTGATCTCATCCTGGCTTGCTCCTGGAAGGCATTGAAGCTGAAGTGTATGAATCAATTTATTCTCCTTTCGAGATTATAAGTAGATCATATAAAAAAAGAAAACCAACTGAAGTCAGCACTCAATTTACCCTGGTTTGAATAGGATTTGCTCTCCCAACAACCCTTAGGGCTATGTCTGGTTTGTGGATTAGAAATAGTTGAAATGAAAGTATTATGAATGAGTAGAATGAGATTACTTTGTTTGCTTATAGTAAAGAATGTTGATGGAATAGAAAACAATTTGTTGCTTTTGGATAAAAATGCCCTTAATTTATTTTATTTAATAGATATAATTTTCATTTTTTAATTAAATGTGAAATTCAAAATATTTACAAATTTTGTATTTCAATATATTTTAAGAAATGAAAAACAATTTAAAAACTTTCAAATTGGTCAACATAGGTCAAAGTCACCGGCCGATGACTTTTGGTCACACTGTTGGCATCAACGTCAACACGTGAATGATCAAAGGGTATCGATATGTCAATTTGGTTGGATCTCGGCTGTCGAAGACTGACAACGTGATGTCACATGCGGTTGCCTTGATCGAAAACCACTATATGTCGCATAGGAAATTGGAATCTAGATGTCACATAAGTGATATTTCTATTTTTCTATTGCTTTAAGGTACGTAAAATAATGAGAGAAGAAAGAAACCCGAAAAAGAAAAAAAAATGATCAAGATGCTCCAATAATTTGAAGAAAATAAAAATGCAGAAAGTTCAATTGCCATGTACAACATTGTTGGGAGTTAGAGATTTGTGCAATAATATTTAAAATTGGAATTAAGATTTTCTAATTTTTCTTTCCTTTGAAACTTCTAGCTTTTACTTTGTTGATGCTGGAATTTACATCAATTAGAGGTACGTGTTTGACAGCATTAGAACCACGTAGGATGAGTGCGTGATGACGATCGATCAACGATAGAATGATATGATAATGAGTATGCAAAGGTTAACGTAAAATGTAAAGAACATAAAAGAGTTTTTTAAGTGGTTCGGATGCTTATAATGCAAATCCTACATCCACTGTTATGTTACTAAATGTATTTGAGATTTGTGATCTTAGTTACTAAGAGTTATCTCAACGATATTTCTATCTTGAGTTCTCTCTTTTCTTAGCCTGGTTGTATTATCCCTAAAACTGAATAGGGTTGTGTTTATATAATACTTGTTACAAGGTTGAGTTTGAAATAAACTCAAATTCGACAAAATAGGAAATAACATGATCTTTGACCTTCATTGTGGAGTCCATATTGCAATATATCTCCATGCCAAACAGTGAATTATCCTCTCAGAATTTTTCACATAACATCTATCCTTAGTTTTTGGACGTCAATTTCATGCTTCAAAAACTGCAAGCTTCAAAGACTATGAGCTTTACCACCCAAGCTAATGATGTGCGATTTGTATAATGCTGAGTAGACGAATTTTATACCTTAAGGTATGATTTGACATTCCTGAGCTCTTAATGACAAGCTTTACTCATCGTTACGAGCTGTAGACGAGCTATGACTCAACGTCAATGACGAGCTGTGATCCAACTAGGCGTGCGATGCGCAAACCTGGGGTTAACCCGTTTCTACACAAGAAGACGCATTTAGCAGAGTTAAATAGTGACTGGACAAATAAAGAATACATGCCCACAAAGGACGGCGTAAGTGATAAAATACACGTTTACTTAGTGGTTTATGGGGATTATTTGTTAGAAATTAGGCTTAATTTGGTAAAGTTGCTTGATATTTTCATAATTGTCTTTTATGGAATCACGGGTGTGTTTGAGTGTTTTTCAGGTTCTTAGTGCTAAATATTATACTCAAATGAAAATTCATATCGACAACGGAATGAGTGACAAGTAGAAACAAATGAATCGGTATCAGAATTGAATTGAAAAAGTTATGGAGCTTTGAAGTAAGAGGAGATTCTACATTATGCTCTAATTTGAGTATGCTTTGGTTTTTTGACAATATCTTGAGCTATTGACCTTAGATCAAAACTATTCTTTGACTGTTGGAAAGCTAATTCAAAGGGATATATTTCATATGTTTACCACTTCTCCATATTCCATCGTTATCGAGCTCAAAAATCACAATCTATGAAGTGCTGTGGAATGATGTGAGAAGAAGAAGAGTTATTACTGTGCCACAGCACTGTGTCGCGACACACTTTGTCCAGTAGCTACCATGCAGTAGCACAGTGCTGGGGCACAGTCACTGCAGTTAAGAAATTTTCATCCGTTTTTGTTTAGGAAAATAGGGTTAAGAGTCTTAAACCAAATAGAATTAAGGAAAATAAAACCCTAACCTTTGTGGGATATGAATAGAAGTCTTTTAGCATTATTTTAGGGATTCTTTGAGGAGAATAAAAGAAGGAAGATCTATAGAGAAGAAAAGGGACAAAAGTTCTGGAGTTTTGATTCACAATATAGATAAGTTTTTCTTGTTCCTCTCTTATAAACTCATGATGATTGTTTTAATAAAGATGATTGTTCCTTTCCTATTTATTATGAACTAAATTTATTCTCTAGGGCTAAGATGTAGCCCAATCTCTTGATTATGTGTTGATTTATGCATGTAATTGTTCTTAGAATTTTTCCTAAGTTTTACTATTATACCTAATGCTTTTGATTCTTAGAGCCAAGAATTGAATGAACTAATGGACTCGTTGAGATCGAGAGATGATACTTAATGGTCTATGGTAGAAAACCATAGGATGAGCGAACACTAGAGATAGGTTACCGTGACTGGGAGTTTTGGTAAACTCCATAGAGCGTAATGATCTCTAATTGCTTAAATCTGATTAGAGGTAATTGGGTTAGTAGTTAGGGGTTAATTTGATAATTTTCGAGAGAAAGTTATTAGAAATTTAGGGAGTTTGACTTGTAGGAAGAGCTTAAAAAATTAACATAAGTGATCAATACAAATAAATAATAGTTGGTGTGACATATATGCCCTAGGTTAGTCATCTTGTTTTAACCCAAAGATGTTGTAATTGTTCTCTTTTCAATTCTCTTTTAATTTCAATTGTTAATTTATTTAATTTAGGTTTTTCTTGATAATTTGGTTTGATCAAATAGTAATAGGACAGTTTAATTTGTAATTGATAATAGTAATTCCTTTGGGTTCGATATCCGTATTATTACACTTTATTACTTACACAATTTTGTATACTGCGAAAAACCACAAAATAAGCCCATGAAGGATTTACAGATTGATGAAGCCCATCGAGGACAGTGAACCCCAAAGGATTCTGGTTTAGAGACCACAAAGGTTTCTAAGAAACTCTGTATTTCTTCAAAAGATCCTTTTACAATGTGAAAAATGCCCTTATATAAGCGCACAAAACCTTAATAGTAATCTGACACTTGCCCTACATTTATCAACTTTAATGACAAGTGTTCCTATTTTTAAATCCCTACAAACACATGTACTATTCTAGAATAAAGCAAGGTAAACATTTACACTTATTTTCTCTAGGTATTCACTTCACTACTCGACCCATTTAGCTCTTATAGCTCGTAGGTCACTTCTTAGGTAGATCGCCGGTCGTTGCAACAACCTGTCATGATGCTCCCATATCATTATCCCTTTCTTGAAAAACAACCTCGAACCGACGTCGTCTTCTTCTACTCCCTTCATGTCCTTTTTCCAATATGGTGACAAATCGGACACATAGAAGGTACCTGAGACTCATAGTTACTTGTAACTCGATCTGTAAGCATGTCATTGATCTTTCGAGAACTCTGAAAGGTCCATCAGTCCGCGGCTGCAGCTTGCCAAATATCCTCTCTGGAAATCTTTCCTTCCTCAAATGAATCCAAACCAAGTCTCCAGGTTGAAAAACCAATTACTTGTGATGATGATCTGCCTTTACTTATAGACTTCATTCTGCTTTGCAATCTATGCTTCACTTAGGCAAGCAAATCCTTGATCATCTCAGCTTGCTCTTCTCATCAAACTGTAATGATGTAGAACCAATAATGGTGCTAAGTCAAGAGGTGTGGATGGACATTGACGACCTTAAATGAACTTTTCTTAGTGGTTTGGTTAGGCAGTCTATTGTATGCAAACTCAACTTATGGCAACACCAAATCCCATTGTCATGGACTGTCACAAACTAAACTTCTCTATAAATTGCCCAAACTTCGATTAACAACCTCTGTTTGTCCATATGTCTGGGGATGAGAGATGAACAAAAATGAACTTGTCCCCATCTTTCGCTACATCGTCCTGAAAAAATGACTCACAAACTTCACATTATGATCTGAAGTAAGCGATCTTAGAACTCCATGCAATCAAATGACATCTCGTAGGAATTATCTCACGATCTGTGATGCATTGAGGTCTTGTTAACATAAAGAGTGTGCCATCTTGGAAAAATGGTCTACCACCACCATGATCGAGTCCTTGTTCCTTTGGGTCCTCAGCAATCAAACCAAAAATCCGAACTTAGATCTTCACATGGTGCCATGGGAACTGGTAAAGGCGTGTATAGCTGCTATGGTGCTTTGAGTCTTTGCAGTCAAAATGTCTGACATCGCTTGAGTACCTATACGTCTCTCTTCAGCGAGGCCAAAAGAAGTGTTCATTGATCAGAGTCATCCTCTTATCTTTTCCAAAGTGACAACTAGACCCCCATGAGTCTCCTCAATGATTGCTCCCCTCAAAGAATAGTCAGGAATGCAAAGCTTGTTTCCTTTTAAGAGATAACCTTCCTGAATCAAGAATTACAGATAAGGTCGCTTTGACATTCTCCTAAATCTCTCTAAAATAAAGACATTGTGGTACAACCCTGAAACTATTCAAACCATGTCATCAAACTTCCATCGTTGTGAGCAAAGTATGTCTTCGACTCAAAGCATTCACAACCTGCAATACTCGGACTGATGTTTGATAGCAATGTGAAAACCTAAAAAAAACTCTACCCACTTCGCATGCCTTAAATGAGCTAGTGCTGCCTGTTAATATACTTTAATGATTCATGATTAGAATGTAGTAAGAACTCTTTGGCATACAAGCAGTGCCTTTAATGTTCCAAGTTCTCACAATCACGTCGAACTCTTTATCATAGGGGTGATACCTTTCTTTGCATCATTCAACTTCTAATTCAAAAATGCTATGGTTGGGTCTTCTGACAGTACTCCCCTATTCCCCCTCCTGAGGCATCGTAATGTACTTTGAATACTCCTTGAAGTCTGGCAAAGTGAGCATTGGTACCTCTATCACCTTTTCTTTAATAGCTCAAAAGCTTTCTTAGCCTCTCAGTCTATTCAAAATTTCCACCTTCAAACATTTGTGATTGGCGCAATGATGTGCTGAAATTGCGAATAAACGACTATAAAACGATGCCAACCCTGAAAACTTCTAACGTCGTGGATACTCTTGGAATCGGCCAACTTAAGATTGCCTCAACCTTGGCTTCCATCCGTTCTAATTCCTTCTGTGGACACTACATACCCCAAAATTGTTACCTCGACAGAGCAGAATTGACATTTTTAAGATTTGTATATAACAACCTGTCCTTTTGTAAAATTTCACACACTTTCCTCAGATGCTCCAAGTGTTGTTCCAAGTTACTGTTGTAGATAAGAATGTTGTCGAAATACACAACTACAAACTTCCCAATGTAAGCTCAAAAAACTTGATTCATCAATCTCATAAATGTGCTCAGTGCATTTGATAAACCAAACAACATAGCCATCCACTCATAAAACCCCTCTCGCGTTTTGAATGCGGTTTTCCATTCATTGCTAGGTTTCACCCTAATCTGATGATACCCACTTCACATATCTATCTTTGAGAATACAATAGCTCCATGTAAAAAATCTATCAAGTCATCGAACCTTTGAATGCAGAATCGATATTTGATTGTTATCTTTCTTTGGCACTAAAAGTGCACGTATTGCACGTAGGCTCATACTCTCTCTGATTATTCCATTAACGAGAAATTCTTGAACTTGTCTCTTGAGCTCGTCGTGCTCTTTATGACTCACACGATAAGCGGCATTGTTAGGAATGGTTGATCCTGGCACAAAATCAATACAATGTTGGATGTCGTGCATTGGCAACAAACCTGGTGGCATCTCCTCGAGAATCATATCGTCGAATTCCTCTAACATTGGTCGCACTTCGAATTGTTCTTCGTTCTCTTCAATAACGATGAAAGCAAAGACTTATACTTTACTGTCAATCTCTTCTACTACATCGGCCTTCAACAAATAATGGTTTTCTCGCGAATTTTCAGCATGCTTCAAATCTATTGGCACTAGAGTAGTCTTCTTTCTAGAATAGGTATTCTTGTAGCCATTATGCATAGCCTGACGACCATATTGCCACGGTCTTCCTAACAAAATGTGGCCAGCTCCAGAGCGAATGACTTCACTAGGTCACATTATTATTAGAATCTCAGGCTCTTCGATGAATTCCACGAAACAGGTAGACAAAGCAGGGCTATCGCATTCACAGAAAAAGGAAAGGCATAAGCCGAACAAACTACTCAAAGCATTATATAGGTAGGAATGCCAAATTGAACCTTTGGCGAGTAGTTCATCCTTTCTGGTAGTAAGCACAGGAGCAGCTAAAGACTCCTGCCCTTCTTTTGGTCGGTCAGTCGGTATAGTCAGTTAGTAAATCAATCTGGTAGCTCAAGCGAGGTAGGAATTTAGTTACATCTTAGCTGGTAGTGATGATTTCTCCTCCTCGTTTAGGATTACTGAATTCCCCTTATTGTCTCGGAACTTCTTAAACCATTAAAGCTTGTACGGCCTCAAGTGTTCTTGTGTCTGCAAACTCAACTTATTAATCATAGGTCATGCGATCACGTTCTTGTAACTCCCCCTATCAATGATGATGTTGCACACTTTACCATATGATGTGCACCTCGTGTGGAAGATATTGTTGTGAAGCCATGAATCACCTTCGCCCATGGTCTCCACATTTAACATCCTTTTGACAACCAAACATTCTCCTTGATTGCCATAAACGATCTCTACGTCACTCGACTCTTCTGACACTTCCTTGTCATAGATTGGTTCTTCCTCTTCCTCTTCGACTAGAGTAACAAATTGCTGCAAAATGTCCAATACCCTGACATTTGTAACATCACTTACCTTTATAGCTCACCTCTTCCACTTGTTTTCCCTTATCAACGGGCCTAGACTTTTCCTTGAAACTTTGCTTAGCATTCTTCTATGCGCTTAAGCCCTCTCTTTCTACAAACTTCTTTAGATAGCACAAAAAGCTTGCATTTGTTGTTTTCAAATGCCTTTCCACTCTCATCGCTAAACGAAAAACATCATTGTACCCACAGTACTATTGTAGACATACCACATTAGAAACTTCATGTCGTAAACCTCCCAAAAACCTTGGGACTGTCTATTCGTCTTCCTCCACAACATCACATCACATTTTCATTCGATAAAACTCAACGATGTATTTTGCCACCGACAAACTACTTTGCAACAGATTGTGATACTCAATATAGGCCTCTTGCCTTTAATGCTCAGGCACAAATTTGCGCACTAGCAGTTTCTTAATCTTTTCCCACGTCGTGATCTTAAACCTTCGTTTTTGGAGCTCACTACTTCTTGACATGTTCCCACCATAAAGAAACATGTTTTCTCAAGTGAATAGCAAATAGCTTCACCTTTTATTCGTCTATGAACTTCTTAAAATCAAAGACTCTCTCGATTGTATGTAACGAGTCTAAAAATTCATCTGGGTGTGCTTTCCCATCGAATTCCAAAATCTCCCCCTTCATACCAACATTCAATGACAACCTCCTTTGCCTCGGGTCATTCTGATAACCCCTCTCACTTAACGACTCTCCGAATGGATTATCGTACTCATCATTTTCACACCACAAACAATCATCTCATCTGACCCATCATTTAGATGATTCCCATCAACTGAGTCCTCCAACTGTAAAACCCTCTGTCAGAGCTGCTTATTTTGCATCTAGGTTTCTTGAAGCAATCTCTTCAACTTGTCATTTTCTATATCTTTTAACTCTCTTCTATTGGCACGAGCCTCATCCTTCGACTTTAGCCCACGACCTCTTCCTTGACTATTATGTCTTCCACGACCATGGACATTACTAGTTTCTACCATTTTCACAACTCAACACATAACTCACTCTTTGAACCTGAAATGGAACAAAGAACTTGTTCTGACTGACAATCTCTCTCGGAACTAGAACTTGCTTTGATACCAAATCTGATGCAGTGAACCAGGGGTTAACGCATTTTTGCACAAGATGGTGCGTTCAGTGGAGCTAAAAAACGACCAGACAAACAAAGGATAGATGCCCACAAAGGATTTATGGCTTGATAAACGCCCACAGAGGATGGTGAACCCACAAAGGATTCTGGTTTAGAGACCACAAAGGTTTTGTTGACAATATTCTTCGTATATTTCTTCAAAAAACTATTTTTACAATGTGAAAAATGCCTTTATATAGGCACACAAAACCCTAATAGTAACTTGACACTTGCCCTAAATCTTATCAACTTTAATGATAGGTGTTCCTACTTTTAAATCCCTACATACATGTGTACTATTCTAGAATAAAGCAAGGTAAAACATTTGCACTTATATTCTCTAAGTTATTTACTCCGCTAATCGACCTCATTCAACTATTTATAGCTCGCAGGTCGCTGCAACAACCTACCATGATGCTCTTGCATTAGTGAGCCTTTGCTTGGCATCGAAAACAAGTAGGTGCGGAGCTTAAATAACCACAAAACGAGTCCTTTGGATGACTATATTGGGGCAAAGCTGGTATTTTGCTTTTGAAATAGGAAACGTCATATCCATTCATTTAATGCCATGTCCATCAAGCTCACATTCCTTTTTCTCCATGGAATGGGATACTCACCAACCAAGCTTAATGACGACTTAGTTCCTCGTTTTGATGTGCACGACGTGGCAAAGAATGAATGGTCGAGATTGCATCCTGCCCAATTTATAAACTGAATCTCCTTCTGGAAGCTAGGGTTTTTTTTTTTTTTTTTTTTTTTTTTTTTTTTTTTTAACAAAGCTTGCACAACGCTCTATTTTTTCACAACTCTAAACATCTCTAGCATTGTTCTTCAGTATTTTAACTTCTTTCCAACATTCTTCCAACGACTTCTTAAAATAAGTTCACAAATCTTCTTTCTGCCCTTCTTACCACCTTCATCTTGTTTTCATTTGCTTGTATTGGTAGATTTAGTCTTGATAGTTGCATTGGGCTTAAAAAGTTATAGGCTGGTCGGAAGTTATCACCGGGAAGTTTGTATGAAAACATCCGACTGTTTAGGACTAGAGGCAAGTGCGGTGTTGGTTTAGGGTTTATACCTTTAGGGTTTCCTCTAATGCTTGTCCTTCATGTCTTAGATGTCCGAAAACCAATAGACATAGTAGAGTTGAGGGCTTATTATGAGGAAGTCGAGGTTTATCCTATGGGCAAGGAGGTTGAGCTCATGACACTGGGGGCTAGACTAGACCAATCGAGAGGGAGTTAGTCCAGATAATGGAACAATATGGGATCTCCACCCCACCCCATGCATTGCAATATTTTACATTAACATTTTTTAATTAAAAAACTAGAGGTACAAATTGGTAATTCACATTATACAAGGGCATATCATAATTTCATATTTAAAAGGATATATTAGTAATGATTCGTTGATGACATAAATAATAAAAAAATTAAGTCAAATAGTAAAGGGTATTTTCTTTTCATAATAAATATCATTGTATTTAACGGAAATTATTATAAACATAATTAAAGTGATATTTTAAAAGTCTGTGGTGACAAAGTGTTATTAAGCCATTATTGGTGAGAAAAAGTCGTTCTACATAAAATTAGATGAAATTTTATAATTAATCTTTACGTATCAGCCTTTATTTTTTCCCACCACATATTAAATGTCATCTTTAATTTGCCTTTAATTAATCCAATTTTATAACATTTTCATCTAAATAATAACGTCCCTAACTTAAGCCATGGAATAAAAGGGTAAAATTAAAATATACAAAAATTAATCAAATATTAAAACAAATGAAAATTTTTTGTCACATGATATTGAACATAAGTAACAAGGAATAGTTACCACTTGATTTATTTAAAAAAAAATTATCAGAAACCGTCCATTTTCATGGTGCGTCACAAGCCCCTAACGACCAATTATACTCTTGAAAAAAGCAAAATAGGGGTAAATTGTCTTTAACTCGATATTGTCCTTCATCATGCAACGGCTCATTGAGGACATCTCATGGGTGGGGAGGACTTGATACATTTCAAATTCAATGGGGTGAGTCGATTAAAAAAAGCAATAGTATTCCCACGCAGTTATTTTTCTGAACAGCTGGGGGGCAAGGTGATTTTTAATTGATAAATAATTCTGTTTATTGATAAAGAAATATTCCTTGGGTCGTCTCTGATGTCGAGGGGTTAGGGAAAGGCCTATCGTCTCATGGACTAAGAAAAACATCTATTATGATATTTGGCGCTTTGCAATTATTATGGATCAAAAATAAAAATATAAAGAAAAATGTGATCTGTTTTATTGAATAAAGTAAATATTCCTTGGGGTCGTCTCTGATGTCGAGGGTTAGGGAAAAAAGACTCTAGCGTCTCATAGGACTAAGAAAAACATCTATTATGATATTTTGGCGCTTTGCAATTATTATGGATCAAAAATAAAAATATAAAAGAAAAATGTGATCTGTTTTATTGAATAAAGTAAAATATTCCTTGGGGTCGTCTCTAATGTCGAGGGGTTAGGGAAAGGCTTATCGTCTCATAGGACTAAGAAAAATATCTATTATGATATTTTGGCGCTTTGCAATTATTATGGATCAAAAATAAAAATATAAAAGAAAAATGTGATGTGTGTACCACATCTCTTTGACACTTCCTTTCATTTCATTATGATGGTGGAAAAAGGTAACATTATTTATTTATTTATTTTTGTTTTTTATACACATATCACAATAAAAGCAAGGGAGTAAGGAAAACTTTTCTACCGCTCTTAAAAAGATCAATATTAAAAATATGAAATAAAATAGCTGAGAAAGAAAGTGGAGTGATGTGTATACCACATCTCTTTTATTATAAAATGAAAATGTAATGTGAATACCACATCTCTTTTACACTTTCTTTCGCTGCTATTATGATGATGTAGGTAAAAAGAAAAAGAAAATATGAAAAGCAAAAATTATTTATTTTTATATTTTTATTTTTTTACACGTATCACAATATAAGCAAAAGAGTTAAAAAAAAAAAAAGTGTGTCCTGCAACACTTAAGTGGATAAATATTAAAATTATTAAATGAAATATTTAAGAGAGAAAGTGACGTGAAAGTCGATGCAAAGTTCTCGATAAGAAAATAACACATGTCAATATTTGAGGACGTACCAATAGAAAAAATATAAAAAATGGAAAATTAAGGGGAAAAAAATTAACTATACTTTATATTTTTAATGTTATTTTTTAAAAATATATATTGCTTTGTTTTTTAATTTGCATCATTATACATATATATTTTTTTTAATTTTACTGATGTATATTGTTCTATTTTTTTAAACAATTGTCTTTTCCAGTATTTATGTCTTATAAGTGTAAGTTTTTTTTAATAAAAGTGTTAATGATTGCTTGGTCGTGTAACCCAAGCGAGGAAAAGAGAGACACGTAAGAGAGTGACTTACACTGGCAATAGCAAAAGCAAATTCATTTATTTCAAGTACCTGAATTGTATCAAATCTTAATCGTACGTCTTAGAGACTTAGACAAATATATACAGACCCTAAATCTTAGTAAAACATTAATGCAGAGAAATAAGAATGTGTAGAACGACAATTTGCCTATTCTGGTGGTTTTTTCAATGAAATTTGTCTGCCTTGTAACAGATATCGTTCAAGAAAATTTCTTGAATGATTGTCTTAAATGGATCAATGTTAGAATTATTAAATGAAAAAGCTGAAAGAAAAAGTGGTGTGAAAGTCGATGTAAAGTTCTTGATAAGAAAATGACACATATCAAAATAAAAATATTTGAGAACTTATCAATAGAAAAAATGGAAAACTAAGGGGAAAAAATTTAACTATACTCTTATATTTTTAATGTCATTTTTTCTAAATATATATTGCTTTATTTTTTAATTTGCATATATATATATATATATTGAAAGTTATATATATATTAAATTGATATATATATTAATTTTTTTTTTTAAACAATAAAATCACTCACACATGAATATTTCAATCATTTAAAAAATTTCGGTTAAAGTTAAAGGGTTTTACACTATTAGTGTCCTCTCTTTGTCTTTTCCAATATTTATGCCTTATAAGTGTAAGTTCTTTTTAATAAAAGTGTTAATGATTGCTTGGTCGTGTAACCCATGTGAAGAAAGAGAAACACTTAAGAGAGTGACTTGCACTAGCAATAGCAATAGGTTTGCAAACGAACCGATAAATTCGTGAATAGTTTGATGTTCATTCAATAACAGCTCGATTCGACTCGATAACAAACAGTTCGAGTTTGTTTGATAAGGTGTTCGATTCGAGTTCGAACAAAAAGTGTTCGTTTGATTATGTTCGAGAACATAACTCTGTTTTGAATGATCTGTCCATTCGCGAACACTCTTCTGTTCAATTGTTTGTTCGTTCATGTTCGAAAACATAGTATTATTATATATATTCATATGGTGCTAAATTGATCAATGATTTTCTATGGCTTAGTGTTAAAAATGCAATTCTTTTAGCTTTAAGGTCCTTAGTTCGAGTTGCATTAATATTATATTTTTTTTTTCTTTTTTATACTATGTTTGATCCAGTTTGGATGAATTTTTTTAAAGGTAATCGATAATAAAATATTATGATGCTTATATATATATATAACAAATTAATCACACATATATTGCAAATTTATAATAGACCCTCGTTCTTTTATGTAATAATAAAATAATAGAATATAAAATTATATTGCAAATTGTAATATGTATTGATCATTTATTACGATAGATCCTCGTTCCACTATGAAGTTTTGGGTATCGATACAAAATATATGTGGACATTTAAAATATGTAGAATAATTTATGTAATGATAATATATACATGATAATCTATTATTTTGATAATTTAATAACATATTAAACACATTTAATCTATGATTAATATATGTATGATAATTATTTTGTATATACACAATTACATATAATTTAATAATATATTAAACACATTTAATCTATGATTAATATATGTATGATAATTATTTTGTATATACACAATTACATATTTTATATATATATATATATATAAATTTAAAATAAAAACCAAATAAACTAACCAACTAAACCGGCCCAGCCCACATTTTAAAACAAAAATCCAAAACCCTATTCTAATTTCGCTCTTGCGATAGACTCCAAAGGTGCAAACTATGAATTAGAAATTATTGTATATTTGTTTTTTAGAGCATGAATTAGAAACTTGATGTATGTTTTTATTCAAACAAGTATTCGAACGAGTTATTCAAACAGGTATTCAAAAGTTATTCGAACGCTTAATCGAGCTCTTAATTGAATGATTTCAAACATTATTTTGAATAGCTCATTTTGTTAATCGAATGATTTTGAACAGCGTTTCTGCGTTCGTTCAAGTTTGAATACAATTTCAAACAATCCATTATACTTATCGAATGATTTTCAAATGGGGTTGTTCATTCGTGTTCGGTTTGTTTGCAGCCCTAAGCAAAAGCAAATTCATTTCTTTCAAGTATTGAACAGGTCTTTTGAATTATATCAAATCAAGGAAAGGCTTAATCGTACGTCTCAGGGACTTAGACCAATGTATACAGACCCTATATCTTTTATACTTTCTTTCATTTTCATTATGATGATGTGTGTAACAAGGAATTTTTTTTTTTTATATTTTTGTTTTTTTATACACTTATCACAATATAAGTAAAGGTGTACAAAGAAGTGTGTCCCTGCCACTCTTAAATGGATCAATATTAAAATTTTTTTAAATGAAATAGCTCAGAGAGAAAGTGGCGTGAAACTTGATGTAAAGTTCTTGATAAGAAAATAACACATGTGAAAATAAAAATATATGAAGACATGTCAATAGGAAAAAAATAGAAAAAATGGAAAAGTAAGGAAAAAAATTAACTATATATCTTTAATATTAATTTTTTAAAATATATATTACTTTATTATTATTATTATTTTTGCATAGTTATTTATATTTTAGTGATTATATATTGTTCTATTTCTATCTTTTTAATTTTTTAAAACAATAAAATCTGATGCAGGAGCATCGTGATAGGTCATTGCAGCAATTAGCAAGTTGATGGAGGAGCAACCTAAGGGCCAAGCGATCTAACTGAGAAGCGACCTGCGAGCTATAAAGAGCAAAAAGAGGTCGAATTAGCGAAGTGAATGACTTAGGGAAAATAAGTGCAAATGTTTTACCTTGCTTTATTCTAGAATACCACACATGTATGTAGGGATTTAAAAGTATGGACACTTGTCATTAAAGTTGATAAGATTTAGGGCAAGTGGAAGATTTTTGTTAGGGTTTTTGTGTGCCTATATAAGGACATTTTTCACTTTGTAAACGCAACTTTTGAATAAATATACAGAGAATTATCTCAGAAACTTTTGTGGTCTCTAAACTAGAATCCTTTGTGGGTTCACCATCCTTTGTGGGTTCACTATCCTTTGTGGGTGTTCATCAAGCCGTAAATCCTTAGTAGGCTTACATCGTCCTTTTTGGGCATCTATCCTTGTTTGACCAATCACCGTTTTAGCTCCGCTGAATGCGTCACCCTGTGTAGAAATAGATTAACCCTTGGTTCACTACATCAATTTTGGCATCAGAGCAAGTTCTGGTTCCGAGTGAGATTTTCAAACAGAAAAGTTCTTTTGTTCCATTTCAAGTTCAAAGAGTGAGTTGTGTCTTGAGTTGTGAAAATGGTAGAAACCAGTAACGACCGTGGCCATGGGAAACATAATAGTCGGGGAAGAGGGTGTGGGCTGAAGTCGGAGGATGAGGCTCTTGCCAATCGGAAAAAGTTAAGAGATATTGAAAATAACGAGTTGAGGAGATTACTTCAAGAAACCTAACTGCAAAATGAGCAGCTTCGGCAGAGAGTTTTACGGCTAGAGGACTTAATTGACAATGATCAATTAAATGGGTCAGATGAGGCGACTGTTAGTTGTGGTGAAAATGATGAGTACGATAATCCATTCAAAGAGTTGTTAAGTGAGAGGGGTCATCAGAATGAGCCAAGGCGAAGGAGGCTGCCATCGAATGTTGTTATTAAGGTGAAGATTCCAAAGTTCGATGGGAAAACACATCCACATGACTTTTTAGACTAGTTGCATATAGTCAAGAAAGTCTTTGATATTAAGGAGTTCATAGACAAATAAAAGGTGAAAGTAGTAGCTATTCGCTTGAGAAAACATGCTTCTATATGGTGGGAACATATCAAGAAGCAGTGAGCTCGGGAATGAAAGTCTAAGATCACAACGTGGGAAAAGATGAAGAAACTGCTAGTGCGCAAGTTTGTGCCCGAACATTATAGGCAAGAGGCCTATATTAAGTACCATAATCCGTCACAAGGTAGTTTTTCAGTGGAAGAATATGTCGTTGAGTTTGGTCGAATGAGAATGCGATGCGATGTTGTGAAGGAAGATGAACTAGACAGTCGCAAGGTTTTTGGGAAGGTTGCGATGTGAAGTATCTAATATGATATATCTACAACAGTACTATGGGTACAACGATGTTTGTCATTTAGTGATGAAAGCAAAAAAGCTGTTGAAAATAAGAGACATGAGCTTTTCATGTTATCTAAAGAAGTTTGTAGAAATAAAGGGCTCAAACGCGCAAAAGAACGCTAAGTAGAATTTCAAGGAAATGTGTAGGCCTGCTGATAGAAGAAAGCAAGTAGAAGAGGTGAGCCGTAAGAATAAACAATGTTACAAATGTCAGGGTATTGAGCATTTTGCAGCGAGCTATCCAAATAGACAAGTTGTTACTCTAATCAAAGAGGAAGAAGCAAAACTGATCTATGACGAGGAAGTGTCAGAAGAGTCGAGTGAGGGAGCGATCGTTTATGGTGATCAAGGAGAATGTTTGGTTGTTAGAAGGACATTAAATGTGGAGTGTGGGTGAAGGTGAATCATGGATTTGTAACAATATCTTCCACACGAGGTGCACAACATATGGTAAAGTGTGCATCATTATCATTGACATGGGGAGTTATAAGAACGTGATCGCATCAACTATGATTGATAAATTGAGTTTGCAGACCTAGGAACACCCGAGGCCATACAAGCTTTCATGTTTAAGAAGGGTAATGAGTACAAGTCAACTAGAGGTGCCTTGTAAAATTTTCAATTGGAAGGAGTTATAAAGACGAGGTTTAGTGTGAAATCGTTCCAATGGATGCATGCCACATTTTTTTTAGGAAGGTTGTGGCAATATGATCATCGAGCTATGCATAATGGCTACAAGAATACTTATTTGTTCAAAAAAGATGGAAAGAAGATTAATCTAGTGCCGTTAGATTTGAAGCGAGCTAAAGATTCGTGAGAAAACCATTATTTGTCGAAGGCCAAGGTAGTAGAAGAGATTGACAGTAGAGTGGAGGTCTATACTTTGGTCATTGTTGAAGAGAATGAAGAACAGTTCGAAATGCCAGAACAAGTGTGGCCAATGTTAGAAGAATTCAACGATATGATTCAGATGCTAGTAGGTTTGCCGCCAATGAGCGAATATCCAACATTGTATTGATTTTTGCCGAGAGCGACCATTCTTAACAAGGCCGTTTATCGTATGAGTCATAAGGAGCACAACGAGCTCGACAGACAAGTTCAAGAATTGCTTGTTAAAGGAGTTATTAGGAAGAGTATGAGGCCATGTGCAGTGCCCACACTTTTAGTGCCAAAGAAAGATGGCTCGTGGAGGATGTGTATTGACAGTCGAGCTGTCAACAAAATAACGATCAAATGTCGATTCCACATTATGAGGTTCAATGACTTGATAGATTTGTTACATGTAGCCATTGTATTTTTAAAGATAGATCTGTGAAGTGGTTATCATCATATTAGGGTGAGATTTGATGATGAATGGAAGACCACGTTCAAAATGCGAGATGGATTGTATGAGTGGATGGTCATGTCATCTAGTTTGTCGAATGCACTGAGCACATTTATGAGATTGATGAATCAGGATTTTTGAGCTTATGTTAGGAAGTTCATAGTTGTGTATTTTGACAACATTCTCATTTATAGTAGCAACTTGGAACAACACTTCAAGCATCTGAAGAAAGCGTTTGAAATTTTGCGAAAGAGGAAGTTGTTTGTAAACCTGAAAAAGTGTCAATTCTACTCTACCGAGGTAACATTTCTAGGGTATGTAGTGTCTATAGAGGGAATTAGAATGGATGAAGCCAAGGTTGAGGCGATCTTAAGTTGGCCAGTTCTAAAGAATATCCACGAAGTTAGGAGTTTTCATGGGTTGGCATCATTTTATAGACAATTTATTTGTAATTTTAGCATAATTATTACACCAATCACCAAATGTTTGAAGGGTAGAAATTCTGAGTAGACCAAGGAGGCTGAGAAAGCTTTTGAGCTATTAAAGAAAAAGGCAAAAGAGGCACCAATGCTCACATTGCCAGACTTCAAGGAGGTATTTTAAGTACATTGTGACGCCTCAGAAACAGGAATAGGGGGAGTACTAAGTCAAAAGACCCAACCAATAGCACTTTTTAGTGAGAAGTTGAATGACACGAGGAAAAGGTACTCAACCTAGGATAAAGAGTTCTATGAGATTGTAAAAAGTTGGAAACATTGGAGGCACTACTTGTATGCCAAAGAGTTCGTGCTACATTTTGATCATGAGTTGTTGAAGTAGATTAACAGGGCAACACAAGCTCAATTCAAGGCATGCGAAATGGGTAGATCTAGTTTTTGCAGGCTTTCACATTAGTTCGGAGTACTAAACAATGTGGCAGGTGCTTTGAGTCGGAGACATACTTTGCTCGCAATGATGGAAGTTCAGGTGATAGGGTTTGAAGAGTTTCAAGGGTTGTACCATGATGATCCTTATTTTGGAGAGATTTGGGAGAAATGTCAAGAATGCCCTTATCAGTAGTTCTTGGTTCAAGAAGGTTATTTCTTCAAGGGAAACAAGGTTTGCCTTCCTAACTATTCGTTGAGGGGAGCAATCATCGAGGAGACTCATGGGGGAACTCTAGCTAGTCACTTTGGAAAAGATAAGACGATTACTCTGATCAGTGAACACTTCTTTTGGCTCCACATGGACGAAGATGTGATGAGGTATGTCGAGCGATGTCAGACATGCCGACTAGCAAAGACTCAGAGCACCAATAGCGGGCTATATACACATTTATTAGTTCTTATGGCACCACTGGAAGATATAAGTTCGGATTTTGTATTGGGATTGTCGAGGACACAGAGGATCAAGGACTCGATCATGGTGGTGGTAAATCGTTTTTCCAAGATGGCGCACATCATTCCGTGTAACAAGACTTTCGATGCATCGTAGATCACAAGATTATTCTTGCAAGAGGTCTTTCATTTGCATGGAGTTCTAGGATCGCTTGCTTCATATCGTGATCTAAAGTTTGTAAGTCATTTTTGGAGGACGTTGTGGATAAAGATAAGGACGAAGCTACATTTTAGTTCATCTCATCATCCCTAGACGGATGGACAAACAAAGGTTGTTAATCGAAGTTTGGGCAATTTATTGAGAAGTTTAGTTGGTGAAAATTCGCGACAATGGGATTTGGTGTTGCCACAAGCTTAGTTCACATACAACAGATTGCCCAATCGAACCACGAAGAAGAGTCCATTTAAGGTCATCAATGGGAGGAATCCATCCACACCCCTTGACTTAGCGCCATTACAGATTCTACATCACTACAGTTTAGATAAAGAAGAACATGCCAAGCTGATCAAGGATCTGCATGCAGGCACGTAGCCATATAGTGGCTTGTGGGTTCAATTGAACCCACTGAACATTTCAAAAAAGTATTAATAGTTTATAGATTTTACAATTTTAATCCCACTTAACTTCATGTTGACCCCACAAAATAAATTATTGATTAATAATTTTTAAACTTTTCTCTTTTCTTTATTTCCTCTCTTTTGCTCTCATATTATATTTTTCCTTTGGTTGGATGCTTAAGAAAGGCTACTCCTTTGGAATAATACTAATTTTATTTTTATTTTTTTACTTAAAATTAATTCTTTTTTTTTTTTTTTTTATAAGAGCTTGAAAGTATATATTTTGTTAGTGATTTAATTGGATTATTTGTGGAAAAAATGTGTTTAATTTGTGGAATTTGAATTAATTATTTCATAAATACCTTTTACGGGACCACAGGTGTATTTTGAATATTTTCAGGTTCAAACCGATATTTGAATGAAAAATAATGATGTCGATGGAATTCGTGACAAGTAGGAACAAACGGTGAAAGAATTGGAGTTGAAACGAGAAAGTTGTGACTCGTCGAAGATACAACCTAAAATCTGGAAATCCTTCAAGATGAGCATGCTTCGATGTTTTGATAATAATTTGAGCTGTAGAAATCAGAATTCGACTATTCTTATGGTGTTAGAAAGCTTATTCAGAGAGGTACAAAGTTCATGTTGATGAGTTTGCCAAATTCTGAAGATCACAAACTCGTGGGACAGAAAGAACGATCACTGCAGCGACCGTTTCTAATCGCCGCAGTGATAGGTCATAGGCTTGTTTGGGTTATTGCATTCTCCTAGTCTGAATCTGAATGGGTTAAGGCATTTAATTATTTCCTAAGTAACCTCCAAACCCTAGCACTATAAATAAGGGTCTTTAATTAGTTTTTAGGAGAGGACAGAAGGAGAAAGGACGACTACTATTTTGGATATCGGAATTCTTGCAGTTCTCGTTCGCCAATTAGAGAAGTTTTTCTATTTTTCTTTCTTGAACTCATGCTATTGAATACAATGGTTGTTTTTATTACTGCAATTATGAACTAAATCCCTTTTCTAGGGCTAAAGATGTAGCCCAATTTATGAATATGTGTTGACTTTATTGTTGTTAATTCTTATTGAGCATTAATTCTAAGTTTTATTATTGTGTGTAATGCTTTCAATTCTTAAGGATCCAAGAGTTGAATGATCTCTTAGCTCCTAAATCCAACTTAGAGATATTTTGGGTTGTTTCTTAAGGGTTAATTCACTAATTGTTCAAGAGAAAGTTAGTGGAATATCAGGGAGTTTGACCTTTAGAATAAGCTTAATTAGGTTAGCAATAATTGTCAATATATATGATTAAATTGATATGAAATCTGTGCCCTAGGTTTAGTCATATTGATCTGTTTACCAAAGTATTAATAAAATTCTGCTTTGTTTAGTTTTTAGTTTGTTTTCTTTTTCATTAAATTCATTCTTAAAATTATGTTTCATCAAATAGCAACAAAATAGACTAGTTTGGTACTTGGTAGGTAGTTCTCTTGGGATTCACACTCGTTTACTTGAGCTTTATTACTTGCGCGATTTCATACACTTGCAAATAGCCTGTCACTTTTAGCTTTCTTAATTGATGAAAGATCATGAGTTATGAGTTTTTATAGAGTTTAATAAATGAGTTTGAAATAATTCCTAGATTTTGATGTGGGTTTTGATTTAATCTTGTTTATGTTGAGATATGGGTTAATTAATTGTTGTTTTAAGTTGGGTTTGATAAATTGTGGTTAGTTATTGAGTTAATTTTGAATATGGTTTAAAGAATTGATGAAACCCTAAGTTGTAGAGATTTGGAGATTTGGTTTAATTTTGATATATTGGTTAGTTGCTTGATATTTAGAGTTAGATTTGATTAGTTTTCATGGGTTTATGAGTTGAATTTTATTGGGTTAGTAGAAATTGTTTGAAAAACCTAAGTCATGAGTTGAATTTTGATAAATTTGTGTTGTTTTTTAATTGTAATTGCAAATAAATTATATTTCTGATAATAAAAATTCTTTTATTTTTTTAGTTATAGACAAGTTTTTTATCAAAAGAAAGTTTTCTAATGAGGAACCATTAATTGAACAAAACATAAGGCGTCACGATAGTGTTCACAATGAGCCTATGGAATCTAGTTCAAGAAAAACATATGTTAAGCTTAACTTGAGTAGTCTTCCTGTAGATCCTGGATTGAGGATTAAAATTTTAGAATATCATCCTAATGATAGAGACAAAGTGAGAAAGACATACCTGCAAAAATGACCTTGCCAACCACACAATCATAATTTTAAAAAGCGAGCAATTGAGAATTTAATGCATCATTTTAATCCCATTTGGCTTAGAGAATATGCAAATTGGTTAGAGTATAGTATAGAAAATGAGGGAGTTTTTGTTTGTGTTGTTATCTTTTTAGACATGAAATTAATATTGATATTACCTGTTGCAACTACAAGTGTTGAAAGAGCATTTTCTGCGATGAAGATTGTGAAAAACGACTACGGAATTGAATGGGAGATCAATTGTTAAATGATTATCTTATTACATATATTGAGATAGAGATATTTGATGGAATTGTCAATCAAGCAATTATGCAACATTTTCAGAATATGAAAAATCGTCGAGGACAATTGTAGAATTGATAATTTGGTATATATAACTTTTAAAAGTACATTTTTTATGCTTATTACTTCATCATATATTTTATTGTAAATTTATCGAATTTGATTTTTTTGAACCCACGGACTCAAAATCCTGGCTACGTCCTTGTCTGCATGCCCAAAAGCAACAGATCGCAAAGCAGAATGAGATCTATAAGCAAAAGGTGGATCATCATCACAAGAAAGTGGTGTTTCAACCTAGAGATTTGGTTTGGATTCATGTAAAGAAGGAAAGATTTCCAGCAAGGAGATTTGGTAAGCTGTAGCTGCGAATTGATGGACCCTTCAGATTGCTCGAGAAGATTAATGACAATGCTTACAAGATCAAACTTCTAGGTAACTATGGAATCTCGAGTACCTTCAATGTGTTTGATTTGTCACCATACCAAGAAGAAAACGTTGAAGGGCCGGTAGAAGGAGATGACATCGATTCGAGGTTGAATCTTTTTCAAGAATGGGATAATGATGCAGGAGTATCGTGATAGGTAGTTGCATCAATCAGCTATCTGACAAAAGAGTAACCTAAGGGCTAAGATCTAATTGAGAAGTGACCTAGTAGCTATAAAGAGATGAATGAGGCCGAATTAGGGAAGTGAATGCCTTAGGGAAAATAAATGCAAATGTTTTACCTTACTTTATTCTTAAATAGTACATGTGTATGTAGGGATTTAAAAGTAGGGACACTTGTCATTAAAGTTGATAAGATCTAGGATAAGTGTTAGATTTCTGTTGGGTTTTTGTGCGCCTATATAGGGACATTTTTCACTTTATAAATGTGGCTTTTGAAGAAATATACAAAGAATTATCTCAAAAACCTTTGCGGTCTCTAAACTGGAATCCTTTGTGGGATCATCGTCCTTTGTGGGCATTCGTCAAGCCGTAAATCCTTAGTACCTTACGTCGTCCTTCGTGGGCATCTATCCTTGTTTGACCCATCAATGTTTTAGCTTTGCTGAATGCGTTGCCCTATGCAGAAACAGGTTAACCCCTGGTTCATTGCATCAAAATCACTCACACATGGATATTTCAATCATTTAAAAAGTTTATGTTAAAGTGAAAGGGTTTTACACCATTAGTGTCCTCGCATTGTCTTTTCCAATATATATGTCTTATATTTCCATTTCCTTATATGATGTACAGTGGTTTTGGATCACAACAATTGCGCGTCATGTCATGTCACGTCGCTGGTCTTCAACAGTTGAGATCCAAATGTCACATAAGTGATATTTCTATTTTTCTATTGCTTTAAGGTACGTAAACAATAAGAAAAGAACAAAACCTGAAAAGGAAAAAAATGACCAAGATGGTCCAATTAATTAAAGAAAATAAAAATACAGAAAGTCCAGTTGCTCAATAATATTTAAAATCGGAATTAGGACTTTCTAATTTTTAATTCCTCTAAAACTTCTAGCTTTTGCTTTGTTGATGTAGGAATTTATACAAACCAGAGGTACATGATTGACAACATTAGAACCATGTAGGATGAGTGCATGATCACGATCGATCAATGATAGAATGATATGATAACAAGTATGCAAAGGTTAACGTAAAACGTAAAGAATAGAAAAGAGTTTTTCTAAAGTGGTTCGGATGGTTATAATGCAAATCCTTTGTCGATTGTTATGTTATTGATGATGATGATGATGAGAATAATAAAAATAATAATAATAAGAACTTGTTTGATAAGTGCTTAATAAGTTGTTTAACTAATTATCAACATGTGTAAATCACGCACAATAGAAAATAAAGAATACAACTCATTTTTACATGGTTCGGCAACTTGCCTGCATCCATGGGACAAGTCCAAAAGAAGCTAATCCACTATGAAATAATTATGTGTTCAATTACAAAGACAAGAATAAGTATCAGTTGTAAAACTCCCTGTTTAGACAACACTTCAATCTTCACTCTTTGGTTGAACCTCAAACATAACTAGCTTCTTTTCCACGAGATCACTTATATTGACTATAAAAGGTTAATACCCTCTCAATGAGTCAAAGTATTGCCGTTTTTCTAAAAGGAGTTGTTAAGATTGTACGCTGTCATTTTCTAAGAATAGAATCAGCTAAGCTACTAAAGTAGCTACTGAACTATACTTTATAACTATAACTTGTTTACTCTTTAGCAAGAAATCAAGAAACTCTTTCTCCGTTTCACTTCGATAACCATATTTTGTACATGGTATCAGAGCCACTAACTTGCATCAACGGTGAATCCTTCTAACCTACTGATGGACTCAACAGTTCAAACGAATTGTTGAACCAGTCAAAAAATCGAACTGCATCAACTCTAGCCACCAGTTTACAAGTCATCAATCCCAAACTCACTCAAAGCAATTACCGCCTTTGGAGTTCTCAGGTATTATCCACCGTTGGTTCACAAAAACTTGAGGATCATCTTCTTAGTAAGATTGCATGTCCTTCACCTCTCATCATCACTGATTTTGAAATGGCTCAAGATTTAGGTCGAATTAGTGGTGAGGTTAAATCAAGTAATGTTTCTGTAAATGAACAATTGAACCCTGCCTATATAATGTGGAAAAGAATCGATAAATTTCTAGTAAGCTGGCTCTTGGCATCAATTTCTGAAAGTATGTTTGGATATGTATCAAAGTGTAGAAGTTCCACCAAAATACGGTTTGCCTTAGAGAATGAATTCATTATTGACTCAAAGGCCAGAGCGTTACACTGTGGAATGGTAATTGCTAATGAGGATCTACTACAATATGTTCTAGATGGGCTCAGACCTAAATTTGATGCAGTTGTAGTGAATTTAACATCACGCATTGAGTCAAAATTTGATTCTGTCACACCGCAAGAGGCCCAATTTTTACTGCGAAAATACGAAATAAGACCTGAAAAATTCAATGCAATAGATTTGTACAACTGTTCAGCGCATATAACCTTTACTGGTACTTTAAATAGCTTACATGGTTCCATTGGTGACAGAAATCATTTTTCCAAACCTGAGTTAGAAGGCTCTCGATCTGACAAAGTGTCTAGTTCGCTTTATCCTGCTCCACCTACTTTAATGTCACTAGGTAATCCTTATTATCCCCAATATCCTATGTTAGTTGCTCCTCAACAGTTTGGTTAGAATTTTGGTTAATCTCTATATAATAGCAGGCCACCTGCCTTTGTCACATGGCAGGGGCACAGGTCGAAATGCTGGGAGAGGCAAATTGATTTGTCAACTATGTAATAAAGTAGGACATTCTGCTGGTCAGTGTTATCACAGGTACAACTCTGCATATAATGGCATGATTCAACCCTCTACAACCAACACATCACAACAGCCGAGCTTCTATTATGAAGGTTCACCTCTTCCACAACACAGTAGTCACTTTCACTATAATGCTCCTCAATATAATAGTACTGGGCAACACTTGGAAATTTTCAATATAGTGGATTTGGAGGACTACCTCATTCTCAACAGTCCCATACTTCTCATTTTGGAACTCCATTTGACAGGTTTAATTCTGGTGTTGTTCTATCTGCTGATAATGCAGCTGTTAATGGTTTTGGTGTCCCTAGTCAAAGCCAAGCTCACTTCGTAAATGTTGGTCCTCATTTAAACTTAGCACCTAATCAACATTATCACTCTTCAACACCTCCTACACAGTCCTCTCCACAACCACAACAATTTGCTCTTGCTACATCACTCACACCTACTGATCTAATATGGTATATGGACTCGGGTGTAACTAATCATGTTATCTAAGACCTCAGTCATCTGAATTTCAGCAAAAACTACTCTGGAAAGGATCAACTTCAAGTAGGCAGTGGTGAGTATCTCCCTATTTCCCATACTGGTCATTCTACTATTCCAAGCACTTTTCATTCTAAGTGTTTACACCTTAAAAACATTCTATGTGTGCCTAAGATAACAAAAAACTTATTTAGCATCTCTAAATTCACTAAAGACAACAATGTTATTGTTGAATTTGACTCTAACTGCTATGTTGTTAAAGACAAGTACACTTGAGCAATTTTACTGCAAGGGGACCTTAATGGTGGCTTGTACCAGCTGAATTCCTCCTCCACTCAGCCCTTATTTGTCCCTCATTTGTTTTCTACCACTACACCATCCTCTAATGTAGCTTTTGCCAATACTTCTGCTCTTGCTTCACAAGATCTCCAATATATGTCAGTACATTTTAGAAATCCCTTTGTTTCAGTTGAGTTTGGTACTTCTTTTGTTTCAGCTGAACCTAATGTTCAAGGTCACTCTGATGCTTCTTTCATATCAGTTGAGTCTGATGTTCAGGGTCAATATGCCCTCAATGAAAACTGTAGTAATCTTGTTAGTTACATTGAGTTTGATGCTACTAATCAGTATGTGTCCAACAAAAATAATGAGGATGTAGTCCATAATCCTAATACTGATCAATGTAGTTCCTCTCTAAATAGTAAAACTTCCATTTTTGATAATTGTATTGCTCAAACACATAATTTTGGTTCACATTATGTTCCTACTAACATCAATGCTTGCATATACACTGCTGAAAATTTACTTTCTATGATGCCTGCCAATTAGGCAAATTACACCACACCACTTTTCCAGCTTCACATTCTCATGCCTCAATACCCTTAGAGTTAGTGCACAGTGATGTTTGGGGTCCTGCCCCTTTTACTTCCATTGAAGGCTTTAAATACTACATTCAATTCCTAGATGACCATAGCAGGTTCACATGGTTGTTTCCCCTTAAAACCAAAGTTGAAGTTAGGTAAGTTTTTATAAAATTTCAGCACTTAGTTGAGAGGCAGTTTGGATATAAGCTTAAAAGCTTATAGTCTGACCAGGAAGGAGGATATAAGGCTCATCTGCCCTACCTAGTTGACCAAGGCATTCAAATTAGACAATCTTATGCCTATGTTCACCAATAAAATGGTAGAAGTGAGAGGAAACATAGGCACATTGTAGAATCTAGATTAACATTGCTTGCTCATGCATCCATGCCCCTTCAATATTGATGGCTAGCCTTTGAAACTGATGTATATTTCATAAATAGAATGCCTACTACCACTCTTTGTAATATGTCACCTTATCAAAGGTTGTTTAACAAGGTTCCTATTTATGATGGTTTGAAGGTCTTTGGATGCACTTGCTTTCTTTACATGAGGAACTACAATAAACATAAGTTTGACTTTCATACCATTAAGTATGTCGTTGTAGGGTATAGTATGATTCATAAGGGATACAAATGTCTAAATCCTGATGGTAAGATTGTGATTACCCATAGTGTTTAATCCAATGAATGTGAGTTCCCTTTTGCTGTTAATTCTATACACTCTTCATTTCAGCCTTCGAGTTCTACACCCTACAGTCAAGTTCATAATACTGATACTTCCACAAATAGAAACACCTCATCTTTTCCCTTTCGATCTATCCCCTATCCTTTGTAGTCTTCAACAGCCACTGTGTAATACCCCACTTGAGGTACGTACTTAAGATTGTCTGTATTACTTAAAGGATTCACTGTTCAGCTTCAATTGAGTTTGTTTATTGTCTTGGTTGGTTGGTGAGTCTTTAATTTAACATGGTATGTTGTATTGGTTAAGTGTTTGCCTTGGTTTTGGTTGAAATTTGGTGAAGTTTGGAAATCCAATCTTCGCTTGGGCGAAGAAGAAGCTTCGCAGCGGCGATGAGGAGCTGCATCACGGGTAAGCTCTGCCGGGTTTCGCCGGGGCGACGGATTGTGCTTCGCCGCGACGAAGAGCCTAACAAAAAGTTTCTTGAGTTTTCTAGAGAATTCTTCTTTTGGGGCACAATGACCTTTTTACCCCTAATTAGCAGGAAAAGTGGGGAGTAAAATGTAAGGAAATTTAGTAGAGATTGTGTTTGGATAGGGATGTACTTGTAAAGAATCAAAGGATATAGATGGAATTTCTAAGGAAGGGCAAGGGAAAAATGGGAAATGATGCTTATAATATGAGCTAAAAAGAGTTAAGTGTAGAGAAACCCTTTATTCAGTCATTTCCACCGCCTCTTCCATTGCCTATTTTTCTCCCAATTTCTCCATCCAATTTTCCCAAGATTTCTAAGGGGTTTAAGAGAGCTTTTGAGTAATTTTGAGTAGAGATTTCATCTAAAGCATCCTAAGGTAAGGATTCATGCTTTAGATGTGAGTTTGCTTATAGTTATAGTGAAGTCTTATTTGGTTGTTATTGTTCTTGTTGTTGTTTTGAGTTGTAGAGAGGAGACAAGACAACAAAGGAAAGGAAAAGTGCTAGAGAAGTCACTTTTTCACAAGGTAAGTAAATCCTAACTAAATTGAGATTTGAGAATTTAGTTGAGTAGAGTTTGAGTATGTATATGTATGTTCTATATTTTTTGTTGAGATGAGATGGTATGAGATTTGTAGTTATGTATGATTGTTGAATATATTGGATATGAGAAGTGTTTTAATGTGTGTTGAGAAATGGAACTTGAGATGAAGTTTGAGAGATGTTGTGTAAACAGATTTTGGAAGTGCTTTTCTTGACAGGGATTATGGTTGTATGAGGGAGTTTTCTCCCATTTTGGATGGCTAGAGAATGAAGTATAGTAGTAATTTTAGTAGAGTGTTTATATGCACATGAGTTGCTTGATGAAATGCCTAAGTGAAATCTGCCCTATCACTGCCGTAACTTTCTAAGTGATTTTTGGCATCTTAAGGATTGAACTGGGCTGAGACCAAAACATCAAAGTTGTACCCCTGTTTTTAAGCTTTAAAACAAGACCAAAAATGTAGCAATCCGAGGAGTATAACGAAAGTTATGGCCTTTTTAGTGTGACCTGTGTAGAATGACTGTTTTGATGCAAGCTTGTATTTGGCATTTCATTAGTGCATTAGTGAGTTTGAGCTATCCATACACATTGTTTATGCACTTAAGAAGTAGCTTGAGACATAGTAGAGAATTTGAGTATAAGCTACTTTAAGAGCTAAGAGAAAGAGAGGATAGAGTAGGTTGTGCGATTGGGAACCTGTGAGTAATGGGTAGAGTATTCCCGCATGTACGCCGCATTGAGAGAGCGGCATGAGTATGAGAAAGAGAAGTGGTATAGCCCGTGAGAGTACATGCAGATGAGGGCTATACCCGAGTACCCGAGAGAGAGATTATACACTCACATGGTTAAGGGTTCCGAATCCATGCATAACCAAGTCCGATCGGCTAGAACGAGTAGAGGTCACGCAGAGTGGGAGCGAGTCCTGGCCGTGCCCCCGGTAAGATGGGGCCATGACTTACTAAAGAGAGTTAATAGAAAAGAGTTCTAAGAAAGAGAAATAGAGAGAGAAGTACCAAAGAGAGAAATTGAATGAGGAGTTGTAAGGAAAGAATTAGAGAAAGAGAGCTACGGGGATAGATGAGTAGAGGATTTACTTACTGAGCATTATTTTAGTGCTCACCCTGTTGTTTTTTCCTATGTTTTGTACGATCTAGGTGAGGACACGGTCGGATGGACGTCGGCGCTCGAGGGGAAGCAGTTACACTGTCTACCATGTTTTTGATGACTTTTGTACATAGTATAATTTTGTGTAAAAATGTATATGTTTGTAAAGAATGTATATATATATATTTAATAAAAAGAAAATTTTGGGCCCAATTTCTTTATATTATTTTATATGTATTTCATATGAGTATTTGAGTAGAAAGTGGCTATTACACACTGATACTTTTGCAGTAAACATCACTCCTGACAACCATGTTCCACATGATACAACAGTTGGTAAGAATTCTTCTCCTCTTAACTCTTCTTCTTTTAATCCACATACATATTCTCCTTTACTATCTACCTCCACTAATTATAGTAGTCCATCCTCACCTAATGTTACATCATTACCTATAACTAATTCCTCTCCCGATCATTGTTCCTTACACTGTAACACACCTAGTTCCTCTGAAAACACTATTGCCACTAACCCAAGAATAGAAGTTGTTGTCCTTACAAGGTCTACAGATTGCTCTCTCTCACCATGTCCGCTTGTGGTTGATCTTATTGTTATAGTCATGAAAGTGACTCTACTTTGGTGATAAAAATACCTCATGTGTGATTAAATTGAAGTATATTGAGACAATTAACGAATTAATGAATTTATTCATGAAAATCGCTTCCTAATATTTTTCTTATGAATTTAACGTGTTTGGAATGATTTTAGAAAGGATATGAGTTGATATTAGGTTGTGGTTTATGGATTAGGGGTGATTTTGTCTCATTTATGCTATTTAGGGGGTAAAATGTCATGTTTCAAGGGGCTGATTTTGTCATGTTTCAATCATGCAGGGACTAAATGGAAATTTGCCATATTTTGTATAAAAGTATAGTGCAAAGACGTAGATTGGGTGGCTGCCGCCCACCGAAACCCTTCACCTTCTCCGATCAGATTCTGGTGAGCTTCTCCAGCAACGGTTCGTCTTCCTCATGCTCAGATCATCACCATCTTGTCATCACCACCGTGATAACGCATCTCCACCGCAAATCACGTCGCGTTTTCTGGCAACTCCTCGCATTCCAGCCGTGCTGGGCCATTTTTCGGCAACGTTTGGGCTCCCCAAGACTTGATCTTCCTTCGCCACAGCCAGATCCAGCACTTCCAAGGTTCAGCCACCGTAAAAACCGCCAGAATCTGTCAAATAGCCGCCATGCCTCTTCATTTTCCAGCTAAGATCTCGCTCATTTTTGGCAACCTTTCACCTCCCCAGGACTTGATCTGAACTCCCCATCACCAGAGCTTTCCATCGGTACCTTCGGATCCCATTTCTGCCACCATTTTTTTTTTTTTAATCCATGCTTTCATGCTTTCATTCTCCATCTCCACCACTCTTCATGCATGCTGGATCTTTCAAGCTTTTGTTCCCTTTGCTCTTCAACCTCTAGCATAGAGATGAGAATCTCTTGGTACTCGTTAGTAAGGTTGGAGATATCCATTTCTAGATTTCTCGACCACAAGCAATAGATCGCTTGTATTGCCCAATGAACGGCCTTCCTCTCAAGCTCGAGTTCTGTCGCCCTATTTGCTGGTCAACAAAATGACTTGCCCTTGGGCCAGCTTGAGATATGCCTGCAGTGCCTTCTGCTACCTTTCTCAATTCTCCCATAACTCAGCTCGGGTCCTCTCTGCTGCCTTTTCACGATCAGTGCTCACTTGTAGCTCCTTCTCTCTTTGAATCAGCTCTTTGGTGAGCATTGCCACTGTTTGCTGAAGCTCCTTGTTCTCGTCATCCTTTTTGTCAAGCTCAACCTTCTGGAACTTTGATGTTCGTATAGCAGAATTCCTCTCAGTCATGTATACATTCGACCAAATGTAGGAAGCTTTTAACTCTGCATCTAAAGCCGCTAGTTCTTGCTTTAGCTTAGCATTCTCTTCCTTCAACTCGTGGAGTTGATCGGCAGAATAGATGTCCATCTTCTGTTGAGCCATAATCAAGGCGAGTAAGGACTGTGTGGAAGGAGTAAAAAGTTTACGGTTTAGGGTTTTTTTTTTTTTTTTTTTTGAGATCTTAAAAAGCTAAAGGCTTGACTTGTATGGAGGAAACCTTGAAGAGGATCAGTCACTTTACCTGACTCTACATTTGAAATGCAGTGGCCACCAGGTTGTCAGGTCGAGAATTCACAAACCCCTTGAAGGCTATGGCCAATTGGCACTCCAAAAGGGTGTAAACCATCGAACGCAAGTGATCCAGTAGTTTCCATAGTAGATCCAAAACAGGCGAGTCTAGCCTCAATGAAGCAAGCACTTTGTCGACCCTATTGTCTGTATGTTTTCCCTTGAGCAGTTGTTGTCGCTCCCTTTTATCTTTACGAACTCCTGGGTGTAGCCGATGTCCCAGGAACATCCCTCGAGGAAGTCCTCAGGGTAGAGACTTGGTAGGGCTGAAGTGTGTCTAGCAACACCCCAAAGCCTCTAGTTCGGATTCAGAGTTGTCTTCGGTGGGTAGTTGCTTCCTCTTCCTAGATTTCTGGCCACGGTCTTCTTCTTCGATGCGCGAGTAACCATGGTCTGGGGAGCTTCTTTACGTTGCTCCCCAATGTGAATCCCTCCTATAGGGATATCGCTGTAGGTCGCTCTAGCCAATTCGGATGGTTGGCGATAGTGACGAGCAGTCTGGCGTCACAACTTTGGTTGGACAGTTGACCAAATGCTTCGATGTGGCTAAAGTCAGCTAAAGTGAACAACCTGGTTGTTTTGTTTTCTGCAAAAAAGCAAAAAATTCATTAGCCTCATTTATCAAAGAAGAGTTAGAGATAAAGGGTAGGAAGTCTGAAGATTAAAAGGAAAAACCTACTCGGTTCCCCAAATTTACAGACTCTATCATACTTGAAGAAGAAAAATTTGGTGCCATAAGCCCCAACATTGCTCGGGTAATCAAATATCCCTCCCTCAATAGTATTTCTTTTGGAGAAGTACTATGAGTCCTTCTCTTTACCCCTCTTAAGGTAATAGGCACAGGCAAGTTCCACTGTTGTTGGCTCGCGTAAATTGTGTTCGCCAAATGCGATATACATAGCGACTGCTATCATGTACGCATTTGGCGTCATTTGGAATGGCGCGATCTGGAAGTGGTCAAGAATCGACCTAAACATTTGAAAATTGACTTCGAGATCGCAGCCATTCCCCTGGGAGGATCCTGAGCAGTGTATGACCTATATTGGATGATGTCTACATTGATTACGTATTGGTCAATCACCTTATATATGTCCTCCCTCGTGGTTGTCGATAACATCTCCTGGTTGGGACCCGCTAAGGTGTTTGGTGGTCACGAGCTTCATTCTCTAGCCGTTCTTTCTTGGGGAGCATCCATTACTCTCAAAGTCTGAAAATGTGTGACATATAGGGATGACTTAGTCTCCATACGAATTGCCTCATACGACGACTTAAAAGAGTGAAGGAAATCCTAAAATCCCTAAAAACCCTAAAAATCTTTAAGGGAGATTTTCCAAAGATCTACGCCCTAGTTTTCCACTTTTAAAAGTGTTTCTTTCCAAAGCATTACTAGAGGATGCTCACTATCTACGTCTATCAGACGTTCATACCCACCATTGTTGCAAAAACTAAGCTTTTTACAAAGATGAAAAAGACAAAAAAGAAGAAATTTCTTTACCTCTTGATTGCTGGGGATGAATGCTCTGTCGTAGGATGAACTAATTTCTTGAGTGCAAAAACATTGTTTTTCTCTATGAAAGTGAAAGTTCTATGAAAAACTTGAAGTGGACTTGGGGTTTTATAGGGAAGAAGGTAATGTTTGGTTTCCTTTATAAACAATGTTTGGGAGGGATACATTTCTAACCATTGATTGTGACCACCTGTCATCAATCCATGCGAAGATTAACCCCCACACTTTGTAGAAATCAATCGGCATTTCCTTTTATCGAAATCGTGAAACGTCGACATGATTATCTCCTCCACATTAAATGCGCCTTCATCTGCATTTAATGTTGAAAAAGGGAATGTCGTTTCAGCATGTCTTGCATTTAATGCTCATGGCTGACACTTATTTTGTAGAGACATGTTTGTCAGATAACGCTTATCTCATTGACTTAAACAGCTGTCAAGCGCTACGGATAACATCTGAAGAGATCGTTCGAACGAACACTCTTCTCCATATATCAAGCTCAAAGTGAAGTGGTTCTCAATTTTCGACAGCAAAATGTCCTAAGTATTTTTAGGTCGCGAATGACAGATAAAGCTCAAGATACATTGTTATAGCATTGAGCATGATCCAACATAAGTCGTTGAACCTTTTGGGTTGATCACTGTAGGTTGCTTGTATAACTCTTGAAAATCCATGTCGCAACCTGTACTCAGTTCATTGGTCGTGTCAAGCAATCAGCCTCATATCGTTTGTAAATAATATGGTTGTTCTCAACTACTAGTTTGAACATTTTCTCTTCGAGTCAGATTAGATCGCGACATAATCTTGAAGTTCTTAAGATTCAATCTTTGAACCTAATGAACTGGGGAGTTCCTACTATGCCTAAAAAATCAGGGCTGACATAAGCTGTAATCAGCCAGCATCAATCAGGGTTCAGGAAGGCTTTGCGCCTACCAAAAGTTGCCATGTCACTCCAAAATAGAACAAACATAGCTCTCATCAACTTGGCAGATTCAGATTTTGTCTACAAGTGGATAAGGTGCCGCACACCTGTCCAAACCCTGGATAATTTGAGAATATCTCTTAAGTTATCAGTCAATAGGAGGCAAGGAAGGACTTGCACTACACCTACCAACTTGCATATCTGTAATCATTACCTGGAATTCCTCTACTATAAATAGAGGACTCCCTCTCACTTTCAAGAGGCTGATTTTTCTGATTGTAATCTATATTTTTAGAGCAAGAACAACCTACTAGAAAGAGACTGACTTAATATTCACTCTTAATATAGTTATTGTATCTATGTTTGCTGTTCGCTATATGCGACCTCTTGTAATCTCTCATATATAAAAGAAATAGTGGATGTAGGATTCGCTTTAAGCATCCCAACCACTATAAAAATCACTTCTCATGTACTTTTCGATCTTTGCATTAGATTATCAAAATCACATCATGTGTAATTTCTAAGGTCAGCTTAGCACTTTGCACGTGTGAGTCATTGGTCTCAAAATCATGCATCAACATATGGTATGAAATCACAAACAAAAGGAGGCTATATATTTTGGGATATTATCCTAAGAATATATTGATTTATACTACATATACATATGGTAACACCATTTACTTCAGTTTATTTGTTTCGAGAGCTTATCTGGTGGATTATTTTTATAGTTATCGTAAATGTATCTGCGAAATTAAAGTACAAGAAAGATTAGTGTCTCACTGCTACCTCTATGCACTCAATCTAAAGTCATGTTGTTGTCAATATCTATCTTCAATTTTAACTACCAAGTTGATCTTCCATGACTATAGGAGTTTTAGAACAACATTCTTGGATATGTTTGGCAATCACCTCTATCGAAAATAACGCTCATGGATAGAAGGATGGCAAGCTATTTCAGTTGTTACTTAACACCAGTTTATCAAAACCGAGGTAGGCACACTTATAATGAGTGGGGCCTAATTGTGAACCCCATTAATTTTCTTCTTTTTTTTTTTTTTTTTTTATTAAATTGTATTTGTTTTAATATTTTTAGATTTGATCCCACTCATTTATTATTATTTTTTTTTCATGTTGTATACTATTTTATTCTAAATTTTCCCTCCTTGAAGTTAATTTCTAAATCCATCCCTAATCAGGACCAATGCATTAATTGGAAACAATCAATCAAAGCTTAGTCTAGATCTATTAACTGAAAACAAGTATTATATCGACTATATACTTCATATTTGTAATTTTACCGATGCAATTGTCTTTATAGCTTTCTTTTTTTCCATAAGTTTAAAGCGAATACATGACTTGGAAAATTTGGGTAGGAAAAAGTTGTTGGTCAATACCGTAAATCTTGAAGCAAAGCAAAATGAGAAAAAAATGGAAAAACAAAGAACAAAAGATAGAGAGCAATTTGGTGAATCAGTGGATTCTTAACTGAATACAAATGTGGATTCAGTTCCATATTTATACAAAATAGCTACAGTAACTAACTTATTCATTACATTGAAAACGACAGCGTATATGGCTTTATTTGATTCATTTTCAATGCATTGCAAAACGGCAGCATAATGTAACGTTTTGCAACTCCACTTAAGTCAACAGTCTTCATCGACTCTGAATTCTACTTTGGTCAACAGTCTTCATTGACTCTGAACCAATATGCCTTCTCAAACGAGACTACCTTCTGATATCAACAATTTACCAATGTGCCTTCTCAAAAAGAACTACCTCTTATTACTCTAATTACTTTTATCAACTCTCTAACCAATATGCCTTCTCAAATAGAACTACCTCTGATTACTTCTATCAATTCTCTAACAAAAGTTGCAGCTCATTCAATTGAGCTGCCAATTCTTAACAAACCAAAAAACTAAGAATTTCATCATCATGGACTTTAAGCAATCAAAGAAACACCTAAGTTTTGGTAATATCTGCATAATGCAAGAAAAAAAATTGTAGCACAACAGTAGGCACTATCTGCTACTACTCAACATCACCTCTCAACAACTCAAAAACTCACATCACGCCAGAATGTAAAACAAAAAATGCAGCACAACAATAGGCAATATCTATTGCTACTCAACATTACCTCTCAACAGCAATGGGAAAAAAAAAAAAAAATAAAAAAAAAAATTTGAAACACAATAGTAGGCAGTATATGCTGCTACTTAACATCAACTCTCAACAACTTAGAAACTCACATCAAGCCAGAAATACTTAACATCACCTCTCAGTAGCAATGCAAAAAATAATAATAATAATAATAATAAAAAATGGAAGCTTAATAGTAAGCAATATCTGCTGCTACTCAACATCACCTTTCAACTTTAAAGCTCTTCAGAGGATAGTACTCTCAATTTCTTTCTTAAATCAGCAAATTGAGTAATAGACAAGGCCTTTGTGAGCAGATCGACAATTTGCAACTTAGAAGGGACATACTGAATGGAAATTCGTTTAGCTAATACTTGTTCTCTGATGTAATGAGAGTCAATTTCAATGTGTTTTGTGCAGGCATAGAATACTGGATTGGCTGCCAGTGCTTCAGCACTAACATTGTCACACCAAATGACAGGTGTGGAAGCAAACTATAGTTCAATTTTAGAAAAAATACTCTGCATCCATGCAATCTCAATAGCTGTATGAGCTAAGGCCCTATATTCTGCTTCAGTAGAAGAAAGTGCAACAACTTTTTGTTTCCGAGAGCTCCACTGAATCAAGTTAGGGCCTAAATATACACAAAAACCACTGGTTGTAAGTCTGTCTTGTAAACTACGACCACAATCTACATCAGCATAACACTCAACTTGTAAAGAGCTTGCTGGTTGAAATAACAGCCCATGATTTAAGGTGACTTTAATACACTGAAGAACTCTTTTACAAGCCTGCCATTGTAGATCCGTTAGAGCATGTAAGAATTGGCTAAGTTTGTTCACGGTGAAGCAAATATCTGGTCGTGTAAGTGTCAGATATTCGAGAGCTTTGATAATACTTTTGTATAAAGTAGGATTTTGGAAGGGCTCACTATCGGTAGAGAACAATTTGGTTCCTACAGCCATTGGTCTAGAATAAGGATGTGTCTCGGACATGTTGGTTTTAGCAAGAAGATCATAAGCATATTTGGTATGCTTCAAATGAATTCAAGCTTCTGTTATGTTAGCTTCAAGTCCTAAAAAACACTTCAAAGAACCAAGTGTTTTTAGGGAAAATTGATCATTGAGATCTGTTAGAAGTTGGCTGATGTAGGCATTATCGAAGCCAGTAACTAAAATATCATCAACGTAAACAAGAACATAAATAAAACCTAATGTTTGTTTAAGGGTAAACAAACTCGAATCAGAAACTGAATTTGTGAACCCTTTATCCTGAAGAGCCTATTCAGTTTATCAAACCAAGCCCTTAGGGATTGTTTGAGACCATATAGAGCTTTATTGAGCTTACATATAGAGGTAGGAAGAGCTGGATCTTCAAACCCAACAAGTTGCTTCATGTAAACATTTTCAACCAAAATGTTATTCAAAAAGGCATTGTTGACATCTATCTGTTGAACATCTCACCAATTAGTGATAGCCAAGGTGAGTACAAGTCAAATTGTTGATGGTTTGATAACATGGTTGAATGTTTCAAAATAGTCAAGGCCCGGTGTTTGTTGAAAGCCCTTAGCAACAAGCCTGTCCTTGTATTTTTATAAAGAACCATCAGCATTAAATTTGGCCCTAAACAACCACTTGTTTCCTACAATATTCAAATTAGGAGATAAGGGAACTAATGTCCAAGTATTGTTCTTAACCAAGGCATCATATTCAGACTACATAGCAGTTTTCCAAGCATTGCTAACTAAAGCTTTAGCTATTAACAAAGGTTCAAGCTCTATAGAAGTCTAACCTATGGTAAGCAAGAAAGTGGAAACACTCCGGCCGTTGAAACTTGACAATTGGACAATCTTCTTAGACCTTGTAATCATAGGGTGAGTATTTGCGTTGGGTGGAACCAGCTGAGTAGAAGTGTCAGAAAATTGTGAGGATGTTAGATCAACTTCAAGCAAACAAGTTGGTGGAGAACCTGAGGTAGTGTTTGAAGGAAAGTTGACTTTGTTTGGTGAACAATCTACCGATGAAGAAGGTAAACTAAGTGTGGCAAGTGAAGACTCAGTAGGTGGGCTGAGTTGAAAAGGTGACAAATCTGGTGCTAACATGGCTGAAGTGTTTTTGGAGATAATGGATGAGGATAAGTTGAAACCAATGTTGTTAGAAGAGATAGTTGGAGCAGAATGAGTGTTCCCAGCTAAAGGTTGAGTAGGACTAATGTCTTAAGAATCAATTGCTGTAGTGGGAATGGGGACCATACCAACTAAAGTGGGAATGGTCATAATGACAATAGGTAAAGGTGAAATATGAGGGTTTACAGTGTTACTGGATACAGGGACTATGTTTGTATGGGACAAATGAGTAGTGTTTGATATAGGTGTAAGTAATTGATCTACCATATGCAGCAGAAAACAAAAATTCAATCGGTAAATCAATTACCTTTCTTTGCCTAGATCTGAGTATAAATTATACCGTTTACATGTTTATAAACAAAAATTCTGTATAAAGTAAATACATTCAAAGTTTAGAATACTTACCTACGTTTGTAGGCTCCTTCGAATATCTTTGATTCCAGACAGGAACACTGTTCATGGTACTGTTCATGATTACTTTTCACCTTCTACCGTTCACGGATACTGTTCACTATCTACTGTTCACGGTTACTGTTTACCATCTACTGTTCAGGTATTTTTTGCCAATCGATCTAAAGTATGATCGCACTCACGGAAGTCTACACGAAGATAATCCACAGAACCCTTGATTACTTTGCTAGAACAATCAAGGGCTTCAAGAATCAAGAAAGAAGAACAAGAAATGTTTTCTTCTTGTGAGAGAGAGAGAGAGAGGGTGGCTAGGGTTTTGATTGAATAAATAATTCGCTAATGTTCTAATTTTAAGGTGCACTTATATAGTGCAATAATTAAAACCCTATTCTACTTAGGAATAGCCATGGGCTCCAACCCTAGTTCACCCTTGCAACCAAACACACCCTTTATGGTATTTTAATTAATTAATTATTATTATAATTAAAATCAATTAATATATAATAATATATTAAACCTTTAATTAATAATAATAATTCATTTAAATATATACAGAGATATTTAAAAATAATCTCACTAATTTAATTTTGATATTAAAATTAAATACAAGCAACAACAACAACCTCAGCAAATTTAATTGTACTATGAAATTACCAAAATACCCTTTCATCCTAAAAGACGAAAATACCCTTCTCACAAATTGATTCTTAAATAATCTTCTAAGTGTGTGACCTGTAGGCTCCTCATCATATCGGCAGTGTGTAGTATCGTGATTAACACTAATTAATCATCTCACTACACACAAACCAAGATTGGCCCCTAGCAAGACATCATGACCACCTGATATATTCGGATTCAAAGAAACCGCAGCCTGTCAATGGTATGATTACTGTGAAATCAAATCCTTTCATCAACTGTTATCGCATCGAGACTAAGGTATAGAAATAGTGTCAACCTCAGATATCCTCGACATGTTTGTATTCAGTTACTGGACCAATGACATGAATATTAAATTGGATTGAGCATCAACTCAATCCCACTGTGGCCACAGATTTAGTGTCATTGCCATTTACTGAATTACCCAGTGAGATAACTTCTCCTTTTCCCAGAAGTGATGAATCCTTTGTCGATCCACCATAGTCTCGATACACTTCTCAATGTAGCCAATCACTACTATACTGATAGCTCTGAATATAATTACGTTGGGCTAGTGTCAAACTACACCAGTTGGCGCACAAGGCGCTCTGGTGATCTCAAGTCTAAGGATCACATGCACCACCATCCGTTAGAGGATTTATTCCATAGACACTAGGGTTACCATCCATATGGAATCCTCTGGTAGGTTTGTCTAGTGAACTTGCCTCTAGCAAGCACCCATACGTTGCACCAAGTTGTCGGCAAACAACCTTGACAAGTAAGATCAGTCACTGGCTTTCAACAGGATCGTTCAACACTATGATAGCCTTACTGTATCATCTTTGTCCTTGGTCAAAATAATACTAAGACTACTGACGTTTCTAGAATGGCCACCATATGTGATCATAGGGTTCTCACTATCAAGATTTGAAATACTTGATACCCTCGTCACGGTTCTACCATCCTAAGGACATATATCAATACATATAATATGATTTATGTGATATAGTAGAATATGCCTTTTATTGATAAATAAACATCTATTACAAAGTCAATTTTACAATAATTGATTGGCTCTAGGGCACCTACTCTAATAATCTCCCACTTGCACTATAGCCAATCATTCATGTATTTAATATCGAATGACCTTAAGTGTTTTTCATGTTTTTGCTGTGATAGAGGCTTCGTTAGTGGATCGGCGAGATTGTCATCAGTATGCACTTTACTGATCTGTACATCTTTCCTCTCAACCATTTCTCTTATGAGATGAAAACGTCTGAGTATGTGTCTGGACTTCTAGTGAGACTGTGGTTCTTTTGCTTGAGTAATTGCTCCATTGTTGTCACAATAGACATCTATCGGATCAACAATCATGGAAACCATACCAAGTTCGGTGTCGAACTTCTTAATCCAGACTACCTCCTTGGCCGCATTGGATAATGCAATATACTTAGCCTCCATTGTAGAGTCTGCTACAGTGCTTTGCTTGGAGCTCTTCCAGCTCACTATAGGCCCATTGAGACAAAATAGAAACCTTGTTTGTGATCGATAATCATCTTTATCCGTTTGGAAACTAGCATCACTGTATCCTTTTACAGTGAGCTCATCTTCCCCTCCATAAACCAAAAACATGTCCTTAGTCCTCTTCAGGTACTTAAGGATGTTCTTGACAGCTATCCAGTGACGCTCACCTGGATCCAATTGATATCTACTACAAGTACTTAACGCACATGAGACATCAATCCGACTACATAACATGGCATACACCATGTGACATCGAAAGAAATCCCTTCTTGGATTCTTCCATACTGAATCTCTTTAGTACCTTGCAATGTATGTACTTTGACTTAGGCCAAGCAACCTACGTGATCTATCTCGGTAGATCTTTATTCCGAGGATGTAGGTTGTTTCTCCTAAGTCTTTCATGGAGAAGCACTTGGATAACCAAAGTCTTTACCGATTGCAAGTTCGGTATATCATTCCCAATTAGAAGTATGTCATCGACATACAACACTAGGAATGCCACTGCGCTCCCGCTCACTTTCTTGTAAACACAAGACTCATCTTCATTCTTGATAAAACCGAATTCTTTTACGACTTCATCAAAACGAATGTTCCAGCTCCTTGAAGCTTGCTTGAGTCCATAAATGGATCTCTGAAACTTGCATACCTTCTTAGTTTGCCCATCAAGAATGAAACCATTGAGTTGTGTCATATACACATCCTCTTGGAAAGTCGTTTTGACATCCATTTGCCAAATCTCATAATCATGATATGGAGCAATTGCAAGCATAATCCAGATGGATTTAATCATGGAAACCAGTGAAAAGGTTTCCATATAGTCAATACCATAAATTTGTTTGAAACCTTTGGAAACCAGTCGTGCTTTATAAGTGTGCACCTTGTCATCCATGTCACCCATTTACACCTTATGGGTTTTACCCCTTCAGGTGGTTCCACCAGAGACCATACTTGGTTCTGGTACATTGAGTCCATCTTAGATTTCCTGGCTTCAAGCCATTTAACGGAATCTAGATCTGATATAGCGTCTTCGTAAGTTCTGGGTTCATCGTCTTGGTAGACACATACGTCACCATATTGAGTCATGAGATAATCGTATCTCTTAGGCTCATGGCGTACTCTCCCAGATCTACGTAGCTCCTATGCTACTTGAGGTGGTTTACTTTGATCCATAAGTTGTGGAGTAACCTCCTCCTAATGTTCAACCACTGCTTGTGGTACATCTTCCCGTCCTTCGTCTAGTATATCTTGTGGCTCTAGAACTTCATCGAGTTCTACTTTTCTCCCACTAGTACTTCTTAGGAAAAAATTCTTTTTCTAGAAAGACACTAATATGAGCAATAAAAATTTTGTGCTCTTCTGGATGGTAGAAATAATATCATTTGGTCTCTTTAGGATACCTAAAAAATATACATTTGTAGGATTTTGGGCCCAGCTTGTTCGAAGTCAATTTCTTAACATAAGCTTCGCAACCCCAAATCCTTAGATAAGACAAATTGGGCTTTCGCCCATTCCATAGTTCAAATGGAGTCTTGTCTACAGACTTTGATGGCACACGGTTCAAAATGTGAGTTACAGTCTCTAGGGCATAACCCCAGAATGATGCAGGTAAATCTCTAAAACTCATCATGGACCTAACCATGTCAAGTAAGGTCATATTCCTCCTTTCAAACATTCCATTGTGTTGGGGTGTATACGGAGGGGTGAGTTGTGATACTATCATATATTCCTTCAGGTATTCAGAAAACCCTGAGCTTAAGTATTCACCTCCTCTATCTGATCGAAGAGCTTTAATACTTTTGCCCAACATATTCTGTACTTCATTCCTGAATTTTTTGAACTTATCAAAGACTTCAGATTTATGTCTCATGAGGTAGACATAACCATATCTACTGACATCATTAGTAAATGTGATGAAGTAGGAATATCCACCTCTAGCTTCAATTGTTAGTGACCACACACATCACTATGGATGATGCCTAACAGTTCAGTAGCCCTTTCACTTTATCCTGTGAAAGGTGACTTGGTCATCTTCCCTAGAAGGCATGACTTGCATACATCAAATGACTGGAAGTCAAAAGGGTCCAAAACTCCATCCATTTGAAGTTTTGCAATACGGGTCTGATTAACATGACCTAATCTACAATGCCAGAGGTATGCATGATTTTGTTTGCTATGTTTAGCTTTCTTAATTTCAACATTGAGAATATCCTTATTGTTCAAATCAAGAACATATAATCCGTTATATAACCTTGCAATTCCAAATAGAATACCATTCAAACTAAAGGACAATAATCCATTAGAAATCTCAAAACGATATTCTATATTATCCAAAGCAGATACTGAAATAATGTTTCAAGAAATCGCAGGTACAAAATAATAGTCTTTGAGTTCTAATAATAAGCCCTAAGGCAAAGACAAACAATAAGTCCCTACAGCTAATGCAGCCACATGTGCTCCATTTCCAACTTGTAGGTCCACTTCTCCTTTGGTGAGCAATCTACTCTGCCTTAGTCCCTGCACATCAGTACAAATGTGAGTACCACATCCTGTGTCAATGACCCAAGATGTTGAAGGAGAAAAATTAGTCTCAATCATAAACATACCTAAAGTCGAAGCATCTGACTTCTTCTTGTTTGCGAGGAAAGCCTTGCAGTGCTTCCTTCAGTGGCTAGGCTTGCCACAATAGAAGTAGACTACCTTCCCACCTTTCCCAACGCCACCTGCAGGCTTGAGAGCATCCTGTCCTTTAGGCTTGGGCTTGGGATTGGCCTTGGCCTTTCCCTTACCCTTACCCTTACCCTTTCCTTTATTGGTAGTTACCAGTAAAACAGGCTTGGACTTCTTCAAGTCTTGCTCTGCAGTCCTTAGCATGTTCAAAAGCTCTGACAGGGTTTTCATCATAGCGTTCATATTGAAGTTCATTATGAATGGTGCATAAGAGTCGGGCAAGGATTGCAAAATTAAATCCACTTGTAATTCTACATCCAACTCAAATCCCAAAGTCTTAAGCCTCTCCATGTGCTCGATCATTTTGAGCACATGAGGGCCAACTTGGGCTCCCTCGGTCAGGTGACTTCCAAACAGTGCTTTTGACACCTTATACCTCTCATGTCGAGCATTCTCTTCGTAAAGCTCCTTGAGGTGTAGAATGATGGTAGTAGCGTCCATATTCTCATGCTGCTTTTGCAGCACTAGTGTCATCGATGCTAACATCAAGCATTGAATGCCATCAGCATTATCAAGGAACTTTTGATAAGTATCCTTTACTTCTTGAGTGGCATCAGGATTAGGCTCAACCATGCATGGATTATCAAAGATATACAATTTCTTTTTGGACTTAAGTATAATCTAAAGATTACGATACCAGTCCGAGAAATTGGATCCATCCAACTTGTTTTCTTCCTTGATTATCGGTTGCAAGTTCATAATGCTCATTTTTAAGTGAATCTACAATTCTGAAAAGTAAAGTCAATATAATGTTTATTATTTCTTAATATGTTCTTTTATTAAAAAATATTCCCACTATTTTCCTCAAGTCAATAGCCCTCACTATTGACTCAAGAAAGCCCGTTGGCTTTCCTAGTGGACTAAGATCCCATCTGGTCCATTTCAAACCTTTGCTGTGGCGAGCAAGCCAAAATGGGTTGATTAGGTAGGCCAACAAACTTAATCTACACCAGCTGGTAGCTCCCACTACCAACCTCAAATGTGAAGTAAGCCAACAAGCCAATCACACAATCTAACGGCCTAGCCATCATTCTAATTTACATCAATAAAATAGAAACCTCGCGTTACATACGAGAGGAGTGAGATGAGGAGAAGAAATACATGGAGATTTAAGAGAGAGAGAGAGGCAGGACACACATGTCCTATTTGTTTATAAAAAAATACAAACAAACCCAATAAACAATAAATAATAGGTCTAAGGCTCATGTACCGGGCTTCGTGCAATTATCAAACAAGAACATTGCATACATTAAAAAACAATCAACTTTTGAATTGGGTGGGTTGAATTATCAAGTTACCACCTTAAACATGCAGAATGAATATTGGCTTTAAAGGTTCAAAAAACTGCAATTTAACCCTTATGCAAAAAACAGAAAGCAAAAATGGAATAGTAGGTTACTTGCCATAGCGAAGAAATTCTTTGCCCCGGTGAAGTTCACACACACATGGTCACTACGCCAAAGTTTTATTTTGCCATGGCGACCATGAACTTCCAGAAAACACAAATCGTTCCAGAGAGTTTTATGCCGCAGCAAAGTTTTATTTCGCCACGGCTAGATCTACTTTTCTGGAATTTTGCCGCGGCCAGATTCACTTTTTACATCTCGCCATGGTGAAGTGTTATTTCGCCGCGGCTAACGCCACAAAATAGTGAATCAAGCATAGTAAGGTCTTTTGCAATTTTTCACATAATGACACAGATCCAAATCAAATCAAATGCTTAAACATTCAACCAGGATACCAACTAACCAATACACATTCAATCAACACATTATTTAATCAATTGATTAATTAAGACATTCAACATACAGAATTTTTCCAGATTTAAAAAACACTTCAAATCATGCAATAACATGTTATCAAACATCAATTAAACAATATAATCTAATACCCGAGGCTCTGATACCACTGTAAGTAATTGATCTACCATACACAGCGCAAAACAAAAATTCAATCGGTAATCAATTACCTTTCTTTGCCTACGTCCGAGTATAGATTATACCATTTACATGTTTATAAACAAAAATTTGTATAAAGTAAATCCATTTAAGGATTAGAATACTTACGTACGTTTGGAGGCTCCTTTGAATATCTCTGATTTCAGACAGGAATACTATTCACGGTGCTATTCACCGTCTACTATTCACGTGATTTTTCGCCAATCGATCCAAAGTATGATCGCACTCATAGAAATCCACACGAAGATAATCCTCAAAACCCTTGATTATTTTGCTAGAACAATCAAGTGCTTCAAGAATCAAGAAAAAAGAACAAGAAAAGTTTTCTTCTTGAGAGAGAGAGACAGATAGGGTGGCTAGGGTTTTAATTGAATAAATAATTTGCTAATGTTTTAATTTTAAGTTGCACTTATATAGTGCAACAATTAAAACCCTATTACACTTAGGAATAGCCATGGGCTCCAACCCTAGTTTACCTTTGCAACCAAACACACCTTTTATGGTATTTTAATTAATTAATTATTATTATAATTAAAATCAATTAATATATAATAATATATTAACGTTTAATTAAAATAATAATTCATTAAATATATACAAAGATATATTTAAATATAATCTCACTAATTTAATTTTAATATTAAAATTAAATACAAGCAACAACCTCAGCAAATTTAATTACACTTTGAAATTACCAAAATACCCTTTCGTCCTAAAAGACGAAAATACTCTTCTCACAAATTGTTTCTTAAATTATCTTCTAAGTGTGTGACTCATAGGCTCCTTATCATATCGACAGTGTGTAGTATCGCGATTAACACCAATTAATCGTCTCACTATACATAGACCAAGCTTGGCCCCTAGCAAGGCGTCATGGCCACCCGATAGATTTGGATACAATGAAACCGCAGCCTGTCAACGGTATGGTTACCGTGCAATCAAATCCTTTCATCAACTGTTATCTCATCGAGACTAAGGTATAGAAATAGTGTCAACCTCAGATATCCTCGACATGTTTGTATTCAATTGCTAGACCAATGACAAGAATATTAAATTGGATTGAGCATCAATTCAATCCCACTGTGGCCACAGATTTAGTGTCATTTGCATTTACTGAATTACCCAGTGAGATAACTTCTCCCATACCCAAGAGTGATGAATCCTTTGTCGATCCACCATAGTCTCGATACACTTCTCAATGTAGCCAATCACTACCGTATTGATAGCTCTAAATAGAACTATGTTAGGCTAGTGTCAAACTACACCAATTGGTGCACAAGGGATTCTAGTGATCTAAAGTCTAAGGATCACATGCACCACCATCTGTTAGAGGATTTATTCCATAGACACTAGGGTTACCATCCATATGGAATCCTCTGGTGGGTCTGTCCAGTGAACTTGCCTCTAGCAAGCACCCATGCGTTGCACCAAGTTGTCAGCAAACAACCTTGACAAGTGAGATCAGTCACTGCCTTTCGATAGGGTCGTTCAACACTATGATAGCCTTACCGTATTATCTGTGTCCTTGGTCAGAATAATACTGGGGCTACGAACGTTTCTAGAATGGCCACTATATGTGATCATAGGGTTCTCACTATCAAGATTTGAAACACTTCATATCCTCGTCACGGTTCTACCATCCTAAGGCATATATCAATACATATAATATGATTTATGTGATACAGTAGAATATGTCTTTTATTGATAAATAAACATTTATTACAAAGTTAATTTTACAATAATTGATTGGCTCTAGGGCACTTACTCTAACAATAGGGGGCTGATTACTAGAAAGAGGGAATTCATTTTCATTAAAATAGACACTAGGTGTAATGAGCAACTTGCCATCAGAACCCAAACATTTATATCCCTTATGTATTAAACTATAACCCACAAACACACATTTAGATGAATGAAAATTAAACTTATGTATATTAAAAGCTTTAAGAAAAGGAAAGCAAGAACAACCAAAAGTTTTTGATGACCATTCTAGAATGTGTTAGGTGTATTTTTGAAGCAAAAAGAAGAAGTTGCTGGTGTATTCAAGCAGTTTAAGCTGCTGGTGGAAAATCAAGCTGGAAAAACTATAAAAATCTTGAGAAGTGATAATGGTACAGAATATACTTCTCAAGAAATTGATGATCGAGGAGAGGAATTATGAGAGTTGTCTTGAGTCAAACCGAACCCGTAGCGACAACGCTTTTAGTATTGTGTTTTAGTTAGCAATTTATTTGATGTTTTTAATTTCTTGCAATTAATTAGTTTCCTTAGTTTTAATCAATCATTTTGCCAATTTCTCTTTCGTTAACTTAAATATACATTAGGTCGTTAGTCTTGCTCTCTGTGGATTCGACCCTGCTTACCGCTAACTATGGTATTTAGGTTTAATTTTGTGACCGTGACGACCGGTTCGACAAAATTTTGGCACCGTTGCCGGGGAGCAACGTGCTTTTGACTTTTTGTGTGTTTGGGTTTGTAAATACTTCAAGTCTAATTTTTCTACATTCTTTAATTTTCATTAGGACAGTTTCATTTGCGTTTGTTGCAGGAAGAGCACAATTGGGGAAATGTGGCAGTGTGTCATGTGCATCAAAGTTTAAGCGTGACCCGATTGTGATATTTTCTAATCTTTTTAGCTTTAATTCTTTTTAGTGCTTGTTAATCGTTTGTGTGATATTTGCATGTTTCGTGTTCATTTAGTTTGCATGTTTGTATCAGTTTTGCATATTTTGTTTTTATTCATAGGATTTAGTTTTTGATTCAGTACTAATTTCTTTTTATTTGACTGTTGGTTAGTTTGTTGATTGTGTGGATTTTTTTTTAGGGTGTTATCATATTTAGCTTTATTTTTCTTTATGTGTTTTTTTTTTAATTTGCTTTTAGTTCTTTTTCTTTTAATTTTGATGTTGTGGTTATTGGTGGAACCTTTGGTACACTTGTTGATGAATGCTTGGTAGATAGTCATTTCAACCAATTTTAGTACCCTGGGATTTGAAAATAGAAAGCACGTAGGATGGATGATAATCTGTATCCCATGCACACCCATCTAGATTCTAGGATTCCTATCATAGGGTAGCCGCCGAGGAATGGTGGCATTCATGAGTTTTCTCCTTTGGACGATATAGACTCCAAGTTGGAGTCTTTAGCCTATCAATTTGACACGTTCATATCCATACAAGGGCAAGCTTCTAGGCAACCACCTCCCAGTAGGCAAGTCAGGATGTCTTTTCTATGCCTTCATACCTTTTAACTATTGAGTACACATTTGAGGAACCAGCTCCCTACACTTTTGTGGAGCAAGTGCAAGATGCACACAGTTTCCAGAGACGGAATGATCCGTATTCGAACACATTTGATAGTGAGTAGCATAACCATCCTCATTTTGCATGGAAGCAGGAACAATCTCAGAATGTCTCCCATAATATGCCATATAGTTCTTCCAATCAACAGGACAATTATTGGGAGATGTATTCAGTCCAACCACCCACCCAACCTAGGATCCCACCTCTCGTCCAACAGCCCATTCTAGAGCCCAGTCCACTGGAATCAATGATGGCTCAAATGCTCCAGACTATGCAGGAACAAAAAGATGACATGAATGCTAGGTTAAAAGACTTGGAGCAGCATTATCAGATATTACATTCCCATTCCCAATCTATTAGTAAGCTAGAGACCCAAATATGTCAAATAGCTGAAGCGATTTATAAGAGAGAGGAAGGTCATTTGCTGAGTCAAGTTGTAGATAATCCCAATGGTGCACCTCACCAAATGGGATGCCATGAATAAACTAGGCTTGAGAGGGAATTATATGCTGAGTTTGGAAAGAAAGAGAACTTAGAGGAAAACCAAGCCGAGAGGAGTGAAAGAGAACCAACCATAGAGTTAGGTGTGCCGAGACATGAAAATGAGGAAGTTGGGGAGAAAGAACCATCCCTTGCATTTGACATGCCGATAGAACCTTGTCCTCAATACCTAGAGTTGAATAATGCATCCAACTTTAAGAAAACTACTAGGATGGAGGAAATAATCGAGCTGTTTAGACAAGGGGTAATTGGTATTCCACTTCTAGAGGTCATTAAGCTCATACCTGCCTATGCTAAGTTCTTAAAAGACTTGTGCACATGGAAATGGCGTATTAAATTCAAATATGCCTTCTTGGGACCTAGTGATACCCTACTTGTTGCTGAATGGCGAGGGTCATGTAAGGCACCGCCAACGTTTCAACCACCTTGAACTTGATGTTTGCATTTAGTCTGGCTGAAGACTTTAAACTTAGCGCTTGTGGGAGGCAACCCATCTTTGTAAATATGTTTTTATTGCTTTTATGTTTTTGTTGTTTTTGTCTTTGCAGGAATTGTCATGTTTGGAAACTCATTAACTAGTCCAAGGCTTCGCGTATGCATGCTCCATGAACTCCGTTGGTGACAACCCCATCATTGTTCCTTAGGTTGTATCTCTCCACCTTATATACTGTTATTGTTAGATTTCTTGTTTCCCAAATATGTTGGACGATTTTAATATTATTGATCATATTGGCATTTGAGATCATTTGATGCTAAGTTGGGGAGGATGTTTGTTGTTGTGGTTCTTTGAGGACAATGACATTTTAAGTTGGGGAGTGTTGATTGATTTCTATTTTTTGGAGTATGTTGTTGATCATATTTTTGTGAAGTGTTGTTGATGATGCTTTTGTAGAGATTATCATAATTTTGGGAAGTATTGTTGATGATGCTTTTGTGGAGATTGTGTGTTGAATGGATTGTGCTTAAATTTTTGTGGCATGGTGATGTTGTTTTTTGTTGAAAATATGTTGAATCTTACTCTTGTAAGTCCAAAAGTGGTAAAAGTGAACTAAAGTGAGTTATTTTTAAAAAAGTTTTATAAATTCATGCATAATCACCATTTTAGAAGCAATTGAGGTGCTAGTTGAAAGGTTTTGTGAGGTTTTTGAAAATGGTTTGTTACAACATGTTTTTAAACATTGAACTATTGGTTCTGTTTTGTGCTAGGTTTTTCCATAATTGTGGTTAGACATTGTTTTGTGTAAAGGTCATGTGTTTTAGTGTTTATGCAAGTCTCCCACATACCTTACATGCCCATGGAGCAAAGTTTCATTTATTATTTTGCGTGTGTTAAAGGTGCTTAAATGTTGCTTGATGATTTGGTTTCGATTTGTAGCCCAGTTGACTCGAGTGAGTACGCCCGCGGGGTGTTCTACACCTAATCCCCTAAAGCTATCTAGCTTAGGAGCGGTTGGCCTAAAGCTCGTTACATGGGTCCTCTAGAAAGCTTAATAAGTCATTATATAGATCATGAGCTTTATAAGAAATAAAGAAATAAAGTCTTGACTTGTAGCCTGGTTGGTTCGGGTGAGTAAGTTCGAGGAGTATTTTACACTTAGTGCCCTATAGCCATCTGGTTTGGGAGTCATTGACCTAAAGCCCGTTACACGGACCTTCTAGAAAGCTTAAAAAGTTAAGACAAGAAAAAAAAAAAAAAAAAAGGTGATGAATGAAAAAGAAATTATATGTCAAAATCTTGTGTGGAAAATGAGCAGTATGTTGCATGTACATAAGTTGGGGAGTTTAGCATGACATTTTAACATTGTGATATGAATATGAAATGTGTGTTTGAGAAGCTTGACTGGAGATAGGCAAATCTTGATAGAAACTTTAGTTCTTTATTTAGGATTGTGTTGTTTGCATGTTGGGTTCAAATTCTTCACTTTACCTTTTGATGAATGCCTTAAGTGTTGATGAAAATGGTTGTGTATGGTTTAGTGAGAATGTTGAAAGAGTTCCTTTTACTTTACTCGAGGACGAGCAAAGAGTAAGTTGGGGAGTGTGTTAGAGTCATGAAAGTGGCTTTATTTTGTTGATAAAAATACCCCATGTGTGATTAAATTGAAGTATATTGAGACAATTAAAGAATTTATGAATTTATTCACGAAAATCGCTTCGTAATATTTTTCTTATGAGTTTAACGTGTTTGGAATGATTTTGGAAAGGATATGAGTTGATATTAGGTTGTGGTTTATGGATTAGGGGTGATTTTGTCTCATTTATGTTGTTTAGGGGGTAAACTGTCATATTTATAAGGGTTGATTTTGTTAATTTTCAATTGTGTAGGGACCAAAGTGATATTGTTTCAGTTTGTTTATAAAAAGAAGACAAAAGGTCGCGTATAGAGGAGGCTGTTGACCCAGTTTTCTGGCGAGCTTCAGTGACCCTTCGTCTCCCTCTGGCGACGAACCATCTTCCCCGTGCACCGACCTTCATCAACCGCCATCACCACCTCAAATCACGCACCACCACCGCGACGTTTCACCTTTCACCATCGAGACTCTTCGCATTCCAGGCCAGAATTCACCATTTTCCAGTGACGTTTGGGGTCCCTAAAGGTTAATCTCCCTTCCCCACAGCCAGATCTACACATCCCAAGCTTCAGCCGCCGCGAAAACCGTCGGAATCCTCCATCTTGCCGTCGCTCCTCTTCATCTTCCAACCCAGATCTTGCTCATTTCTGGCGACCTTTCACCTCCCCAGAACCTGATCTGAACGCCCCATCATCAGAGCTTTCCATCAGTACCTTCGGATCTCATTTCCGCCACCATTTTCCAAAAGACCCGCTAGAAAATTAACGTTTTACGGCGAGTACGACTGTTCATATTTCAGGTTTTCCATTGGTCATTTTCAGCCCTTCTTCGCATCATATCACTGTCGGTTACCTCCTCTCCGCCATGATTAGCTTCGTTTCCACCGTTTCAGCCTCCGTCATCGCCACCATGAGCAGCTGAGTTCCTAGTTGTCTGTTACGGTGTAGGCGAGATCGAGATTGACTCCATTGATCTCCGCATCAGCTCTCGACTAGTTGGATAAGCCCGAATGTTGGACATTTGGTTAAGTTTCTTGTATTCAGATTTATTTGTTTTCATTTCAGTTTGTTTGCGATGCTTTAATATTATTCTGATGCTCGACGTGTTGAATTGATAATGTCCATTAAGAACGTTTATTGATATATACTTTTCGCATAATTGAATGTCGGTTTGAGATTATTGAATGTTGATTATGACTTTAAATTGCTTCGGTATTGATTGCAATCAAGTTGTAGTAGCGTTTAATATCATTTTTACTAGGAATGTTTTTGTTATGTAATTAGTTGATTGGATGATACAGGTTGATAGGTTGTACTTGTTAATGTTGTACCAACTAGTGGTGTTTAAGGGTTTAGCGTTTTTCGGTTAGTCGATGATAGTTTTTAACCAATCGATCTGTAATTAAGACGACAGGGAGACAGGATAGATTATACCTAGATTGTCGAAAGCCATTTTATTGATTTGCCTAGCCTTGTAGGTTTAGGAAATTGAAAAGCAAGGAGAGGAATTGTGAGAGTTGGTCTTGAGTCAAATCGAACCCGTAGCGACAACGCTTTTAATATGTGTTTAGTTAGCAATTTATTTGATGTTTTTAATTTCTTGCAATTAATTTGTTTCCTTAGTTTTAATCAATCATTTTGCCAATTTCTCTTTCGTTAACTCAAATATACATTAGGTCGTTAGTCTTGCTCTCTGTGGATTCGACCCTGTTTACCGTTAACTATGATATTTAGGTTTAATTTTGTGACTGTGATGACCGGTTTGACAATTGTGCCTTCATAACGCTGCCAAGCCTTCTCATTCACAAACCTATTGTCGACTTGTTTTGCTTTACCCCTAGCAGCTATTTTGACCGGCATTTTGGTTTTCACTGTGATCACTCAAACCGACCCCCAAACTAAAAATTCGACTTGATAATTCAACGTTGAGGTACTCTTGCTACTAACCACAATCACTCCTAAATACACACCAAGGTTTCAAAAATTGCATCTACACCCCCAAATCACCACTCTTCCAAATTCAATCAAAACACTTCAAAATCAAAAACCCAACTTCCCCGACGACCAACAAATCAAACTCCACACTTCTTAAACCAAAATCAAACCATAAACTTCACCCAAATTCACAGCTCAACACATTCAATCAATTTCTCAAATTTAAAGCACTAACAATAGAAATTGATCAAATTTAAGGCTAGAGAACTCGAAATCTTACCAATCCCACGATGAATGCACCACCAATCTCACCAATTTCGGCCTAATTTGCAAGATCCTCAATTTTGGAAAACCTACGGTTTCCAAAATTTTCTTCAAAATTTCGCAAAAATTGTTGACAAAGTGAGTTGATTTAGTATTTGTGAGGGTTAAGGAGTGGAGTAGAGGGAAGGAAATGCATTGGAAAATCTCTGGATTGAAGGTGGAAGTGTTTGGCTCTTGGGTGTGCTTTGAAAGTTTTTGCAAAAAATGAAAAAATGTTGCGACTTTTATAGAAAACAGACTTCGCCGCGGCGAAGTTCTTTGTTCAATTACACAACCCAATCAATGCCGCGCCGAAGAAAATTTCTCGTCGCAACAAAAAATTATAGTGTATACTACGCCGCGGTGAAGAACATACTCGTTGCAGCGAAATTTCCTTAGCTCATTTGCGCAATACCGTTTATGCCGCAGCGAAGAAAATTTCTCGCCACGGCTAAAAATTCCAGGGAATACAACACCTCGGCGAAGAATAAATTTGCCATGGCGAAAACTGGAGAATTCCACTTTTCGCCACAATTCAATCATTCACCTAAAACACTAAAAACAACAAAATTAATTTTATTCTAAATAATAAAACAATTCAACAAATTCAAAACAACAAACAGACAATAGAGAACACTTGGGTTGCCCCCTAAGAAGCACTTGTTTATAGTCGGAAGCTCAACTTTCTCAAGTCCTCATTCTGTGATGTTGAGTTTGACAGGTAGTGACTTGCAACTCATCACCCCATCAATATATGGGTAGACTTCGGTAACTATGAAGGGTCCGGACCATCTAGACTTAAGTTTTCCAAGAAAGAGCCTAAGTCTAGAATTGTACAACAAAACTTTCTGACCTACTTCAAAGTTCTTCTTCGTGATATGCTTATCATGCCACATCTTGGTCTTTTCTTTGTAAATCCAGGCATTCTCATACGCTTCATGACGAAACTCGTCAAGTTCATTCAATTTCAACATCATTTCCTCCCCAGCAGCTTGTAAATCCATGTTCAGTTGCTTGACTGCCCAATATGCCTTATGCTCAAGTTCCACCGGCAAGTGACATGTCTTCCCATATACCAACCGGAACGGAGACATACCAATTGGAGTCTTGAATGCAGTACGGTGTGCCCATAATGCATCATCCAACTTCCGTGACCAGTCCTTCTTGGACGCGTTAACTGTCTTCTCTAAAATTCTTTTCAGTTCTCTGTTCGACAGTTCCATTTGCCTGTTGGTCTGAGGATGGTATGGTGTGGCCACTTTATGTTTCACTCCATATTTTCCCAAAAGAGCATCAAATTGCCTATTGCAAAAATACGATCCTCCATCACTAATAATTGCCCGTGGCACTCCAAATCTTGAGAAAATATTCTTCCTCACAAAGATAACCACCACCCTGGCATCATTGGAAGGTAATGCAACTGCTTCCACCCATTTTGACACATAGTCCACAGCCACCAAGATGTACATATTTCCAAAAAAAATTGGGAAAGGACCCATGAAGTCAATTCCCCACACATCAAACAATTTTTTTTTTGGATAAGGTAAGTATGTATAAAAGACAAAAAAATATACAAATACGAGGGGCATACCCCAAGAGGATGGCTGATAACTTTCAGTCAAGAACACGTGGGAAAACCCACAAAGTCATGAACAACAAAAGAGAGCACGCAGGCTCCCCACAAAGCAAGAAGATGCCATAAAAAAAGCCACAAACCGGCATAAAGAGCACGCAGGCTCACCATTAACACAAAGCCACAAACCGGCAAAAAAGAGCACGCAGGCTCACCACAAACACAAAGTCATAAACCGACACAAAAGAGCATGCAGGTCCCTTCAAACTAATCAGGAAGATGCCATCACACGGAGCTGAGGCGAGATCTCATACTTAGGTGCTAGACCCAAAATCTTGACCCGAACTAGATCACAAATAGCTAATACAATATCTCTGCGGGAGCTACAATGCTGACGAAACACGCGATTATCCGTTCAAACCAAAGGAAATAAACTGTGGCTGAAAGGACTAACCGGGAAAGAAGGTGGCTGAAGTCACCTTTTCGTCGAAGATGCAAACTAGCCCACTGAAGCAGAGGAGCCAGGAGGAGGTAGGCCATGTAAAGCATCCTGGTAGTGACCTCCTGCCAAACATAACTGGAAAATCACATCTAAAAACAAATGGTCATGGGTCTCTGTAGCTGATCTGCACAAAACACATCGGGAGGACGTATATGACACCATGAGAGCTGAGCCGATCCATGGTGTGCCGACCAAGAGAGCGAGCGAGCAGAGAATGAAAGAGTGATGTGGAATATGCCCGGAAACCACAGGAGATGATGATCGAGTTCACATCTCGTTTGTCTCGCAACACATTCCAGGCTGAATCATAGAGAAGCGTCCAGATGGATGGCCCTTCCACACATATGGTCAGGATGACTCGCTGAAGGCTGCACTGTAATGAGTCCCAGATATGCTGAAGGTCTGGACTGCCCGAAGGAAAGTCCCACAAACCATCCCGAATAATGTCTGAAACCCGAGCATCCCACGGCAACCCAGTGGAAGTCAAGTTCTAAAGGGAGCAAGTCACACAGAGGACCCTGCGGAAGCCAATGATCTCGCCATAACATGGTGTCCCTACCATCTCCAATACAAGTCACAAAAGTCCCGGCACCAAACCCTACTAAGTAAAATCTTCCTCCAAGCCCATGAAGCCCCAGAAGTAACTCGGATATGCCAAAAGGACCGACCATGGAGGAGAACCGAATGGGCCCAAGAAGACCATATAGGAGATCTATCAGTAAGTAGCCTCCAAACATGTTTGAGAATAGCCGCCCTATTCCTTCTTGGATCCTCTTATCCCCAGGCCCCCTCCGTCAATGGATAGCAAACAGAAACCATGCAACCTTAGCACTAGAATGGGACAGAGAAGTACCCTTCCAAAGAAATGAGGCCAAAATACTCTCAATCCGTCTAACTGTAGCTGCGCAAGAGAAACATGGAGGACCAATAAACCTGTATGGAGAAAATACCGACTTTATCAACTATAGTCGACCTGCATAGGTCAAAGTGCCGACGTCCATAGCCTAATCCGAAGAGAATTCGCTCCAACAGAGGCCTACAATCAGAGTGTCGAAGGCGGGTAGAGATTAGAGGAACCCTAGATATCTTACCGGTAACTGGCCCAGCTGGAAACCCATGATAGACTGTAACCCAATCTGCTCCTCATCTGTAACTCCAGAAAGAAACAACTGCTCTTCTCTGATTAGTCACTAATCCAGAAACCTTAGCAAAATAATCCAAGGCCGATTTGATCAAGCTAACGAGGAAGCATCTGCTATACAAAACACCATCAAATCATCTGCAAAACACAAATGAGTAATAGCTGCCTGCCTACATCTCCAATGTACTGAAAACCATGTGAGAGGTTCCCGAAAAATACCAGCTAACCCCTCCATAGCCAACACAAGAGGTAAGGAGAAAGAGGGTCCCCCTGCGCACACCCCGGGAGGACCTAAAAAATCCTGAAGCTCTCCGTTCAGGGCAACAGAGAAATACGGTGTAGAAATACATGTCATGATCCACCTCCACCATACGCTCAGGAAACCCCCAGTACACAATCCCAAAAGGATGAACTCCCAACTCACAGTATCAAAAGCTTTCCGAATGTCAACTTTAAGGGCACATCGAGGTGAAGTACCCCCAAGATGGTAATTCCGCAAAAGCTCTTTCCAGCAGAATATTATCAGAAATCCTTCGACCCGGACAAAAGCTGACTGGGAAACCCCAATAATATCCGGAAGCACAACTTAAACCGATTCACAATCACCTTAGTAATGCACTTGTAAAGTACATTACAACAAGATACGGCCTAAAGTCTGTCATACGACCCGGCTCTCCACCTTAGGAACCAAAGCATCCTGGTGGCATTAAACACTCTTGGCATTTCATTAGTAGCAAAAAAATGCCTCACTGCATCCCTGAAATCTGTACCAATAATATCCCATGCCCGCTTAAAAAACAAAATGTAATCCATCCGGGCCGGGGGATTTATCATCCGGGTAGAGAATAAAGCAATCCTAATCTCATCATCAGTGATAGGAGCAGTCAATGGAGAAATCATATCAGGAGAAATCACCAGAAAAATACCTGAAGCCTCGGCAATCTGAAGTCGACTAGGGGCAGTAAGAAGATCCTGAAAAACCCACCGCCAAACGCCCCAATCCCTGACTGTCAGTAATATGTACCATGCCCATCAGTCAAACCGTGGATGCGGTTCCGAACCTGCCTATGGATCAACACTTATGAAAGAACTTAGTATTCTGATCCCCTAAGTGCAACCCTGAACACGAGACCGTTTGAAAGAAAGCCTCCTCATCTCGACAAAGACTGAAATACTGGTTGGCAAGTTCCTCTCCTCAGAGATACACTCAGTAGAAAAGGGGTCCCGATCCAAATTTCCCTGGGCACTGCCCACCGAGCTCGAGCCTCAATTACCCTGCTGGAGATATGACTGGAAACCCGAATAGTAAAGCTTTTAGCTTCCGTTTCACTAGCCCCAATTTCTGCGTAAGACGGAACAAGGATTGCCTACAAGAGGCTCGTCCCAAACTGCCTAACATATCCTAAAATTTGCATGATCACCCAAAAATTTAGAAATTTAAAAGGGATGGTACCTTGCCACGGCGGGGACCAAACCGGACGATAATAGAGCTATGATCTGAAAATCTCGAGGCGAACTCTAAAACTGTGCTTGGTCGATCAAGGAACAAAGAAAGCGTACAAAGACCCAATCGAGCTTTCGTAAAATAAACCCATCGCCCTGTTGACCGTTATGCCAAGTATACCGAAGCCCAGTAAAGAACCCCAATCAACTCAGCATCATGGATACATTGGCCAAAATCATCCATATAACCATACCACTCAGGATCACCACCCACTCTGTCAGAAGCTCCCAGATGGCTAAATCACCCACACAAGCCACGGGAGCCCCTCTAAATCAAACACTGCCGACTGATCCCTAAGGAAATCCCACAGATTGCGGCGATTCCCAGTTCATATAACCATACACAAAAGTAATCCCAAATGAGAACCCCTCGAACATGAGTAACCCTGCAAGTAATCTCCTGAAGAGAGCAATGAAGATTATGCACAAGTAAAGAGAAGAGTCCAACAATACCAGAACACGGCAAGCAATAGAATCTGTCGCATTCGATAAAAACTGCCATGAAGGACAAACAGACGAGACCACTGACTGTAAATGAGACGCTCAACCTTAGTCTCCAACAAACCAATCAAACCCAAAGAAGAGTCAGAATCCAATTCCGCACAGCGCGTTGTTTCGAGAAGCCGTTAAGGCCCTAATATTCCAACTCCCTCATTGGAATTGGGATAGAAACAAGCTAAGAAATCACTTGGGCGAAGCCCCTGCTTTCCCCGACCTATCCCCTTTGCCAGGGGTGGCAAGGAAACTGATCCAGATAAGGTAGCATCTGGTGTCTGGAGATCGTCACTATGCAAAACAAGCGAGGCATACCTGTTGGAAGAGGTAGATTGCCTCCTCCCAGACTCAAAAGGACTGGTGTTTTCTGTGCAATTTGTAAATCCCATAATACGGTCTTGCTCGTCCCATAGGAAGGGGAATCAGCATTTGACCCCGATTCAGAGCCAGAAAATTCACCTCTGCTAGCGCGAACAGTCTACTGATATGGGACCAAAGCCAAAGAAACCCCAACCCTAACTATACTCGGAACTGAAACTGTAGATGGCACTAAATATCCCTCTCTATCCCTCGTCTCTCTCCCTGATGGGATCATAGTGGCTGGCTGATTCAAAGGCTCACAGTTCTTGGATTGCACTGATTTCCCTGGTGCCTTCTAGAAACTAGTAACTATCTATTCTTACCCTGAGTGTGCTGCAGTAGGTACCTCTGGCTGTGACAAACATGACCAAAACACAGCATTTGGGCACCTCTTAGGGGTCCACTCATATTCCACTGTAATCTGAATAGGCTCTGCAGATAACCAGCACTGAAATTCAATTGACGTCTCGGGCTTGTAGCATCTCTCAACACTACCCGAGCATAATCCAAACGGGTCCGCTCTGATGTTGTCTTATCACTAGACAACGGTCGACCCTAACATAGAGGAAACCATGCAGATCCTTTGTGGGACCACAAAGGATAAGGCAAACCATGCAAACGAGCCCATACCGGAACTCGGAGATGCGACTTTTATCAAAATTACACTGAGCATGCCATTGTTGCAGAATAATACACTTACCCCCAAACATCCACGGCCCTCTCTCAAGGATTGAATGCACCGCATCCTCATCCCTAAATCTGAAAATGTAGAAGCCAGTACCTGTGGACATAACATCTTCCAACCCTGCAGCTTCCCATGCACGGAAGGCAATTGAGCGGACAGCATGAAAAGGCATAGAATACCCCGGGAAATAACCCACAATACAGCGAAGCCATTCAACATCATTGTCATCAATAACATCATCCGGTATATGTAAGATGTCATCCTGCAACCAAATTTGTATCTTGACATCACTGTAAAACAAATGAGAGATTAGATAAACAATTGTCAAAAGAAGAACCGAAAATAGAGAAGTCATCTATGAAGATTTCTATGAACCGTTCCACCATGTCTCCAAAAATTGACATCATCCATCGCTGGAATGTGGCCGGTGCATTGCACAACCCAAAAGGCATCCTTCTGTATGCAAAGGTGCCATAAAGACAAGTGAATGTCGTCTTCTCTTAATCTTCATTAGCAATGGCGATCTGATTATAACCTGAAAAACCATCCAAGAAACAATAATAGGCATGCCCTGCCAATCTTTCCAACATTTGATCGATGAAAAGAAGTGAAAAATGATCATTCCTTGTTGTTTCATTCAGTTTCCTATAATCAATGCACACGCTCCAACATGTGACTGTCCTAGTTGGTATCAATTCATTGTTGTCATTCTTAATCACCATGATACCTCCTTTCTTTGTAACCACTTGCATCGGGCTCACCCATGGTATCAATTCATTGCCTGCATCTAAAAGTTTCACCACTTCCTTCGTAGAAGGATTCAATCTCTGTTTTGGTTGCACTATAGGCTTGACATCATCTTCCATGAGTATCTTGTGCATACAAAAAGATGGAGAGATACCCCTAATGTCCGATATGGTCCATCCAATTGCTGATTTGTGCTCCTTTAACACCCAAATCTAAAAGTTTCACCACTTCCTTCGTAGAAGGATTCAACCGCTCTTCCTCTAATTTACTCAGCCCTGCGTTGATGATCACTGGAAAGGTTTTTGATTCACCAAGAAACACATATTTGAGGTGAGAAGGTAAAGGCTTTAGTTCAAGTTTTGGAGGTTCTTTCGTTCTTACTTTTTCCTTCTCTTTTTCAATGTCAAATTCTTCAAATTCTGGATCTTGACTTGTGGTAATTGGCTGACGTGCTTCCAAAAGTCTATCACACTCATTCTTTGTCGACTTATCTAACTCTATTATTTTTTATTGGGCAATGCAAGCTTGTAAAGGTAGTTAAGTGGTGTTCTCTTCAATAGCATCGGCTACTAATCTATCCACCAAGTCTACACTAAAACATGAATCAGACTCTGATGGAAATTTCATGGCCTCGAAAACATTGAATGTCACCGTTTCATCTTGAACCCTTAAAAGCAATTTTCCTTCTTACACATCAATTAGGGCTCTTCCGATGGCAAGAAATGGTCTCCCCAAAATGAGAGGCATTTCCTTGTCCTCTTCCATATCTAACACGACAAAGTATGTAGGAAAGATGACTTTGTCCACCTTGACCAATACATCTTCAACTATACCCCTCAGATGCTTGATGGATCTATCTGCAAGCTGCAAAAAAATGGTCGTTGGCTTCACTTCGCCAATCCCTAGTCTCTTGAAAACATAAAAAGGCATTAGGTTTATGCTTGCACCAAAATCACATAAAACTCTATCAAAAGTAATATCTCCTATAACACAAGGGATAGTGAAACTCCTTGGATCCTTGAGTTTTGGTGGCAGCTTCTTCTGTAGAATGGCACTGCACTCCTCTGTAAGCATCATTGTTTCCTCCTCTTCCAACTTCCTTTTGTTTGACAGAATTTCCTTGAGAAATTTTGCGTAGCTTGGCATGTGTTGCAAGGCATCTGCAAAAGGAATGTTAATAAATATCTCAATGAATTTTGTAAACTGCTTATCCTGATTTTTCTTTCCGAGCCTCTGAGGAAAAGGCACAGGAGGGGTGTGATATGCCAACTCTGGTGGCATCTCAGTAAATGATAATTTTTCTTTCTTTTGTCTTTGCCTCTCTTCCCGCTTTGGTTCATCTTCCCTAGGACTGGTTGGTTTCTCTTTAACAATGAACTCTTCGTCAACTTCTTCATCAGAATCTTCCTTGCCTTTTGGTAGGCTCTCTTCTTTCCCTGTTTGTTCCACCTCTTCCAAGACTGTTTCACTCCGTAACGTTATTGTATTTGCTTGTTAACGTGGATTTGTCACTGTGGTGCTTGGTAGGGAACCTTATGGTCGCTCATTGAGTTTTTCTGCTCATTGCCCCACCTATACCTCCAAGTTTCGAAGGGACGCCCCTTGGTTTCTGAAATTGGCCCTCTGAAATTTGCCCTAGTTTCACTCATGAAACCTGTGGTCTCTTGCATGAATTTCACAAACATATCCTCCAATTTTGACAATCTTTGCTCCCCTGGTTAATTATTCACCCCTACTTGATTGTTTGACACTATTCTTTGATTTCATTGGTTATTCTGTTGATTCTGCTAGTTTTGATTGCCCCAAGACAAGTTTGGATGATATCTCCAACCAGGATTATACGTGTTGGAATAAGGATTGTTCTGTTGTCTTTAATTCCCTGCCAAGTAGTTAACTTGTTCCGATGATGATGAAGTTGAAGCAAAGGTGTTCTCTACTTGGCATTCATTGCTCACGTGGTTACTTGCACAAAAATCACAAGTCAGTTGAGGTGCTTGAATAGAATTCACTTGCATACCTCCCAATTGCTTTTGACGTGTTGTAAGTTAGGCTGAAATGGCCGTGTAAGCATCAACTTCATGAAGACCCATAGGCTTCTTTGACTGCATCCTCTCATTCGGTCTCTGATAATTGTTACTCGCTCGAACTTTAAGCAACTCATAAGCTTCTTCCGGTGTCTTATTTTGCAATTCTCCCTGAAATGCTACATCTACCATCATTTGCACATTAACCATCAACACATTATAGAACGTTTGGACTTGCATCCAAACTGGAAACCCATTATGTGGACACTTTCTTAGCAGTTCTTTGTATCTTTCCCAAGCTTCATACAGTGATTCAGTCTCATCCTGTAGAAACGATGTAATATCGTTTCTCATATTTGCAGATTTCGCTGGAGGGAAGTATTTAGTAAGGAATTTCTGGACCAATTCAGTCCAGGTTGTGATTGTTCCTGGTGGTAATGCCATTAACCATCCTTTTGCTTTATCCCTTAATGAAAAAGGAAACAATCTTAATCTGATGGTGTCATCTGACACTCCATTTGATTTGAAGGTATCGCAGATCTCCAAGAAATTTGCAATGTGTGAATTTGGATCTTCCTTCAAATCTCTCTTAAATTGAACCAACTATTGGATTATCTGGATGATCACCAGCTTTATTTCAAAAGTATTGGCTTGCACTGGTGGCCTAGTTATACTTGGACCACTGCCATCGACTGTAGGTACTGAAAATTCCCTCAATGTTCTATTCTCCGCCATCTCAATGACTATAGCCTCTCGTTCTCTTCTTTCTCTGTTAAGTCTTCTTGCAGTTCTTTCAATCTCTGGATCAATAGGAATCACTGGATGACGTCTAGCTTTTTGCATAAACTACACAGAAAGAAAGAAAGCGCGAGATCACAAGCTAACAAAGAAAAACAGCAAAATTAAACTAGAAAACAATTAAAACTAAAATTAAACTCCAATCTAGCTAACACAAGAAAAGTTCAATGTTAACACAAAATCAATCCCCGGCAACGGCGCCAAAAACTTGGAGCGTTGAAGTTACAACATGCAATGTATAGCAAGTGCACTAGTCGCAAAAAGTAATAAAGTGATAAGTAAAGTATCATTCCCACGAGGATTGTTTGTTAAGCACTGATTTTCCTAGTTGTTGTCAAGTTGGAGAAAACGAAAAATATTGGATTTGCGCGAGAATTTTAAGCTAAGTGAAAACAACATTTACTACGTACTTAAAAGGCTAATTAATGACAGTAAAACTAATTCGAGAGAAAATATTAATTAAGGCAGACGGTTAGGGCTTTGACTTCACTAGGAATTTATGAAATAATCTACAAATTATGCTACTTCTACACTCACATGCACGGATTATAAACCAGACTCCCTAATGTGTAAAACATACCTTCTCATGCTATGTTTTCCTACTTTTCCCTATTAAGCTTCTACACCCAACAAATTAAAGATTAGTAGTTCCAAGTTCGTTAAGCTAATGGAATCCTAAATTGATTTCATTGATTCTCAAACCTATCTTTAGCGTTCAATACAACAATGGCGATTACCCTAAGAAGCACATGCATGATTAATTTTTCAATCTCATCATGTTCAACAAATAAATTTAGTAAAACAAGAATAATCACACAATAATAGAATGTAAAAGCAACAATAATCTATTGATTAAACATAAAAATCCTAATCACATCAAAACCCTAACCCAAAGTGAGTTAGTTCATACTAAAATTAACACAAATAGAAATAAAAACAGTAAACAATGAATTCAACATGTTGGAATCAAGAGAAGAGAACAAAAATCTTCCCTATTTGATGAATCTAAAGAGTTTAATCTCCAATCTTCTCTTCTTTCTCCCAAAAATGTCAAACTCCCTAATAAAATGGCTAAGTTTTTCTTATATAGTCAGTCCAAGAAAACCTAAACTCGCCTAAAACAAAACTATGCGTTTTAATAAAAACTGGAACTTACTGACTTCGCCACGGCGAAGAATAAACTTCATCGCGGCAATGAGTTCCCGAGCGTTTATCACCGCAGCAAACTGTTTTGAACAATTCTAAAATTACAGAATTTCCCTCCGCTTTCTTCCTTACTTGAATCTTCAATCTTTGGTGCTCTCCAACAGAAACAAGCTTCATAGTGCTTCAAATCCGTTTCAAAACTTCTCCGAATCTGAGATTTGCTTGCTTCTGGGTCCAGAAACTCAATTCCGCTCTTTATTTGCTCAAAGTGCACGTTTTGGCCTGAAACATAAAACATATGAAATTAAGTTGTAATTCAGGCAAAAACGACATAAGAAGTACCCAAAATCCGGTCAAAAAGCCTAGATAAAACTGTATAATCCTAGGATTATCAATGACCTAGTCTCTTATGCCAAACCATATAATTATTCGTATGTTTATCAGCAGAGAAACAACAAAGTTTAGGTATAGCAATAGAATTAACAGCAGAGGTAGCATGAAAACAAACATGACAAGCAGCAACATTACATGTAGAAGCGGGAAAATCACAGTTAGTATGAACACACCTATTTTAATGAACGAGGTCCTGTTTTATTAACCAAAGTGCTCTTACAATGTAAGACAGCAGATTGTTCATTGATAGACTCAAAATCAAATGAAACATCATTGAACTGAAGTTTTCCTATATCAGATTTATTGACATTTGATAGACACTTGGATGTAGTGTTGAGTTTGGCTAACGTAGGTATAATAGGTGGCAATAGTAAAGTGGAAATACAGTTTGATTACTGAACAGAGTTGTCAACAAGTTGATTGACATTGGTTAAAGTAGACACATGCCTAGTAGAGGCTAGAAAAATGAGCTGTTGTCCAAAATCAACTGAAGGAATTGTGGAATAAGGATTAGGTTCTGAGTATGGAACATTCAATTGATAAAGTCCTCATTTAAGTTCCCCTGGCAACAAAATGGCCCTGGTTGACTTGTCCTTAACAACGCAGTAAGTTGCATCAAATTCTACTAAAACATTGTTATCTCTAGTAAATTTTGAAATACTTAGAAGGTTTTTGGTAATTTTTGGTATGCATAAACTGTGTTTAAGATGCAAACACTTAAAGTGTAATGTGATAGGTAAAAGTGTGTGACTAGTGTGAGAAATGGTTAGGAACTCACCTTTTCCAACTTGAAGTTGATCTTTACCCTCATAATTTTTGCTTACACTTAGATGACTCAAATTTGATGCAACGTGGTCTATGGCTCCAAAGTCCATAAACCAAATTGGATCAATAGGCGTAAATGAAGTAGCAAGAGAAGTAGATAGAGCTTGTTGATTGTGAGAAGATCCTAAAGAGCCATCAGAATGACTAATAGTAAAGCCAGGAGTGTGAGAGACATGATGTCTTGAGCTAGTAGACTCAAAATTTGATTGACTGCCTCCTGCAGATATTTGCTGGCTTGGTACTCCAAAGGCAGCATGTTAATTAGTATTGCTGGAACTAGTATGAGGTGTAGTGTGAGAAGGAGAATTAGAAACTTGTGGCTGAACATTGCCTTGATGAAAATAAGGATAAATTGAGTTATATTGTTGTTGTGTAGAGAAGGAATCACCATAACCACCAGAGTATTGCTGAGAAATGTTGCCAGGAGGAGTTGACATGCCATTGTAAGTAGAAATAAACCGATGATAGCACTATGTTGCTGAGTGTCCTATCTTGTTACAAAGCTTACAAATGATCTTTCCTTGACCATCTCCTTTTCCTCTGTTTCTGCCAAACACTACTAGTCCAAAAGGTCTAGGATGATAAAATGGAGTAACTATGGGTTGACCATATTGCTGTGAAGTGTAATTTTGTGTAGGATAGGGATGATTATAATGGGGATTGCCAGGTAAGGCTAGTGAGGGAACAAGTGTTTGTGAAGATTTAAAGGGTTGGAAACTCCATTTACTTGGTTGATTGTCACAACCACCAGTATGTATAACAGTCACTGTATTAGTAGAACTATTGTACAAATCAACTGTATTGAACCTCTCAAGTCTAATTTCGTAATTTTGAAATAGGAATTGAACCTCTTGTAGAGTAACATTATCAATTTTGGATTCAAGGCGAGAGGTAAGAGTCACAACTGGTGCATCGTACTCAAGTTCTAGACCATCCAACACATGCTGCAAGAGTCCCTCATCTGTGATATCAAACCAGTAGCTGACAAACTTTCTGCAATCTCCTTCATCTTCTTAACATAGTCACTTATAGCCAGATTTCCTTTTTGTGTAGTTTGCAGTAGATTCTTTAGATGTAGGGCTCTAGCTTTGGAGTCTGTTATAAACTAATTCTCTAAAACATGCCAGATCTAAAAAATGACATTTTGACACATTAGCAAACATACTTTCTAAGATCGAAGCGAGTAGCCAGCTCACCAAGAACTTATCAATTCGTTTCCACAAGACATAGGCCGGATTAATTCTTTCATCACCTCCAATTTGACCTAGGTCACTATCAGTTCTAGAATCAGAAGAAATGAGTGGTGGTGGACATGGAATTTGTCCTAAAAGATGATCCTCCAGCTCATGAGAACCAACTGTAAGTAGGACTTATGAACTTTAAAACCTATAATTGTTTCTTGTGAGTTTAGGATTGATTACTTGTAATGTTGAAGCAAGAACATATGTTGTACGATTTGTGGCAGCTTGTATCAGCTCTTCAAGGCTATTAAGCGACTAAGAAGAGGATCATGAAGCTTTAGCCATTGACACAAGTCAAAGCTCTGATACCGTGTAAATCTTGAAGCAAAGCAAAATGAGAAAAAATGGAAAAACAGAGAATGAAAGACAGAGAGCAATTTGGTGAATCAGTGGATTCTTTTCATTGATTCTTAACTAAATACAAATGTGGATTTAGTTCCATATTTATACAAAACAGCTACAGTAACTAACTTATTCATTACATTGAAAACGACAGTGTACATGGCTTTATTTAATTCATTTTCACAGCATTGCAAAACGATAGCATAATGTAACGTTTTGCAGCTCCACTTCGGTCAACAATCTTCATTGACTCTGAATTCTACTTTGGGCAATAGTCATCATTGACTCTGAACCAATAAATACATGCAGTTTGAATTCCAGCTAAAACTAATCGTGCTTTGCTAATTTAGTAAGGAGGAAAAGAAAATGTGACTACCATGTCCTATTTCTTTTTCTGTTCTTTTCAGTTTTTTATTTTTATTGAAAAAATAAACAAATTGAAAATAGTGAATTGTGACTAATTAACTTTTATATAAATATTTAAAATACAATGAAATTTAATCAATATAATATTATATACCTTTTCTATGACTCTTGACATAAAAATCTTTCTTAACAGGAGATTTATTGAATAAAAAATGAAAAGAAATTGAGAGTATTCCTAAATTGCTAAAGTTTCACACAGGTAAGAACAAAACTTAATTGAATGGTGTTTATTATATTATCAGTGTTAATTACCACAAAATGTTGAATACTTACAGTAACAGCTTTTGATTATACCTACCAGGAGAAATGCTTCAGCTTGAGCACCTACCCAACATCAAAGAACAAAATTACAGCATCATACACCTTGATTCGTCGATGCATAAATTTAAAATATTTGAGGTGGAAAGTGAGGTAACATTTACCCATACATTTTGATGGGTATGAGAGTTCTGATGTGTTGGTGGTTTTTGAAAAGGAAATAGATGCTGAGTGGATCCTTGATTCTGGGTATGACTCCAAGAGGAGTTTTTCTTTTTCTTTTTTTTTTTTTTTTCGCTGAATTTTAAAAAATTGGAGTCGGGAAAAAGTTTGATGGGTAACAATGTTGTATATAGAGTCTTAGGAATTGCAGATGTAAGGCTAAGCTTGCATGATGGCAGTTCAAAGTTGCTCATACAAGTTAGATACATACCATAGTTAAAAAGAAATTTAATTTCCTTAGGAAGTCTTGATTCAAATGGGTATAGCTATAAGACTCAATGTGGAGTCCTTAAAGTCAATAAAGGGTCCTTAGTTGTGATGAAGTGTGAGAAGAAGAATCTGTTGTATGTTCTAAATGGATCAACCAACACTGGAATAGCAGTTGTATCTCTATCTCAGAAGACATGTTAGTGAGAAGGGTTTAGTTGAGCTGAGCAAGCAAAGGGTCTTAGAAGGGGACAAGTAGAGAAGTTAGATTTCTGTGATCATTGTATTTATGGGAAGATAACCAAAATTAGATTTAGTGTGGGAAAACACTATTCTAAGTCCATCCTAGACTATGTCCATTCAAATGTATGAGGGCTTACTGATAATCCATAAATTATACAGTTTTTATTAGATCTTTTTGTCGGATTTCAGGTACTTTCCAGTGCATTTTGACCTAAATTGGTTCTTAATTCGTTACTTTTCGTATTTCAGGTTAAAATGGACATTTTGAGCAAATAAGCACAAAATTGGATATTTTTGACTTAGAAATTAGCGGATATCAGAAGATAGGGGAGTTCCGGAGTAGGATTAAGTACGATGAAGCTTGTTTCCAAGGAAGAGCACCGAGAATCGATGAATTAAGCGAAGAAGCAAGCGGAGTGGCAGTTCTGTAATTTCAGAACTCAGGAAGAAGCTTCGCCCCGGCGAAGGAAATGTCTTCGCCATGGCGAAGTAGGCCAGAGACGAACTTATCTGATTCATTCTTCGCCGCGGCGACAGTCACTTATTCCATTTTTGTTAAACGCACAGTTTCGTGTTGTGCGTGTTTTGGCTGTTTTTTTTTTTTTACTAAGTATAAAAGAAAAAGTTAGCCTTTTTCCCAGGGGTCTTGATCTTTTTAGGGTTAGCTACTTTTACATTTTTTTTTCTAAGAACTTTGAGCGATTTGGATTGTAAAAGGAAGAGGATTCGATTTCCAACTAGAGGATTCATCTTTTGGGGAGATTTCTAATCTTTATTCTCGTTTTCATTATGTTGAACATGTTTAGTTCCTATTTTCGTTTTTGTGTTATTGATTTAGTTATGAACTAATCTCTTTTGGGTTAGGGTTTTGATGGTAGTTTGGATTTTAAATGGGTTAAGGGTTTGATTGTGTTATTTTCATATGAATATGCTTTGGTTGTGTGTTACTCTGATTTTTAATGTTGTATGTGATGAACATGGTGAGATTGAGAAATGAATCATGTTAGGCTTCTTGGGTAATCACCATTATAGTATTGGATGCTAGAGATAGATTCAAGAATTAATGAAATCGTTATAGGGTTCTTGTGCCTAATGAGTTTAGAATTATTAACTTTCAATTTGTTGGGTGCGGATTGTTAATAAGGATGAATAGGAAAACATAGCCCGAGAGGGTATGTTTAACATAGCCCGAGAGAGTATGTTTAACATATCAGTGAATTCGATTTACAACCATTGCGCATGAATGTGAATATAGTGTAATTATTAGGTTTTAACCCATAAAAATCCAAACAAAGTCAAAACCCTACCCGTTTTGCTTGAATTGATATTCCGTGTTTCATCTTGCTTTCTTAATTAAGTTTTTAATTCTTTGTTTTATTTCATTGTTGTTTTTAATTAAAATTTGCTCCCACCAATCCAAAGAATTCGATTGCTTCAACTTGATAACATTAGGAAACTTAGTGCTTTGCTAATAATCCTCGTGGGAACGATATCCTACCCATCACTTTATTACTTGAGCGACTAGTGCACTTGCTAGTTTTGTATGTTGTAAGAAATTCGCATCACTTACCAAATATCCATCTTTAGGGGGTTGTAAATACTTCATTAGCATTATAGATGATTACTCTATGAGGGTGTAGATTTATTTCTTGAAATGTAAAGGAGAAGCCTTTAGCAAATTCAGGGAGTGGAAAGTTATGATTGAGAATGTTGGGGAGAGAGTTGGAGATTTAACTCACATTATAGTGTGTGGTTACCCATTTTAAGAGCAGTGGAATATTTACCAAGTAGATTAAACATTTTCGATTTGAACACATCAAACACAAGTGCGGAAAATAAAGAACACAACCACATACATGGTTCGGCTAAATCCATTTTTAGCCTACATCCATGGGACCTTGTCCAAATCGAAGCAATCCACTAAGTTAAAAACACATTACAAGATATAGTTTAAAGTTTATCTAAGTTACGGTAAAAAGAAATCCTTGATCAACTTTACACTTAGCACCACACTCTAAATCCTTAACGTGTAGCAACTCCTTAGACCTTCTTTATGCTGGAAACACACACGTGAATAGCTTGTAAACCTCCAAGCTTCAAGCATCGACGCCACGCACTAGCATCAGCAAAGGAACCACGTTCCAAGAGTCATCAAGACAGTGTTTGATATGGTGAGATTTTGGCACAAATATGGAAATGAACCTTGAACCTTAAAAGAAGAAATACTTTAAGAAATTTTAGAGTAAAATGAAACAATGTATCAAAAGGTTCTAATTCATATACACTAGAAAGAGGTGTTATATAATGAAGGATTTCTCACTCAACAATATAGTGCTAGGTCAGCCAACAAGGGACTTAGCAATATAGTGCTAGGTCAGCCAACAAGGGACTAACGCATGTTTGTCCAAATAAGAAAAGTTTCATTCTTTTGGTTTGGACCACAAAGCAAATAGGGAAAAGTGTTTTAGTCCCTAGGACCACTTAAGGATGTTATGACACATGTAAAAGGTCCTAAAAAGTGAGAGACAAAGATAAACAATATCTTTTTCACTTTATCAGACATGCAACTCATGCTTGGCTGTAAATATTTGAATCAAGAGAAAAAGCACAAACTGTTGTGCACATACACTCTAAACGAAACAAGCCAAGACTCAAGTCTGGCAATTAATGTGCACGTAGAACATATGTGCACACATACAATTTATAAGTTTGACAAATATGATTTTCCACAGAGAATTAGATAGGGAAAAAAATTAGGAAGTTAAGGGCTGATAATGGGTTAGAATTCATCAATGAGGAGTTTGATAAACTGTGTAAGGATAGTGGAATCCTAAGGTATAGGACACTCCTCAACAAAATGGGTTGGCTGAAAGGATAAATATAACTATTTTGGAAAAGGTTAGGAGCCTGTAGTCTTGTGCCAAATTCCCAGCCAAATTCTAGGCAGAATCTACTCATACAATAATGTTTTTAATCAATAGAATTCATTTCTCAGCTATTGAATTCAAAACACCTATTTAGAGATGGACTGGATATCCAACTGATTATAGCAGTTTGAGGGTCTTTGGCTATACTATCTTTGTGCATGAAAAGTCTGATAAGTTGCATCTTAGAGCCATTAGGTGTATTTTCATAGGATATCCTAATGGGATAAAAAGGTATAAGTGTTGGGATGTTGCTAGGAAATGATGTATAGTTAGTAGAGATGTCAAGTTCAATGAAGAATAGTTGGGTGGTCTGAGTGAAAAGACTGATAAGATGAATACTGAAGTCGTTAGGTTTGAAATGGATGATTAAGCTTTTTTTGATAATGTTGGTGATCTGCAGTCAAATTATCAGCAAGAAGATTTGGAATCTCAAGATGAGGAATCTGATTTATGAGAGAATGAAGATGATCTAGCTCATGATGAAGGAACTAAACTTCAAAATTACCAGTTAGCTAGAGATAGGCAAAAGAAGAGATTTTCACAGGCTGACATGGTTGCTTTTGCCCTTCAAGTTGCTGAAGAAATAGAAGATAAACCTAAGACTATTAGAGAAACCATGGAAAGTAGAGACTCTAAGCAGTGGAGGTTAGCTATGCAAGAGAAGTATGAATCCTTGATGAAAAACAAGACTTGAGTTCTTATTAATAAACGTAAGGGTAGTAGAGTTGTCAAGTGTAAAGGGGTATTCAAAAGAAAAGAGGGAATTCCAGGGGTAGAGGCACCTAGGTTTAAAGCTAGGTTAGTTGCAAAAGCCTTTACACAGGTTGGGGGATAGATTACACTAAATTTTTTTCACCTGTGGTAAGACATACTACCATTAGGGTTTAGTTATCTTTGGTAGCCCAATTTGAACTTGAATTAGAGCAACTTGATGTCAAAACAGCCTACTTGAATGGTGGTTTAGAAGAAAGAATTTTAATGGAACAACCTGAAATTTTTGAAAAAGGTTCAAGAAACCAAGTATACTATTAAAGAAATCTTTGTATGGATTGAAATAGTCACCTAGGCAATGGTATAGAAAGTTTGATAGTTGTATGATCAGTTTTGGTTTCAGGAGAAGTAATTTTGATAGCTGCCTTTATTTCAAATGTTTATATGGTAATTGTTACCTTTATTTAGCACTTTATGTTGATGATATGTTGTTGGCTTGTAAAGATGCTCCTGAAATTACTAGATTTAAGGTTGAAATGAATAAATAGTTTGAAATGAAAGATTTGGGGTAGGCTAAGAAAATTCTAGGAATGAATATTGAGAGAAATAGGGAAAAAGGGAGAATAATGCTATCTCAAAAGGAGTATGCTAAAAATGGTATTAGAAGATTTAATATGCTTGATTGTAGACCTGTCAAAACACTAACGAGACAACATATTAAACTAAGTTTGAATTAGTATCCTAGTTCAAAAAATGAGAAAAGGGAAATAGTTAATATCCCTTATGCAAATGCAATAGGAAGCCTAATGTACTTAATGGTCTGTACAAGACCTACTCTAACTTTTGCAGTAAGCTATGTGAGCAGGTTTATGAGTAATCCATGAAAAATTCACCGGGAAGCAGGGAAATGGATTCTAAGGTATGTTAGGGAACAATGTCAACTGGAATTGTGTATAGTAAGGGGAAAAACTTACAGGATTTTATTATGGGGTATGTTGATGCTGATTATGCTGGAAACCCTAATAATAGGAAGTCAATGACTGGTTTTGTGTTTTCTTTATGGAATAATCTGGTTTGTTGGAAAGCAAATTTGCAAGCTATTATGACTTTATCGACTATAGAAGCTAAGTATGTGACAATCACAAAAGCTGCAAATGAAGCAATTTGGCTTAGGGGAATGCTCAATGAACTGGGATTCAATCAAACACAAGTTCCAATCAAAAGCGATAGCCAAAGTGCTATTTTCTTGTGCAAAAATCAAGTTTTTAATGAGAGATCGAAGCACATTGATGTGAGGCTACACTTTATCAGAGACATGATTGAAGAAAAAGTTATCAAGGTGAAGAAAATTCTTGGGAAGGAAAATCCAGCAGACATGTTTACCAAAGTAGTCACTTTGGATAAACTAAGGCTCTTCAGGGGCCTGCTCTATATTGAGTAAAATGAAGAAATGTTCCAGGGCAGTAGGGAATAAGGAAATCAGATGCCAAGGTAGAGATTTGTGTTGATGTGGCACCTGATTTGTGCCCATGTGGAGTCAACTCTTAATATGTGTGGTCAGAGACAATTTAAAGAATGGGAGGGACATTATTGGGATTTCCCAATTGGGATTTCCCAATTGGGATTTTGTTAGGCGACCTAACTTGGCTTCAGGTTGACACTCTTCTATTCTGTTCTTGATTATTCTCTCTTTGTTACAGAGAGAGAAAGGTTGTTGCAAAATGGTTGAGGTGGAGCCTTGAAGATTGCAGGATGAAATCAAACGGGGATGGTGAGCCTAGTTGTTACATTTTTATTCTTTTCTCTTGTGTATAAATTGTCAATTAATTCATTGTATTTGGATGTATGAGAGGTGAGGCACATGGGGTCGATTTGCGTGATTTGCAGAGGGGTTTTCCTTGGGTTCTTCATGTAAAGAAGGAGATATAAACTCCGTAAACATCTTTCTATTATAGTAAATATTCCCTACTGCCTTGAAGAGTAGATGTAGGTAATCAATTGATTACCGAACCACTATAATTTTTTTGTCTTCTGTACTTCCTTTTATGCTCTTATTATTCTTATAACTTGATCGTTGTGAATATTGCTTGATTAGAAACTTAGGGTTTCTTGTTCTATTGTAATTTGAAGAATCTTTAAGTTCAACATATGTCAACAATCATTTTCAATTATCAACAATATGTTTCCACCCTCTAGGGGAAGGAGGAACATACCCACACATAAGTAATTAATCAATGGATTCTCAGGCAATAGTTTATAAGCGTCTAAGTATTCTCTTGCAGCATCTTGATGATGGTTAGCGAAGGTAAAGTGATGCCCAGAAATGATAAGCGATGGTGCACAATCTTCGTATTTGGCTTGCATATATTGAAGAAACTTGGAATGCTTATAGTGGCTTTTCCCCAATCTATGACATTCAAGGAAACCCATCAATAAAGTACTAAAAATATTAGTTTAAAAAATCAGCATGCTCTCAAGTAATATTTGAAGCTTGCAGGTTGTGTCATGTCCATTAAAATAAATGCACCTAAGGTGTTTGCGCTCATCTATACACAACAAGGAAAAAGGTCTTTCTTGACAACTTCTTAACCCTTTTTCAACTGTTAAAGATTTAAGACAATCTTTGACTGTTATAGCAAATCCTTGACTATTATTATCTGTCAAGGATTTTGTAAAAATTAAGTTGTTCAATTTCATTCCTTGATTGTTATTATCTTAATCCTTTACAATTTTTAACTGTCAAGAATTTTGAAAAAAAATGAAATTCATTCCTTGACTGTTATATTCTTACTCCTTCACAGTTAAGAATTAAGTTAAAAAAAACAAAAAAAACCATAAACTCAAATTTGGCTAAGGCTTCCCCGTTCCCACCCTAAAATTTTGCTAAGGCAAATTCTTTCCGCCCAAAACACCAAAGTTCATTGTCAAAACCCATTTTCCCCCAAATTTCGACCAAGTCAAACCTAGGGCAAGAAAAAAACTTCCGCCAAAAACCCAAATCTCCTCCGCTAAATCGCCCAAATCTCTTCCATCACTTGTTTCTTCAGTCCCCGGTAGCAATATGACTGGAAGAGAGATTGACCGGGCTCTACTAGAAGCAGTTATTAATGACCCCAATATTTCTGTTTTTGAACACCACTTTGCGATAGATCTTGCATTTTATTTTGGCAACAGTTTCCAAACTAACTTCACATCGTGTTCTGATGCTTTACCTTTGTCACAATATCAGGTTATACGATTTATTTCAAAGGCGACCTTACTAGCATCAGGTGGGGCTGGGCATATCTATCCGTCGACAACAAACCCTCCGTTATCAAAGTCGGTTTTTCTTTCTTAACTGTCTATGTGTAAGAGAGAATCTGAGAGTATTGGCAATCATTTTTTGCATTGCCCTAATGTTTTTAAGTTATGGTCAACGCTTTTTGGCTCCCCAGTTGAGGTGGGCTGTGTAGTGATTATTATTTTTTGAGTTGTTTCCCTGGAGAAAAATCGAAGAATATTTGAAGACCACAGGAAGGAAAACTTTTCCTTATGGGATAAGTTAGACTTTGGGTTTCTCTTCGGGCTTTTCTACTGAACTTAGAGATATGTCTTTTCTTTATTCATCATAATTAGGAATTAATAATAAATAAAATTTTATGCAGTTTCCTATGAGGGAAAAAAAGAAAGGTTGCTCCGCTACCTAATTTACCATCATATTTCATCTGTTTTTATAGGTGGCCACTGGAGATGGAATGGCTATGGCCCACAGAGCTGAAGCGGTGATTTCCAATATGGAGTAAGTTTACTTTCAAAAATTTTCTTTTAGTTCTCATTATGTCATATATAGTCATATTGTGAAAACCACTGAAGATGGAATGATTTTTCTGTTTATACTTTATAAGGCACATAAATCAGTCTACTGGAGCTTTTGTTTCGTCTGTCCAAGAGTTTTATAAATTGTTGTATCACTATTTTTCTCAGGTCTGTTCAGTTCCACCCAACTGCCTTAGCTGATGAAGGCCTTCCCATCAAACCAACCAAAAGTCGAGAAAATGCATTTCTGATCACTGAAGCCGTCAGGGGAGATGGAGGCATTCCTTACAACTTGGGCATGGAACGGTTCATGCCCCTGTATGATGAAAGAGCTGAGCTTGCTCCTAGAGATGTGGTGGCAAGAGGCATAGATGACCAGCTTAAGCAGCGCAATGAGAAGTTGTTGGGTGTTGCTAGATGAGCTAAATCTTGCTCCACAATCTGTTTTAGAGGCACTGCTTTTAAACCTTATTAATTCTATTACTTGCAGTGTTTTTATCTCTGTTGCTTTTACTTGTTTTTATTAGTTACTTTCTGTGTTACATGTTGATGGTAGTAATTAATTGTATTTTTAATTAGGGTTTGAATGCTATTTTGGATCATCGTGGTGAGGTCTTCATTCCAGAGCTAGGTCTAACTTTTAGGTGTCCACCGTCTTTCAGAGATTTAGCATGTCAAAATCCTTCTTATCAGGGTGGTGGTAGGAAAGGCCTCCCGAGGTCCTTTCTCAATCGGTTCACTAAGGTTTGTTTATCAAAATTGTCATTGCAGCTATAGATTTATACATGTAGAAACTGAATGATTAACCTGGCATTAATGCATGTCATCATTTTTTTTTTTTTTTTTTTTTTTTTTTTTTTTTTTGGGGGTTTGTTTGTTTCAGGTATATGTTGATGAGTTGGTGGAGAGTGACTATCTTTCCATACGTAGTTCACTGTATCCATCTCCCAAGGTCTGTGCTTCCTAAGTTGATTTTATTTAATAAGCGGCTACATGAAGAGACCATGGTATATCACAACTTTGCTCCGGATGGCTCGCCCTGGGAGTATGTGATTAGGTCGTGTCAGATTATACAAGGTTGGCTATGTTTTTCTTTCTTGCATATTGCTATCCTGTTTTCAGTATGTTCTATTATTCAGCATATATTCCTGTTTTAACTTGTAGATATGGTTTTAAACTTAGGTGCACTTGCGAAGATAGACGCCAATTCCTTTCTCAATATACTCTACATTCAAATAACTTTTTTAGTTATTGTTGTTTCAATGATGTCAGAGACCAATGAGGGCAAAAACTATGTATCAAACTTTTCATTACAGAATTGATTACTTTTCATTGTTGTATGCAATATTGTAAAATAGTTACTGTTGTTCAATTTTGTTTATGCAGAGCAACAATAATATATGTACCATTTGATCAATTGTTCAATGTCTTGTTACATATTGTTGAGTGGTAATAATTGTTGGTAGAATAAATATTATGAAGCATTTCATTTGACTATTCCATAATTTAATTCATAATAATAAAGAAATTTAACTAATTTAAAAAAAAAATATTAACAAACGAAATCTTGACAGTGTGAAAACTGTCAACAATTTGGCTAAAATTCTAAAAAAAAATTGAAAAATTCGGCTGAATCTTTGAGAGTGATAACTGTCAAGGATTTAGTCAAAATTCTGTTAAATCTTTAACAATTATCGAATTGTCAAAAGGTCCTTGACAGTTCGAACGCTATCATGGCCCTTTTTTGATAGAGGTTACAATGACAATTCAAAAAGGGTTATTAGTACCCCTTTTTTGTCAGTAATACCTTTCAAGAAAGGTCTTTTTTCTTGTAGTGATAACATCTGAACACTCTAAATGAAAAAATAGCATACTTGGATCACAAGGACAAGTAGACAGAGCCATTGATGTAAGTTGATTAAACTGATAAAATTCAGCAAGCTATTGCAAAACAACATATTACATTATCGTATACCTGGAGGTTACTCCGTAATAGCAGTTCCAGGCAGCAAAACTGTAAGGATGCTGCTGAACAAAGTATCTTGCACAGTCAAATCCATGCTTAGGATCAGTGGCCATATGCCATTTTTGTTGAATCACAGACAAAATGTAGTCTACATTAACAAAGCCCCAAAGGTCCTCCAATCTTTTTCTGCAACGAAGACATAATGGCGAAATAAAATCTAAATAGTTGTTTTAGATGAAGGTGGGACGGTAAAAAAACTAATCTAAGAAATTACAATAAATTTCTTTGACGTCCTTTAAGGAATAGCTAAAATACTGAAAGCCTCACTAAAGACTATAAGATTGGAATCAAAGTCATATGATTCTCCTTCAAAGTTGATATACACATTAGGTTTTTATAGGATTTACAAGGAAAATCAAATGAGGGAAGAAATAATCACAAAGCTAGCCTCTTAAAAATCCTACGGTCATGTACAACTATTAAGTCCCTATAATAATAACATATATTCCAATTAGCAAATACAAATTTTCTACATTTAATCTAATCTAATTATAGACAACAAATCTTTTGTCTTTGATATTTTCCAACACACTTCCTCAAGCTGGTTCGAAAATATCTTTCAAAGCTAGTTCGCTAATTAAAATTTTGAATTGCTTCTTTGACAATCCCTTTGTGAGTATGTTCGCAAATTGTTTACTAGTAGGAATGTAAGCCATTCCATTCTCCACCTTTTCTTTTATAAAGTGCCTATCGAAGTCAACATGCTTCGTTCTATCATGAGCACTAGGTTGTGTGCAATAGAAATAAAAGCCTTTTTGTCATAGTACACCTTCATAGGTAATGGATTAGAGATCTTCAATTCTTCCAATATTCTTTTAATCGACAATACTTCACAAATTCCATAAGCAACAGCCCTAAATTCAGCCCCTACACTACTTCTGGCGACCACATGTAGTATGACCATTATGCCCCTCTACCGTTACATTTAAACTAATGGTGTTTGGTTTTCAGTGAAACTTTGATAGTCTCCAATTCAGTGAGTGGGAAACAGTGATTTCGCTAAACCTAGGGTGAGAAAATGATTTTTGACCTTAATATTAATTAATGAAAATTAATTAATCCAACCCCATTTGCACATTCATCACAATCACAAACTCTTCATCCACCATCAGTAGATTATCGCCATCACAACCATCATTAGATTTTTTTTTTTTTTTTTTTTTTTCCATAGTACCATGACAACATTTTCAACTCAAAACCCCAGTAGCAATAATATGTTTTCAAATACTCATCATAAACCCACAATTAAAACAGTTATAGCAAAAAATAAAAAATAAAAAAAATAAATATTAACATGCAGAACAAAAACAGAAAAAATGTTCAAGGGGTGGAGGAGAAAAAGGGAGCTAACCACGGCCTTGCGGCATAAGCCAAGCCTTGATCTGGCCAACCGTGGCTTGGCAACACAAGGCTTGTCACGATTTGGCCAACCATGGTCTGGCGGCACTAGGTCAGGTTGCGATCTTGCCAACCACGACGCTACTGAGCGTGCCAAGCCACGGTTGGACATGGTAGTATATGATTTTTTATTTTAAATTATTTTATAGATTTGAGTTGTTTTGTTGGGTGATATAAGCATTTTAATGTTTTGAAAGTAAATACTAGGGAAGGAGAGAGTGACCAGATTTTTAATCTTTAATCTTTAATTTTTTACTTTTATGACTTTTTAATATTTTCATTAATTATTAATATTTATGGGTCAGGTACTCAGGTTTGTGTTTTAGGTTCAGGTTTGAGTGGTGGTACGGTATCGTCAGTTAGGCATTATCATTTTACCCCTATTATGTGAAAAACAACAAAACTGACAACCAATAGAGGGATTTGCATAATTTCTGGTACATGAATGGGTTTTCATTTCTTTACCAAACCTCAGGGGGTTTAAAGTTATAATCCCGTACTACTTTTTATATAATCAGTTTATTTTCAAGGTTATATCTACTAGTTTTCAAGAAAAAAGTGTCATATATTTAGTTAACAAAAACCATAACAACCAAATAGATTTTGTCACTTTGGGCATTATTGACTTTTAACATTTACTGTTACAGTATATCGGTAGAAAACAATGCCTAGGGGACGGGGGTGAGGAAAGTGGAAACTTGAGGGGAAGTGGTGGAGAATTTCTGGAACACTGGGTGGGACTTTATAATCGCTGAAACCTCAGGGGAGGTACTTAATACTCCTTCAAATATTTTAATGGCATCCTAATTTTAGGAGTATATTTCAAAAACCCTCCTATATTTACAAAATTATTTAAAATCCTCCTCTTAACATGATGCTGTTTAAATTTCCTCACCATCTAAGAGTACACTTTCCTTTCAAAAACTTTCGTTAGAACATAAAAAACTTGTAACTTTTTAAAAGTAGCAATTTAAAAAGAGGAAATAACTAGGGAGTTCGCAATAATTATTTAAAACAAATTTATTGTGATAGAATGTTCTGAAATTTATAAATAAAGGCTAGATCATTTATAATCAAAACTTAAAGTAATTTTAATTAACACAAAATAAAAATAACGATATTTTTGTATAACTAAGTTTTTTAGTTAAACAATAATTAAAAAAAATATTTTTAAATGATTTATAAAAATAATGAGGAATAAAAAATATTTTTTAAGTCGGTAAGTCATGGAAGGGGTAATTTAGACTTTTAACTTTAAAATTGCTTGGAACCCTAAAATATCATTAATAGTAGGGGTGTTTTTAATACTTTTGAAACGAAGTCGATGAGTTGGATACTAATTGATCTTAAAGGGGTATAAATGAAACTCACAAGATAATAGAATCCATCATTAACCTCTAAAGGGTAGGGGTGTGTAAAAGAACCGATCGGAATCCAAACCGGTGGGCCGTCACAAGATTGGTTCTGGTTCCAAAAATTTGGAACTGGCACTATGCTGTTTTAATTCTGATTCCTGCAGTCAAGAACCAGAGTCGGAACCGAGAACCGAGACTAATATGAAAAACATTAAAGAGTGGGGGTCTTTTGTAATTTTCCATGTCATGTAAAAAATGCATGGTGCGTGTTCCTCACATGCTCCCTTATCTCTCTTACCACTAAGCCTCCCCCTAACCTAATCTTCCCAAATCTCTGATGACAGTATGACAAGCTGTCATATTACATATTATTCATTTTCTCAAGATATAAATACATTTATCTTATTTAATAATATTCAGAATTACATATTTTAATGTATTAATTCACTGAGGATTTTGACTTAAATAAAATTGTGAGATTACAAATTAATCATGTTGATGTCTAAATATTTATTGATTTTTTAAAAAATAAGATTTTTTTTAAAGAAAGACCTGGTATCACATAATGTTTAATAAATAATGTTATATATATATATATATATGATTTGATGGGAAGTTTTTCTCATGTTTTTTCTAACATTTATTTGTAAACACACATTGTAAGGTTACAAAGACGTTAAAAAATTCGAGAAAATGAAGATACAAAAAGAATTATTAAAAATTTCTCAATTTTATTAATAATACTTCCATGTATTCTCAAGATTTCTTAGTTGATGTTAAGAGAAAAAAAAGGCAAATAAAGATTTCTTAGTTGCCAAGTACTCGGAACCGGTTCTGATTCCAAATAATTAGGAACGGAACTGTCGGTTCCGATTCCGATTCCAAATTGAAGGAATTGGCTGGTTCCGATTCCTTCAATTTTGGGCAGGTCAGAGCTACTAAAGTGAGAGGTATTGGATAATTTTTCATACCTTTTGGGTGTGAATAATCTAAGCTGAAACCTAAGGGGAGGTGAAGTAATAGTCTTATTAAATAAACCTAATCCAAATTTTTTTTTTCTGTTTTTTTTTTTTTTTTTTTGCTCTTACTTTTATCTCTCTTTTCTTCTCCTTTGCCCATCTCCTTGGACATTAAAACCCTAGACGTTAAAACAAGAACTTCATGGCGGCTTGTACAGGTGTTTTCTTATAATCTCACTAACAAAGTTATCAAGGCCCTGTTCATTTATGAATTTTAATTATCCTTCTCATTTTCATTGTAATGATACTTGCCAAAAACATGTTCGTTTAGCATTTTTTGCTTATTGTAGCCGTGAGAATTAGAAAAAAGTTAGGAAGGATATAGATTGTGGAAACCTTAATTTTTTTTAAAATTGTTTTTTAAATAAAATATTATTAATTATCTTTTTTATCTATATTTTCTCTTTCTTACTTCCAAAACAAATTAATTATTTCAAATTAAAATATTTAATACAAAATTACAAACGAGAATCAACAATTGACATATTTGAGATAAACTCTTTTAGACGAATAAAAATAAGTGGTATTTTAAAATAGTTTGATGGGTTGTGTAGGTACTAAATTTCATATTTTTCATTTTTTTATTTGTGTTTTCAGACAAACATGTCGAACACTTTTTCATTTTTTTCATTTTTAAGTACTATTTTCAGACAAACATATTGAATCCGTTTTCATTTTTTCCATTTTCTGATCATTTTTAATATTCTAAAAAAATTAAAAACATAAAATTCATAAAAGAACACTGTTGTTTTTATGTTTAGAGTGGTGCTCATATGAAATGTGATTGTGATCCTTTGGAAGGAGATGCTAGTGGTTGGTCATGAGTGAACTCTCAATCGAACTTCGTGACCAGGCATGTAAGAAACTAATCAGAAATAGAGGCAAAAGGTGGCAGGGATGCCAAATTATGCCAAGAGAAAAAGAGAAGAAGAATTTTCTGTATATTTTTAGTATTGTATTCTGTCCAATTTATACAAGTCTACAAGTGTAAGAAATGGTAATAAATCAATATAATTACATGAAATCAGGGATAATAATAAAATGTAATCACTTGAATCATGCCATGAATCAAGCCAAGAATAATGGTAACCTGTAATCAATCCTAGATCATAGTACTTTGTATTTATCACATTCCATCACTCCCCCTCAAGCTTGTGGTTTATAAATGTCATAAACTCCAAGCTTGTGAAGAAGATAAGAGTGTTGTCTACTGTATAGTGGTTTTGTAAAGATATTAGCTAGTTGTTCTGAAGTGCGGATATGGAGTGTCTTGATACACCTTCTTGAATTTTTCCTCTGATGAGGTGACAATCGATCTCAATGTGCTTTGTTATCTCATGGAACACTGGATTTGCTGCAATATTGTTTGCAGCTTTGTTATCATAGTATAAGTGAACATATGTTTTGATATGAACCTCCAAATCTCCTAGTAACCAAAGGATCCAGGTGATCTCACATGTTGTTTTGGCCATTGCTCTGTATTTAGCCTCTGCTGATGAAAGAGACACCGTTGATTGTTTCTTTGTCTTCCAGGAGATTAGTGCACCTCCAAGTTTTATACAAAGCTCGGTGAGAGATTTTCTTATCATGGGACATGTGGCCCAGTCTGAGTCACAATATGCTGTGATATTTAAGTTTCCATCTTGAGGCAAAAGGAATCCTAAACTAGGACATCCTTTCAAGTACTTGAGTACTTTCATTGCTGCATCCATGTGTGATTGTTTTGGTCCATGAATGAATTGATTGAGAATATGGACCGCATAGCTGATATCAAGACATGTCATGGTAAGGTAAATTAGTCGCCCAACAAGTCTTTGATAGTGTGAAGGATCTTGTAGTGGTGGATCTATTTCAGAAGATGACACCCATTAATCATACTCTTAAGTAGCAGGCTTGATATTCTGCTTGACTAGAATAACACTTGGTTTGCATACTACTAAGCCAGAGTCTGATATAAGTTCAAGAACATACTTTCTTTGGCTTAGGGAAATGCCTGTTGGAGATCTGGCAATTTCAATTCCTAGAAAGTATTTTGGCTCTCTAAGATCTTTTATTTGAAAATGCCTATTGAGATGTATTTTCAAATTTTTGATTCCTTCTTCATCATTTCCTGTGATTAAAATATTATCGACATAAATGATGAGTGCAATAAAAGATTCACCTTTGTGCCAGGAGAAAAGGGCATAGTCATGCTTGGATTGTACAAAACCAATATTTGTAAGAGCCTCTGTGAAGTTCTCGTTCCATTGTTGAGATGCCTGTTTTAGACCATATAGAGACTTGCACAGACGACATACTGTGTTCTCCCCTTGTCTGTGAAGTCCAGATGGAAGGTCCATATATATCTCTTCATGTAGATCACCATGAAGAAAAACATTATGAACATCCATTTGGTGTAGAGACAAGTCTTGAGTAGAGGCAATGGATAGAAAGGCCCTCATAGTAACATGTTTGGCAACGGGTGAGAATGTTTCTTGGTAATCAAAACCTTCCCATTGAGTGAAACCCTTTGTGACGAGTCGAGCTTTGTATCGTTCAATGGAACCATCTACACGATATTTGATCTTGTATACCCATTTGCAACCAATGGGTTTTTTGTGATTAGGCAGAGGTACCAGATCCCATGTGTTATTAAGAGCTAGGGCATTCAGTTCATCTGCCATTGCCTTTTGCCATTGAATATGCTGAATAGCTTCTGAATAGCTTGAGGGTTCATGGTCAGCAAAAATCTGATAGATGCAAGCTTTATGTGTGGGAGAAAGATGATCATAATTGACATAATTGGAGGATGGATAGGGTGTACCTGAGGAATTCAGTATGGTTGGGCAAACATAATCAGATGTTCAGATAGGTGGTCGAGTGGAGCGAGTTGATCGCCTTTGAGGATGAACAGGAGGTGGAATAGGAAATTCTGATTGTAGTGTAGAGGTTATGTCATTTTGTGGAGAGATAACTGTTTGTGGAGATGTGGAAGTAAAGTAGTGTTATTGTTGTTGTGGTGTAGATTTTGGTGATGATGGATTGGTGGCAGGGGCAGGGAATAATGTAAACTGGGGACCTGTTGGAACCTCATCTTCAAGAAATAGGTGACTTTGGGAACAAATCCGGAGTGATATCATTTGTAATAAATGGAAAACTATCTTCATGAAAGACAACATCTCGGGATATAAGAAACTTGTCTATTGTGGGATCATAGAGACGATATGCTTTTTGTAACATTGGATATCCCATAAAGATGCACTGAGTGGCTCGTGGGCTGAATTTATCATGAGCCTTAACAATTGCAGAATAACAGAGACATTCAAAAACCCGGAGATGACTATTATTGGGTGCCTTGCCAAACAATACTTCATATGGACTTTTTCCACCAAGGACATGAGTAGGCATTCGATTGATCAGGTATGTGGCAGTGATCACACATTCTCCCCAAAATTTAATTGGAATGTTTGCTTGGTGTTTTAGGGCTCTGGCTACCTCTAATAGATGTTTGTGTTTTCTTTCTACTGCCCTATTTTGTTGGGAAGTATAGGTGCATGAGCTTTCGTGTGGGATGCCAAGGGACAAAAACAGAGAGGAAAACTGATGACTAAAAAATTCTTGACCATTATTAGTTCTTATCCGTTGAACTGATGACTTGAATTGGGTGGTTATCATGGACCTAAAATTACTAACGTGAGTAAGAGTTTGTGTTTTGGACTGCATTAAAAATACCCATGTGCCTCGCGAGTAATCATCAACAATGGTGAGGAAGTACTTAGACCCATCATGGTTTTGAGTGTGATATGGACCCCATATATCGATATGGATAAGAGCAAATGGTTGTGTGGTAGTAAATGTACTATGGGGAAAGGTGATGCAAGATTGCATTGGTAGAGGGCATATTGGGCATTTTGGTTATGGAATGGAAGCACTGTGACCTAGTCTTTGATGGAGAATAAATGAATTTTTATTGATATTTGTATTACACTGAACAATTTTATTTTTTGTAATACAATTGAGAAATTCACTAGAAATACCATTGAGAATCTAGTAATATAGGCCACTAGTTACTCTACCAAAGCCCATTAGTGTCCCAGTCAAAGGGTCCTGAAATTCACATGTATTAAAAAGGAATTTTAGAATATAGTCATTATCAGTGCAAATTTTGGATATGGAAATGAGGTTGAATTGGAAATCTGGAACAAACAAGACATTCTTAAGGATTAGGCATTTACTTAGTTGAATAGTCCCTATATGTGTGGCTGGTGCTATACTCCCGTTCGGCATGCGAACGGAGATAGATGATGTGTTTGATTTGTGGGTGAAAAATTTTGGGTTACAAATTATTTGATCAGTAGCCTCTAAATCAATAATCCAAATATCATATTTAATTGAATTTAAACAATAAGATGTACCTGCGTAGGAAGCTGAGGGCATTTGTTGAATTTGATTCATCATTTGAAGTAGGTGGGTGTATTGTTCCTTGCTGATCATGGGTGCAGAAATTTGATTTCCAATAGGAACAACATTGACTTGACTTGATGGACGGATAGATTTCCAGATTTGTCAGTAGGGTGCCCATGTAATTTCCAGCATTTATCCTGGGTGTGATTGCGTTTCTTGCAATAATCACAAAAAAAACTTGTTTTTCACGGTTTTGTTGAAATTGGGCCTATTGGACCAATTTGACCCGGTTGACCATGTTTGTGAGGTGGCAGCTTATGGTCCGTTAGATCCATAAAGAAGAGATAAGTGTTGTTGGCCATTGGATTTAAGGATTTGATCTTGGCCCTTCATATTATCATATAAAAAATAAGAATTATGCATATTATTCAAACCAAACTTCTTACCCATAAAACTTTTCTCAGCCGCCAGCATGGTGTTGGGCATTTGCTCACCAACATTGGGCAAATGTTCACCGACAAATGCGACGGCATCCCTGGACAAGTACCATCAACAGCAAGCTTCCGTTGATTCTCTTCTTGGACAGCCAACTGGAAAATTTGGCGAAGCCCCGGCAGTGGAGAGGTGGCCAAGATCTGTGTTCTGAATGGTAAGAAGGATTCATTCGGGCCAATGAGGAATTGGGTCTACCGTTGCTGGTCATAGAGACGCTGATATTGAACAAAAGTCGTCAGCGGCCTATCTAAAGTTTCTTCAGCAGCATCTAATTCATTCCACACGGTGGACAGGTGGTTGAAGTATGCTGTAACAGTGGAGTTTGCTTGGCTGATTTCGGTGAGTTGTTGCCGGAGGGTGAAAACTTTGGCCAAGTCAAGTTTTCCATACATCTCATGGATGTTGCACCACATTTTAGATGCGATCTCTGTGGGTGGCAAACCAGCCGCTACTTCCGAGGACAGACAATTGCCTATCCAAGATCGCACAAGCATGTTACATCTCTTCCAATGACGGCAAATATGCAATTTTGGTGGCAGCGGAACACTGCCATCTAGGAAGCCTTCTTTGTCTTTGCGCTAATGCTTGCTAGAAATTGCGAGACCAAGAACTATAGTTTTCAGATCCTGTTAGCGGGCTGATGAGTACAATTTGGCCCTTCAGAAGTCATCGTGAATAATACATCACCTAGTTCAGGGTGAGAGTGGTGGCCAGAATCATTTGGAAAGTGTAGGATCTCGGGTTGTAACCCGAAATGGTAAATGGCGTGGGTCGGATGTAGTGTTTGGGTCGATGTGGAGTTTTGGTTTGGGTTGATTGTAATGGTTGGACGATTTATTGAATTTGGATCAGTGTGGCCTAAGCCTGGATTTCTTGTGTTAAAAATGGTTCAGTATGGGCTAGCTCTGAAGTGTGTGTGTTGGTTTCCATTTCAGTAGTTTAGTTGATGACTTTCTGGAAATTGGTTATAGTAACCAAGGCTTGTATTTTGAGAGAAATGAAAACTGATAGAGATTTTGTTTGCTTTTGTAGAGACAGAAGAGAATTAAGGAGCGGAAGCTAAGTAGAGAAGCTCTGATACCATGTAAGAAACTGATCAGAGGTAGAGGCAAAGAGTGGCGGGGACGCCAAATTATGCCAAGAGAAAGAGAGAAGAAGAATTTTCTGTATATTTTCAGTATTGTATTCTATCCAATTTATACAAGTCTACAAGTGTAAGAAATGGTAATACAATCAATATAATTACATGAAATCAGGGATAATAATAAAATGTAATCATTTTGTTGGTTTTAAGAGTCGGTGAGCTCTAAGGAAAGATGAGGAGAGAATGAAAAGAGTTAAAACTTTTTTTTTTTCATTACACTGCAACTTGCATTATATACAACAAAGGCATACTGTTTTACCAACTGCAATAACCATTTAGAATTTTAAAATTTAAAAAGCAAAGTTGGCAACTAATACAACCTTAATCTAAGTTGAATTTCACCTAAACATGTCACTAAAAACAACTACTACAGCAGCTTTAATTTTGGCAGACATGGAGGAATGCAGCAGCTGTTTGGCGCCAAAACATATTCAAAACCAAACTAACTCTTAATTGAATTTCCAGCAAATTATCAATGTTTCAACACTCCTCCTTGATAATTTTTCTGGAAACACCAAGTCTGATCCTGAAGACTTCAAACTTGGTTTTGGATAATCCCTTAGTTAGGATGTCAGCCACTTGATCATCACCATTGCAGTGGACCAGTTTTACTTCCCCTTCTTGCTCAGCTTCTCTCACTGCATGGAATTTGATCTTTATATGTTCAGTTCTCCCATGATGGACTGGATTCTTAGCCATAGCCACAACTGACTGATTGTCACACATTATCACAGTAGGATGCCTCTGCTTCAGCTTCAAATCTTCCAGGATTTTTCTCAACCAGACAGCTTGGTTCATAGCAGCTGCCGCCGCAATGTATTCTGCTTTTGCTGTAGATTGTGCAACCATTTCTTGTTTCTTTGACAGCCAACAGATTGCACCATGATTTAGGAAGAAAGCATACCCGGAAGTGCTCTTCATGTCTTGCATAGAACCACCCTAGCCACTATCAGAGGATCCTTTTAGGCCAAAGTTTTCTAACCTCCTAAACCATACTCCAAAGTTGGTGCTCCCTTTCACATACCTAAGCACTCTTTTTGTTGCTTTAAAATGTGTTTCCTTGGGCTGATTCATGAACCTAGATAGTAAGCTAGTTGCAAACATGATATCAGGCCTAGTTGCTGTTAGGTATAGCAAGTAGCCAACCAAGCTTCGGTACTGTCCCTCATCAACACTCTCTGCATTATCATCCTTTGTTAGCTTCAGATATGGAACCAGAGGAACATCTACCGATTTGCAGTTTTCCATATTGAATTTCCTCAAAACCTCAATTGCATACTTCTCTTGATTAACAAAAATTCCAGCTGAGCTTTGATGAACCTACATTCCAAGAAAGTAAGCCATTTCACCTAAATCTGTCATCTCAAACTCATCAAGCATGGATCTCTTGAATTCCTCCAGTTGAGTTGGTTTGCTCCTTGTCACAAGTAAATCATCAACATACAAGGAGATGATCATAACATCCTCATCAATCTCCCTAACATAAAATGTGTGCTCATTTGGACTTCTTACAAAATCCAAACTCAACAAATGATCATTTATTTTGTTGTACCAGGCCCTTGGTGCTTGTTTCAGGCCATACAAGGCCTTCCTTAGGAGATAGACTTTGTCTTCCTTTCCCTTGACTTTGTACGCTTCCAACTGTTCAACATATATCTCCTCATTCAGCCATCCATTTAGGAATGCAGATGTGATGTCCAACTAAAATATTTTCCATGCAAATTGGGCTGCCACTGCAAGTAATAACCTGATTGTGTCATGCCTTGTAACTGGTGCAAAGGTGTCCAGAAAGTCAACTACATATTGCTAAGCAAAACCTTTAACAACTAGCCTTGCTTTGTGCTTAAGAACTGAACCATCTGGATTGAGCTTCTTCTTGAAAATCCATTTAACTTGGATCACTTTCCTATTCTAAGGTCTGTCCACCAGGCTCTAAGTTTGATTCTTCTCAATCATTGCAAGCTCCTCCTTCATGGTAGCTTTCCAAACTTCTGATTTTGCAGCCTCAAAGTAACATGTTGGCTCAAGTGAGGCTACGTTACATCTCTCATAAACCTCAACTAAAGGTCTGGTACATCTAATCAAAATTTCTTCTTCTGCATCACTCTCAACATCATCATAAATTTGATCATCTACAGCTTTTGTCCAGCCTGGTTTTGTCTCCACATCAGCTCTATTTTCTTCCCAACTCTATACTTCATCCTCATCAATTTTGACATCCCTAGAAATTTGAATTTTTCTAGTTTCTAGAACATACACCTTATAGGCTTTAGATTGACTACTATAGCCTATAAAATTGCCAATTAAGGTCTTTTCATCCAGCTTGGACCTTTTTGCTATTGGAACTAGAATGTAGCATATACTTCCAAATATTTTGAGCCAATCCATTGCTGGTTTAACTCCATACCATGCTTCATAGGGTGTTTTGCTATCTAAGGCTCTTGTGGGAAGCCTATTGAGCAGAAACACTACTGTATTGATAGCTTCTGCCCAAAATTTCTTTGGCAACCTCTTCTTAGCTACCATAATTCTAGCCATCTCTACAACTGATCTATTCTTCCTCTCACAGACTCCATTTTGTTGTGGAGTGTAGGGGCTGCTGTATTGATGCTTAATTCCAGCATCCTTGCACACTTGTTCAAACTCTTGAGAAGTATATTCTGTACCATTATCACTTCTCAAGATTTTTATAGTTTTTCCAGCTTGATTTTCCACCAGCAGCTTAAACTGCTTGAATACACCAGCAACTTCTTCTTTTTGCTTCAAAAATACACCTAACACATTCTAGAATGGTCATCAATAAACAACACAAAGTACTTACTTCCACTCAATGACAAAGTTTCCATAGGACCACATACATCTGTGTGAATGAGCTGCAATTTTTCAACTGCTCTCTAGGCTTTGTTTGCAGGGAAGGATTGCCTACACAACTTGCTAAGTTGATAGGCTTAACATATGGTATTACTCTCCCCTAATTCTAGCAGATTTTGGACCAGTTTCTTGGTCTGAATTTCCTTGAGACCTTGGTAATGAATATGGCCAAGTCTTTTATGCTATTTCACAAACTCATCCACTCTTACATTGTAGGCTCTATGTTCAATCTTTTTCAGCTTGATGGGAAAGCTTTTTCCCACCATTTTGACTCTTATTAACTCACACCCCTTACTATCTAGAATTTGGTAGATATGATTTTCAAAATGCAAGACATAATGATTTTCTAGCATTTATCCTACACTTAAAAGGCTTTGAGTGATTTCGGGTGCATAGAGTACATTTGAGATGAGTTTTGTACTTGTGGAGGTCTGAATTGCAACATCTCCCTTCTCCTTTGCTTTAACATAGTCACCATTTGCAATTTTAATCCTGGACCGATGTGCTGAGTTTAATCTATCAAAATCCTATAGATGTGGTGTCATATGATTTGTACACCCATTGTCAACCAGCCAGCCATCATAGCATGTTGGTGGTGCACTGCAAGAGGCCATGAACAATTGTTCTGCCCCTTGTTCAGGTTGCTGGTCATCTGTCACTTGTGTTTGCTGTTGGGGCTGCTATCCATTGTTCTTGCATACCTTCTCTATATGACCAAATAGTTTACAAGCCCTGCATTGTATTCCTGGCCTAAACCAACATCTCTTTTCAAAATGCCCCTTCCTTTTACAGTGGGAGCAAGATGGATATTCCTTCATCCCACCTGGTTTTCCCCATTGGCCATTGCTCCTTTCTTTCCCCTTCTTCTCACTGACATACCTCTTATTGTTCCCTTGAGCTGGTTTGGTTTTGTGAGTTGCTATCATTGCACCCTCACCTATATCTTCTTGCCTCAAGAGCCCTCTTTGCTCTTGTGCTTGTAGTGCATGAACCAGCTATGTGAGTGTAACCTGCCCCATGTCTCTTGAGTCCTCCAGAGATGAGATTTTGGACTCAAATCTTAAAAGTAGGTTGACCAAAACTTTCTCCACCACTATCCTATCTGTCAACTCCACTCCCAGCAGCCTTATTTTGTTGACAACACTCATCAATCATCAACATAGTCCTTAACCTTCTCTAATTCTTGCATCCTTTGCATCTCAAACTCTCTCCTTAAATTTAGCACTTGCATGTTCCTTGTTGTGGTGCTGCCTATGTACTCTTCTCTCAGCTTATCCCATGCCTCTTTTGGAGTCTCATATGCCATGATCCTTGTGAATACAAGGTCTGTTACAGCAGCATGAATGTGGGAAAGGGCTCTCGGTGCTTTGGCTGTTTCTTCCTCATGCAGACTCATCTGATTAAGGGTAGGATTTGGTCCTAATGTAGGTGGTTGCCTGTTTTCTTCCACATACTGCCACAGCCCCTGACCCTGACCCCAGAGGAAGGCTTTCATCTTTACAGCCCATATATGGTAGTGTTCCCCATTAAAAACTGGGGGTGACATCAAGGCTGATTGAGCAGCCATTGTTTCAATTTTTTTGTCTGATGCAAGAAAATAAGAGGGTAGATGCAGACTGTTTTTGGGCTGAGATGGGAGGTGTTCTTGAGTTGAGGTTGAAGATTGAATGCAAGAGAGATTTCAGGTTGTTTTTGTGTGTGGCTTTGATACCGTTTGTTGGTTTTAAGAGCCAGTGAACTCTAAGAAAAGACGAGGAGAGAATGACAAGAGTTAAAAACGTTTTTTTCATTACACTACAGCTTGCATTATATACAACAAAGGCATACTATTTTACCAATTGCAACAACCATTCAGAGTTTTAAAATTTTAAAAACAAAGTTGGCAACTAATACAACCTTAATCTAAGCTGAATTTCACCTAAACATGTTGTTAAATAAGTGAAGCATGCGACGTCGTTTAGACCAGGTAACAAAACGTTGTCGTTTTGTCTATTATTCCAAATGAATCATAGCCATCAAAGTTAAAGAGAATCCAAAGGCTCAAATGCAATCAGAAGTCAACAGTATAAAAAAGGGACTATTCACGCATTTGGTAAAGATCGAGTTTTAGGTCTTCGTTTCGTTTTCTCTGAAACAGCATTTCATCTGGGTTAGGGTTTCACGCCCATTCTGGGTCTTCTTTGTGTGAATCTTTCTAGAGTATTTGTTTGAGGGCAGGGGTTCCTTAAAGGGTATAGAGTACTCTAGGGTTTGATAGGATTTGCGGGATACAGGGAAGTGAATGAGTGTTTGATTCGGTGAGTGACAGTGAAGAATATTCATTTGTAAATTGTAATCTTTGAAGTGATCAATATCAGTGCAGTGAGCTCCATATTCTGGAGTTCAACGTGGATGTAACTTGTTCTATATTGAACAAGCGAACCACGGTATATCTTGTGTTGTGTGATTGTTTGTTGTTCTTGCAGTTTCTGTTTTGTATTGTGACTAATCTTGCAGGTTGAAGGATTGGTATTAATTTACAACAGTGGTATCAGAGCCTTTTAGGTCTAAATCGAATCTAGGGTTAGAAATCGTTCAACTCTTGACGAACTCAAAAATTAGGGTTTGTCAGTTTTTGGGGGTCTTTCGATTTAAAGGTCCCTAGATCATTAGGCTATCAAATCTTCTTGAGTCTTGGGGCTAATTCGTGAGATTAGGATTAGGTCACATACACAAGGGATTGACGAAAATAGGGCAAAATCATAATTAGGGTTTTGTCAAGATTTAGGGGTTTTCTCTTTTAATCAGGGTTTTTTGAATACCTTTTGAGTTTGTTTAAGGGTATATAGGCTGGAATACCAGTGACCACCTTAAAAACTGCCTGGCAGTATTTGGCAACTTCTGGTGTAACAAAGCCACGTACTCCTTATACTGCTTTGTCTTGTCATTGTAAATATGATGAACACTACCACGCGTGTAGAGATATCCCAATATGATGGGAAGATGGATTTCAATACCTGGAAGAAAAAGATGAAGGCACTTTTATCCCACAACAAGATGGGAATAGCATTGGAGAAAGATGAAACCAAGTGGTCAGAAGAAAAGACGAAAAGGAAAGCAGAGATAGATGAAGAAGCATACAATCTGATAATCATGAATTTATCAGATAGTGTTCTGCGAAAAGTGGATGGTCTTGACACACCAATAGAGCTCTGGGGTAAACTCGAAACTCTGTATGCATTGAAATCTGCTCTTAATTTAGCATTCTTGAAAGGTGCTCTGTTTTCTTATAGAATGGATGCCTCTAAGTCACTAGAAGAAAATTTAGATGAATTTCTAAAAATGACATTAGTGCTAAAAGGAACTGATCAGGAATTAGGAGATTCTAGTCTTGCAATGATTTTCTTAAATTCTCTTCCTGATGAATATTTAGTAGTAAAGAATGCATTACAGTACACTGGTACAGTCCCTAGTGTAGATCTAATGATGGCTGGCTTAAAATCCAGAGAACTAGAGCTAAAAATACAAAAGAGAAATGGGAATAATCTCTTTGTAAAAGGAAAACAAGACACTGGTCATTTTGGTAAAGACACTGGAAAGGGGGTTCAACAAAACCTCGGGCCTAAGAATAAGAAGAAAGGCAAAGGCTATAATAACAATAAGTCTAAGTCAGAGACTAGAAAGTGTTTCCATTGCAACAAACCTGGTCACATAAAAAAGAATTGCTATGATTGGATTAGGAAGCAAAAGCAGAATAGTACAGAGAGTAACCTAGCATCCTCTAGTAACAGCTTTGAGGTCACTGAAGCCCTTACTGTGTCCAATTCTGAAATTGCTAATGAATGGGTGCTAGACTCAGGATGTTCCTTTCATATGAGCCATAACAAAACCTGGTTTCAAAACCTGATAACTAGTGAACCTGAAATAGTGTTTATGGAAAATAATAATTCATGTAGGGTTCAAGGGATTGGTAACATTACCCTTAGACTTAAAACTGGCAAACTAATAATGTTAACCAAAGTTAGGTACATACCAGAGCTTAAGCGTAACCTGATTTCATTAGGCACACTGGATGAAGCAGGCTGTAGCTATAGAGCTGAAAATGGTTGCATTACTGTTTACAAGAATGATCAAATTCTGTTTGAGGGTGTGAAAAGGCATGGTCTGTACATATTGAGTGGACAATATTATCAGTTGAATGTTAATTCTGCTTTCATATCTACTAACATTTCAAATGCAGAAAAACGGCACCTGAGGATGGAACTGGTATGAGCAATCTCAAACAGTAGGGGTACTTTGGTAATGACAATGTATCAGACTTAGAGTTTTGTGAGATTTGTGTCATGGGCAAACAGCACAGGCTGAGCTTCCCAAAAGGAACTCACCTGTCTGTGGGATGTTTGGATTATCTTCATACTGATCTGTGGGGTCCAGAGAGAGTCAAAACTCATGGGGGTAATAGTTATTTTGTAGCCATAGTGGCTGATTTCAGTAGGAAAGTGTGGGTTTACCTTCTTAGGACCAAAGATGAGGCATTAAGTAAATTTAAGAGTTGGAAGACTTTAGTAGCAAACCAAATAGAGAAAAAGGTGAAAGCACTCAGAACTGACAATGGCCTGGAATTCTATAACACTGAGTTTGATGCATATTGTAAAGACCAGGGGATTATGAGACATAGGACAGTTAGGAGAACACCTCAGCAAAATGGAGCTGCTGAGAGGATGAACATGACACTGTTAGAGAAGGTTAGGTGTCTCCTCTTCACAGCTGGACTACCTAAGTCCTTTTGGGGAGAGGCTTTAACCACAGCTGCCTTTTGATAAATAGAACTCCCTCTAGTGCAACTGGTTTTATATGCCCTGAAGAAAAATGGACAGGAAGAAAACCTTCACTTAGCCACCTAAAAGTATTTGGCTGTGCAACCTATGCACATACAGTAGATGGAAAATTAGAACCAAGGTCCCTAAGATGTGTATTTCTGGGGTATCAAGAAGGAACCAAAGGATATAGGCTGTGAGAGAGAGAAACCCCAGGGGTTAAGGTTATCATCAGTAGAGATGTTATTTTTAATGAATCTATGTTCCCTTGCAGGGTTACTAATAACAGTGCAGGTACCTCAAGCCACCAAGTGGCGACACCACAGCAAACAGACAGTACTCGGTTTGAGGTGGAGTCAACAAGGCAACAGGAGCCTGAGACCAATACTGATGAACCAGAATATGAAACTAAGCACACTACAACTAATACTGAACCTGTTGGTGAAGATGAAAGTGAGGAAAACATTGACAATGACCAACAAAATGATCTGGCTTAGTATCAACTGGCCAGAGATAGAACCAGAAGGGACATAAGACCACCAGCAAGGTTCAGTTATGCAGACCTTATCTACACAGCCCTGCTAGCTGGAGTAGAGATCCAGATGACAAAACCTGACTCTTATGAATAGGCAGTCAACTCAAAGGACAGAAAACATTGGCTCACTGCCGTGAATGAGGAGATGGACTCCCTGAGGCAGAACAAAACCTGGATTCTGGTTCCAAAACCCAAAGATGTCAAACTCGTGGACTGTAAGTGGCTGTACAAGCTAAAGGAAGGCATAAACCAAACTGATCTACCAAGGTATAAGGCTAGATTGGTAGCCAAAGGCTACACCTAGCGAGCAGGTATAGACTTTACTGAAATTTTCTCACCTGTTGTTAAATTCAAAACTATAAGATTGATGTTATCTATAGTAGCCCATTATGACTTAGAGTTAGAGCAGTTAGATGTAAAAACTGCATTCTTGCATGGCGAATTAGAAGAACAGATTTATATGAGTCAACCTATAGGGTTTAAAGATAAAAGGTTCCCTGACCATGTATGTTTGTTGCATAAATCTCTGTATGGTCTCAAACAGGCACCTAGAGGGTTTAGATCAATAAGGGTTTTTAATTTTCATGTTTGGTTGATATTCGCATTCCACAGTTTTAAACAATTTACTATAGCGCTCAAATCACGGAAGACAAACCCGTCCGCCCCTGCCCTCTTCCCCCGGGTTGATGCCACAAATAGTGCGAGGGAACAAAATTATTCTAATTTCTAGGAATAGCCCTAAAAAAAAAAAAAAAAAATATATTTTCAATTAATTAAATATATAAAAGAAATATAAATTCTTGAAAAACAATAAAAATTTATTTTTCAGGCATATATAAAAATGTCATATTTATTTGATAATTCACTAATAACTGAATATTTAATTAAATAAATACAAAAAATATTTATTTCATAATGTAATACTAAATTAGCATATGACATAATCTTTCACTTAAGATTCAAACCGTATCTTATCTTTATTTTTTTTAATAATATAATTAAATACTAATTTAAAATAATTACAAATAGATTAACAAGAGAATTAGTAGAGAAATTTGAACTAATCAATTATGAATTTTGTTTAATACATGAAAGCTTCTATCCACTGTTTTTCACTGAAGGATGCTAGAAAAATATCATCCGATTCTTTTTCGACGAAACACTATCGAGGGGACTTTGCCGTTACCACCATTGGTAGATCATCGAACACTGTACCAATGGTGTTGGCGATACATCGAACACGCACCAAAAATATTTTCGACATTGACAACTAGCTAATTTAATTATTATTATTAATTAAAATTTTTAAATAATATATTTTCATTTAAATAATATATATATATTTATCCCCATGTTCACTCCAACATCTAACTATATTAATAATGTACTCCAATTTATCCATGTACTTCAATCCCAAGGTGTTGGAAGTTTGATGGCTAAAAGGTTGAGTCATATTATACTACAAAAGCATACTAATGAAACACAAATCAAACAATAAATATAATCACTTCATGCACACATAAAGTTATTGAATAGTTGCTATATAGTATAACAAATTAAACATAATACGAGTACTAACTGACGATAGACCTTATTATTCATGTCAATTTAAAAACTTAAAAATAAAATTTCAAAATCAACGTTAGCACTTGGATAGTAAATTGATTATGATAACTATATAGTATTTTAAATATTTTATGTAGTTTGTCTGTTATATGACTCAATTGTAAGCAAACCATTATGCTGAAAGTTAGGCAAAACAGGAGAAGATTGAGAGAAAACATATTAATGAAGATGGGTTCATTTAACCACAACAGTCCAAGAAACTTTTGGGTATTTAAATTTGGAGATTTTCAGTCAAGTCAACTCACACAAAAAAAAAGTGATGTATAGTTTCGGATACAACAGACCATTATATCTTTCTTGTAAACTTCGAAGAATAGGGGAGATATCAATAGAAGAAAGCTTGGAATTTTCCTTACAAATGGAGTCCAACTCGTTTTAGAAGTCAGCGGCTTGATACATACAATATATGATTCTGTAGCGGAGGATATGACATTGAGGTCGAACTTATAATATGAAACGTAAAGTTGTAAAAAGACAGAATAAAAAAATTGATTTTACCAATTAAGCGAAACGATATTATTTGGACATTGAACAGTTATTATTTATATTATTCAATGATAACATCAGAAGACCAATCATACCATCTAACCCATGATTGATTATTGTTGCTGAAATAGAATCCATCATCTCTTATGGACCAAAAACATTTCCTAGTATGACAACACTGGTTTCTCCAAACTTCTCAGTAAAACATATATAGTTTTAGAATGGTCAGATCCATACTTCATATCACACCAAAAAACTAGTATGATGTATTACATGCTCACCAAATTTAAACGTAAAATCACGCCCACTTGAAGGTTATGCTCTCCAAGTCATCATCCAAGGAATACAATGAATATCTAGATTGTCATGAGATGAGCGTTGATTATGTGAACTCTGAACCTCCAACAAAGAACTATTGCAAGTGTGGGGCCTGGGAGATATGAAGTATCAGGAAACTAATAAAGAAGCAACTCAAAAGATGATTATACATTATGAAGCAATTACAGAGCAAGTTTATGGTGTTTTTGGTGATTGTTTCATAAACTAGAGATGAGGCAATTATACTAAAATCAAATCTAAAACTCATTTATGTAAGAATCAAAATCAAAGAATATTAAAATGGTAAGTAGTTGATGTGTATTACCATTAAAAATTCTTCCTTAAATACAAAATACAATTTATGATGTTTTTGGTTGTTTAATAAAACTACGGACGAAGGACTTTATAATAAAACTATACCGAAATTTCTTTTAATAGAATAATCAATGTAGCATCTGTAAATTTTGCTAGGATAATAAATGCAAAGAATTTTTGTGGGTAAAAGGTGATTTATAAAGAACGAAAAAATGAGTCCAAAAAAAGAAGATCCTTACAAAGGCAAGATCCTTGGACAGGCAAAAGAATCAAGCAAAAGAACAAAAGAAAAGACACGGAAACACAAGCCACCGAAGCGACACATCCACAAACCAGCCTCCCAAACCGTCTGCAAAATCTGTACATATTGTTGAAGTCCCACATCGACTAGGCATGCTCAAGCCTATTGGGTTAAGAGGGGGGTGTAATAAGTGAAGCATGCCGTCGTTTAGCCACGTAACAAAACGTTGTCGTTTTGTCTATTATTCCAAATGAACAACCATCACAGTTAAAGAGAATCCAATGGCTCAAATGCAATCAGAAGTCAATAGTATAAAAAGGGACTATTCACGATTTGGTTGAGATTCAGTTTTAGGTCTTCGTTTCGTTTTCTCTGAAAATCGTTCATCTGGGTAAGGTTTCACGCCCATTCTGGGTCTTCTTTGTGTGAATCTTTCTGAGTATTTGTTTAGGGCAGGGGTTCCTAAAGGGTATAGAGTACTCTAGGGTTTGATAGGATTTGCGGGATACAGGGAAGTGAATGAGTGTTTGATTCGGTGAGTGACAGTGAAGAATATTCATCTGTAAATTGTAATCTTTGAAGTGATCAATATCAGTGCAGGAGCTCCATATTCTGGAGTTCAACGTGGATGTAACTTGTTCTATATTGAACAAGCGAACCACGGTATATCTTGTGTTGTGTGATTGTTGTTGTTCTTGCAGTTTCTGTTTTGTATTGTGACTAATCTTGCAGGTTGAAGGATTGGTATGATTTACAACAGTGGTATCAGAGCCTTTGGTCTAAATCGATCTAGGGTTAGAAATCGTTCAACTCTTGACGAACTCAAAAATTAGGGTTGTCAGATTTTTGGGGGTTTTCGATTTAAAGGTCCCTAGATATTAGGCTATCAATCTTTTGAGTCTGGGGTAATTCGTGAGATTAGGTCACATACACAAGGGACGACGAAAATAGGGCAAAATCATAATTAGGGTTTTGTCAAGATTTAGGGGTTTTCTCTTTTAATCAGGGTTTTTTGAATATCTTTTGAGTTGTTTAAGGGTATATAAGCTGGAATACCGTGACCACCTTAAAAACTGCCTGGCAGTATTTGGCAACTTCTGGTGTAACAAAGCCACGTACTCCTTATACTGCTGTCTTGTCATTGTAAATATTGAACACTACCACGCGTGTAGAGATATCCATATGATGGGAAGATGGATTTCATACCTGGAAGAAAAGATGAAGGCACTTTTATCCAAACAAGGGGGAATAGTACTGGAGAAAGATGAAACCAAGTGGTCAGAAGAAAGACGAAAAAGAAGCAGAGATGGATGAAGAAGCATACAATCTGATAATCATGAATTTATCAGATAGTGTTCTGCGAAAAGTGGATGGCTTGACACACCAATAGAGCTCTGGGTAAACTCGAAACTCTGTATGCATTGAAATCTGCTCCTAATTTAGCATTCTTGAAGGTGCTCTGTTTCTTATAGAATGGATGCCTCTAAGTCACTAGAAGAAAATTTAGATGAATTTCTAAAAATGACATTAATGCTAAAAGGAACTGATCAGGAATTAGGAGATTCTAGTCTTGTAATGATTGTGTATCATTGGGTGCAAGAGTAATACCCAATAGCGTGACTATTTTGACTGGAAACTTTTTGCCATGATCGCAAGTTGAAGCCTGTAGTCTTGCATCTCTAGGAAAATCAGCAGGACAATTATAGCAGAAGAAATTCTGTGGATTTATTAAACAACTATCATTTTTCAGTGGAATGAAAAGAGATGTAAAGGCGAAGAAGATATTATCTTGAGATATCATGTTTGCCTCGAAAATGCTTTCTTTATCGACACCAAGTACATTTGCAATTGATTCAACTGTATCGCCCCACGTTACAAGATATTGCAGCAAGGAGATCACCCCATTTGCTGTCTGGTTGGTACTTGGACAAGCACACTTCAGTTGAACCACCACCTCGTAACCCACGAACACATTTTGATCAAAGAATTCTCCGTTGAGAGCTTGGCAACTTGTTAGTCCCTGGTAAGTGTCATTGGCAATAGTAAAGCGGTCTCAGAACCGTCCTGGATGGTGTAAACGGTGTTGTGTTGATAGAAACCACGAGGGCAGGAACAAGAAAGGGGAACTATTATTAATTTTCCTGAAGGTATATGACTAGTAGGTGAGATATTGTTTATGAGGGCTATTCCGGAGGCATCAGAGGTTAAAAGACGGGCAATACTGATGGGTGAATCATAAGGTGGTCGCGATCGAAAAGTTACGAAGGATTGACATGACGTTTCAGAAATATTGCACGAATAGCTTGCGGTTGTAGAAAGGTTCTGGGAGCAATCTATAAGGTTTTTTTGGTATGGTTGTTGGCAGTTTGATGGCTGATAGAGCAGACATTGAAAGACAAAGATGCAGGGGAAGTAGAAAGAATAAGGCTTCATAATTGAATTGAGTTTTGTTGATGGGTTTTCTTGTATTTTATAGGAGTGGACAATTAGGAACCATGCTTCGTTGAATGTGTGAACAAAGTCAGTCAAATGGATTGGTGGTGTAGTCATGGTACAAAAATCATTAAACAACGAAAACAAGAAACTTGGAGTGCTATATACTTTTTATTTATTTTCTTTAGTATACAAAAAGACTTTGAGTAAGTCAGAGACTTGAAGTGTAATTTGTAGTATTTCATAGTTACATATAGATGAACTGGAGAAACTGTCATATTATATTATAAGTTTTGCATCTTGATTATGTAGATAATTGCCTATATGCCGGCTTCCCGTGTCAACTGGACAAAGTCAAAGGTTTTTTTTTTTTATACCAGAAGTTTGAAACTGGAAATTTCTTGGAAAGGAGGTGCATTAATTGGAGACTGAACTTCAAATTTTTCAATCAGCTTAATAAGACCTCTAGTTCAACACTTGTTATTTATGTCAGAAAATGAGATCCGGCCCTAGGGCCTCAAAAAAAAAATAGGGCCGAAGAGGCCCAAATTTTTTATAAATTTGTTTGAATATATTATAAAAAAAAAATTGTATATAATTTATTAACCAAGCCGATCCAAGGGCAAAAAAAAAAAAAAAAAAAAAAAAACCGAAATGGCACAAATTTATTATAAACTTTTTACATATATTCCTACCCAAAGTATGATGAAATAGTACTTTGTACCTCTACTTTCATATATTCCAATTTATAGCTTTAAATGAACACATTAATTTTTTTTTTAACAATAAAAGGCTAAAATGATCATTTACATGTCCCAAATTATGCACCCCAATTCAATTCCAAAATTTGACATTCACATAAATAATCTTCACCCCTCTTATTTCGCCGGCCATTTGGAGTTGATTCTAGCCGATTTTCTCACCAAAATTGACCAGAATCATTACTTTATCATTTCCCAAGTATTTTTCCAACCTTGATAGCCCTCGATTTGATCGATTTTTTACTAATCCTGCAACCTAGCTTCATTGAGTGCGACAACCGTTTTCAACCTTTTCGGCATGTACCCGACGTCGTTGGCCTTCCTTGAGACCACCATCTTCCTCCCCTCAGCCTTCTCACCAAAACACCTATCATACCTCATTCGTTTACTCCGCCAATTGCCAGCCACCAATACCTTTTGGGCCACAACTTCTTAAGCTTTTTCCGGTCAATCTTAGCATTGGAAATCATCAATTTCACCACCCATCGCTTATGTAGCATTCGCTCTCCAAAACTCCCTACCAACCTGACTTTGTTAGCCCGTCGACTGCCATCCATATCTCCTAGTGATTTTGTATCTCAAAAGGCAAGAAAAATAAATTTGAAATAATTTTTTTAATAAATGTTTTTATTATTACAAGGTCTCCAAAGTAACTCTTACTTAGAGTCATAAATGTTCTTGAGAGGACTTGGGGAATAATTCCTAAAAGGATTGGATATATTTAATATACAGCGAATTCAGATACGAGTGAAGAACGGTTCACTGTTAGAAAAACAGGATTTTTTTTTAAAAGTCTTTTAGAAACTGTGAAGAAGGATTAATGAACTGATGTTAGATGAAAGGGCAAATGGGTTCAGTCTATTGGTTTGTGCTATTAGTTTTTAGATCAATAAGGGTTTTTAATTTTCAATGTTTGGTTGATATTCTGCATTCCACAGTTTTAAAACAATTTACTATAGCGCTCAAATCACGGAAGACAAACCCGTCCGCCCCTGCCCTCTTCCCCCGGGTTGATGCTGCACAAATAGTGCGAGGGAACAAAATTATTCTAATTTCTAGGAATTAGCCCTAAAAAAAAAAAAAAAAAATAATATTTTCAAAATTAATTAAATATATAAAAGAAATATAAATTCTTGAAAAAACAATAAAAATTTATTTTTCAGTGCATATATAAAAATGTCATATTTATTTGATAATTCACTAAATAACTGAATATTCAATTAAATAAATATACAAAAAATATTTATTTCATAATGTAATACTTAAATTAGCATATGACATAATCTTTCACTTAAGATTCAAACCGTATCTTATCTTTTTATTTTTTTTAAATAATATAATTAAATACTAATTTAAAATAATTACAAATAGATTAACAAGAGAATTAGTAGAGAAATTTGAACTAATCAATTTATGAATTTTGTTTAATACATGAAAGCTTCTATCCACTGTTTTTCACTGAAGGATGCTAGAAAAATATCATCCGATTCTTTTTCGACGAAACACTATCGATGGGGACTTTGCCGTTACCACCATTAGGTAGATCATCGAACACTGTACCAATGGTGTTGGCGATATCATCGAACACGCACCAAAAATATTTTCGACGATTGCTAACTAGCTAATTTAAATTATTATTATTAATTTAAAATTTTTAAATAATTATATTTTCATTTAAATAATTATATATATATTTATCCCCATGTTCACTCCAAACATCTAACTATATTAAATTTAATGTACTCCAATTTTATCCAATGTACTTCAATCCCAAGGTTGTTGGAAGTTTGATGGCTAAAAGGTTGAGTCATATTATACTTACAATTAAGTCATACAAACAAACAAAAAACAATGGACAAAATAGTTATTGAATAATGCTATATGTATTAACAAAAAACCATACAACCCGAGTACTAACTGACGTGATAGACCTCTCTTATTTCCATGTCAATTCCCTCTAAAAACTTAAAAAATAAAATTTCAAAATTTCAACTGTTAGCACTTGGATTAGTATAATTTGATTAATGCGCATAACATTATTCATAGTTATTTTACAATAATTTTATGTAATGTTTGTCTGTTTATATGACTCAATTGTAAGCAAACCATTATTGCTGAAAGATTAGGCAAAACAGGAGAAGATTGAGAGAAAACATATTAATGAAGATGGGTTCATTTAACCACAACAGTCCAAGAAACTTTTGGGTATTTAAATTTGGAGTATTTTCAGTCAAGTCAACTCACACAAAAAAAAAAGTGATATGTATAGTTTCGGATACAACAGACCATTATATCTTTCTTGTAAACTTCTGAAGAAATAGGGGAGATATCAATAGAAGAAAGCTTGGAATTTTCCTTACAAATGGAGTCCAACTCGTTTTAGAAGTCAGCGGCTTGATACATACAATTATATGATTATGTAGCGGAGGTATATGATATTGAGAGCAGACTTATAATATGAAACGTAAAAGTTGTAAAAAGACAGAATAAAAAAAATTGATTTTACCAATTAAGCGAAACGATATTTATTTGGACATTGAACAGTTATTATTTATATTATTCAATGATAACATTCAAGACCAATCATACCATCTAACCCATGATTGATTATTGTTGCTGAAATAGAATCCATCATCTCTTATGGACCAAAAACATTTCCTAGTATGACAACACTGGTTATCTCCAAACTTCTCAGTAAAAACATATATAGTTTTAGAATGGTCAGATCCATACTTCATATCACACCAAAAACTAGTATGATGTATTACATGCTCACCAAATTTAAACGTAAAATCACCGCCCACTTGAAGGTTATGCTCTCCAAGATCATCATCCAAGGAATAACAATGAATATCTAGATTGTCATAAGATAGAGCGTTGATTATGTGAACTCTGAACCTCCAACAAAGAACTATTGCAAGTGTTGGGGCCTGGGAGATATGAAAAGTAATCAGGAAACTAATAAAGAAGCAACTCAAAAGATGATTATACATTATGAAGCAATTACAGAGCAAGTTTATGGTGTTTTTGGTGATTGTTTCATAAACTAGAGATGAGGCAATTTATACTAAAAATCAAATCTAAAACTCATTTATGTAAGAATCAAAATCAAAGAATATTAAAATGGTAAGTAGTTGATGTTGTATTACCATTTAAAAATTCTTCCTTAAATACAAAATACAATTTATGATGTTTTTGGTTGTTTAATAAAACTACGGACGAAGGACTTTATAATAAAACTATACCGAAATTTTTTTTAATAGAATAATCAATGTAGCATCTGTAAATTTTGCTAGGATAATAAATGCAAAGAATATTTTGTGGGTAAAAGGTGATTTATAAAGAACGAAAAAATGAGTCCAAAAAAAGAAGATCCTTACAAAGGCAAGATCCTTGGACAGGCAAAAGAATCAAGCAAAAGAACAAAAAGAAAAGACACGGAAACACAAGCCACCGAAGCGAACATCCACAAACCAGCCTCCCAAACCGTCTGCAAAATCTGTACATATTGTTGAAGTCCCACATCGACTAGGCATGCTCAAGCCTATTGGGTTATAAGAGGGGGTGTTAAATAAGTGAAGCATGCGACGTCGTTTAGACCACGTAACAAAACACTGTCGTTTTGTCTATTATTCCAAATGAATCACAACCATCACAGTTAAAGAGAATCCAACGGCTCAAATGCAATCAGAAGTCAATAGTATAAAAAGGGACTATTCACGTATTTGGTTGAGATTTTCAGTTTTAGGTCTTCGTTTCGTTTTCTCTGAAATATCGTTTCATCTGGGTTAAGGTTTCACGCCCATTCTGGGTCTTCTTTGTGTGAATCTTTCTGGAGTATTTGTTTGAGGGCAGGGGTTCCTTAAAGGGTATAGAGTACTCTAGGGTTTGATAGGATTTGCGGGATACAGGGAAGTGAATGAGTGTTTGATTCGGTGAGTGACAGTGAAGAATATTCATCTGTAAATTGTAATCTTTGAAGTGATCAATATCAGTGCAGCGAGCTCCATATTCTGGAGTTCAACGTGGATGTAACTTGTTCTATATTGAACAAGCGAACCATGGATATCTTGTGTTGGTGATTGTTCGTTGTTCTTGCCAGTTTTGTTTTGTATTGTGACTAATCTTGCAGGTTGAAGGATTGGTATTGATTTACAAAGTGGTATCAGAGCCTTTGGTCTAAATCGAGTCTAGGGGTTAGAAATCGTTCAACTCTTGACGAACTCAAAAATTAGGGTTTGTCAGATTTTGGGGGTTTTTCGATTAAAGGTCCCTAGATCATTAGGCTATACAAATCTTGTTGAGTCTTGGGGTTAATTCGTGAGATTAGGTCACATACACAAGGGATCGACGAAAATAGGGCAAAATCATAATTAGGGTTTTGTCAAGATTTAGGGGTTTTCTCTTTTAATTAGGGTTTTTTTGAATATCTTTTGAGTCTGTTTAAGGTATATAAGCTGGAATACCAGTGACCACCTTAAAAACTGCCTGGCAGTATTTGGCAACTTCTGGTGTAACAAAGCCACGTACTCCTATACTGCTCTGTCTTGTCATTGTAATAGATGAACACTACCACGCGTGTAGAGATATCTCAGTATGATGGGAAGATGGATTTCATACCTGGAAGAAAAAGATGAAGGCACTTTTATCCTATAACAAGGTGGGAATAGTACTGGAGAAAGATGAAACCAAGTGGTCAGAAGAAAGACGAAAAAGAAGCAGAGATGGATGAAGAAGCATACAATCTGATAATCATGAATTTATCAGATAGTGTTCTGCGAAAAGTGGATGGTCTTGACACACCAATAGAGCTCTAGGGTAAACTCGAAACTCTGTATGCATTGAAATCTGCTCCAATTTAGCATTCTTGAAAGGTGCTCTGTTTCTTATAGAATGGATGCCTCTAAGTCTTAGAAGAAAATTTAGATGAATTTCTAAAAATGACATTAATGCTAAAAGGAACTGATCAGGAATTAGGAGATTCTAGTCTTGTAATGATTTTGTTAAATTCTCTTCTGATGAATATTTAGTAGTAAAGAATGTATTACAGTACACTGGTACAGTCCCTAGTGTAGATCTAATAATGGCGGCTTAAATCCAGAGAACTAGAGCTAAAATACAAAAGAGAATGGAATATCTCTTTGTAAAGGAAAACAAGACATTGGTCATTTTGGTAAAGACACTGGAAATGGGGTTCAACAAAACCTAGGGCCTAAGAATAAGAAGAAAGGCAAAGGCTATAATACAATAAATCTAAGTCAGAGACTAGAAAGTGTTTCCATTGCAACAAAACCTGGTCACATAAAAAGAATTGCTATGATTGGATTAGGAAGCAAAAGCAGAATAGTACAGAGAGTAACCTAGCATCCTCTAGTAACAGCTTTGAGGTCACTGAAGCCCTTACTGTGTCCAATTCTGAAATTTGAAGAAGGGTGCTAGACTCAGGATGTTCCTTTCATAGAGCCATAACAAAACCTGGTTTCAAAACCTGATAACTAGTGAACCTGAAATAGTGTTTATGGAAAATAATAATTCATGTAGGGTTCAAGGAGTTGGTAACATTACCCTTAGACTTAAAACTGGCAAACTAATAATGTTAACCAAAGTTAGGTACATACCAGAGCTTAAGCGTAACCTGATTTCATTAGGCACACTGGATGAAGCAGGCTGTAGCTATAGAGCTGAAAATGGTTGCATTACTGTTTACAAGAATGATCAAATTCTGTTTGAGGGTGTGAAAGGCATGGTCTGTACATATTGAGTGGACAATATATCAGTTGAATGTTTAATTCTGCTTTCATATCTACTAACATTTCAATGCAGAAAAACGGCACCTGAGGATGAACTGGTAGAGCAACTCAAACAGTGGGGTACTTTGGTAATGACAATGTATCAGACTTAGAGTTTTGTGAGATTTGTGTCATGGGCAAACAGCACAGGCGAGCTTCCCAAAAGGAACTCACCTGTCTGTGGGATGTTTTGGATTATCTTCATACTGATCTGTGGGGTCCAGAGAGAGTCAAAACTCATGGGGGTAATAGTTATTTGTAGCCATAGTGGCTGATTTCAGTAGGAAAGTGTGGGTTTACCTTCTTAGGACCAAAGATGAGGCATTAAGTAAATTTAAGAGTTGGAAGACTTTAGTAGCAAACCAAATAGAGAAAAAGGTGAAAGCACTCAGAACTGACAATGGCCTGGAATTCTATAACACTGAGTTTGATGCATATTGTAAAGACCAGGGGATTATGAGACATAGGACGTTGGAGAACACCTCAGCAAAATGGAGCTGCTGAGAGGATGAACATGACACTGTTAGAGAGGTTAGTGTCTCCTCTTCACAGCTGGACTACCTAAGTCCTTTTGGGAGAGGTTAACCACAGCTGCCTTTTGATAAATAGAACTCCCTCTAGTGCAACTGGTTTATATTGCCCTGAAGAAAAATGGACAGGAGAAAAACCTTCACTTAGCCACCTAAAAGTATTTGGCTGTGAACCTATGCACATACAGTAGATGGAAAATTAGAACCAAGGTCCTAAGATGTGTATTTCTGGGGTATCAAGAAGGAACCAAAGGATATAGGCTGTGAGAGAGAGAAACCCCGGGGTTAAGGTTATCATCAGTAGAGATGTTATTTTTAATGAATCTATGTTCCCTTGCAGGGTTACTAATAACATGCAGGTACCTCAAGCCACCAAGTGGCGACACACAGCAACAGACAGTACCGGTTTGAGGTGGAGTCAACAAGGCAACAAGAGCTTGAGACCAATACTGATGAACCAGAATATGAAACTAAGCACACTACAACTAATACGAACCTGTTGGTGGTGAAGATGAAAGTGAGGAAAACATTGACAATGACCAACAAAATGATCTGGCTTAGTATCAACTGGCCAGAGATAGAACCAGAAGGGACATAAGACCACCAGCAAGGTTCAGTTATGCAGACCTTATCTACACAGCCCTGCTAGCTGGAGTAGAGATCCAGATGACAAAACCTGACTCTTATGAATAGGCAGTCAACTCAAAGGACAGAAAACATTGGCTCACTGCCGTGAATGAGGAGATGGACTCCCTGAGGCAGAACAAAACCTGGATTCTGGTTCCAAAACCCAAAGATGTCAAACTCGTGGACTGTAAGTGGCTGTACAAGCTAAAGGAAGGCATAAACCAAACTGATTACCAAGGTATAAGGCTAGTTGGTAGCCAAAGGCTACACCTAGCGAGCAGGTATAGACTTTACTGAAATTTTCTCACCGTTTTAAATTCAAAACTATAAGATGATGTTATCTAGTAGCCCATTATGACTTAGAGTTAGAGCAGTTAGATGTAAAAACTGCATTCTTGCATGGCGAATTAGAAGAAACAGATTTATATGAGTCAACCTATAGGTTTAAAGATAAAGGTTCCCTGACCATGTATGTTTGTTGCATAAATCTCTGTATGGTCTCAAACAGGCACCTAGGCAGTGGTACAAGAGATTTGACTCATTATAGTAGGCATAGGGTTTACTAGAAGTGAGCGATAATTGTTTCTATTTTGCACATGTGGATACAAATCCTGTATATTTGTTATTATACGTTGATGACATGCTATTAATTAGTAAATCTAAGGCCAAATTGAGGAGTTGAAAGGGAAATTGCATGCTGAATTTGACATGAAGGATTTGGGCTGTGCTAAGAAAATTTTAGGTATGTTAATAGAAAGAAACAGGAAGAATTACAGCCTAAAATTGCATCAGATGCCTTATCGAAAAAAACTGTGTTTAAAGTTTGGAATGAGTGCTCTTAAGTGTGCGACAATGCCCCTAGCTAGTCACCTCATCCTTAGTAAAGCCCAAAGTCCTAAAACAGAACCTGATAGACTAAAATGGAAACCATACCATATGAAATTCCATTGGTTCTGTTATGTACTCTATGGTCAGTACAAGACCTGATTTATCATATTCAATATCACTTCTAAGTAGATACATGTCAAATCCTGGGTGTGATCACTAGAATGCTTTGAAATGACTACTAAGATACATTAAAAGTACAGAAAATGTTGGTCTGAATTTCTGTAAAAAAACTCACACTTGATCTGGTTGGGTATGTAGATTCTGATTTTTCAGGTGAGATTCGCGGAAATCCACCACAGCATATCAGTTTACTTTGGAAGGAAACTGCATCAGTTGGAAGTCCCAATTGCAGCCACTGGTAGCCTTGTCCACAACTGAAGCTGAATACGCTGCTGTAATCGATGCATTCAAGAAGCCATATGGCTCCAAGGATTCCTAAAAGAGGCCAAGCTGCTGGATGGAACTGTGACTGTCTATTCAGACAGTCAGAGTGCCATTCATCTGGGAAAGAATCCCGTGTACCATGAGAGAACCAAACATGTTGACGTGAGATTCATTTTGTGAGGGATATGATCTCCAAAGGAGAAGTGAACCTGCAGAAGATCCCAACTGAAAACAACCCGGCAGACATGGGAACCAAGGTTGTAACACTTGCAAAGTTCAAGCACTGCTTGAACTTATTGCATGTGGGATAACCAAATCAGAACTAAGAAGGAGTATGGAAAAAGCTTGCTGCACAACTGAACTGACATTGCTGAAACGACTACCACATACTTCAAGGTGGAGATTGTTAAATAGGTGAAGCATGCGATGTCGTTTAGACTAGGTAACAAAACGTTGTCGTTTTGTCTATTATTCCAAATGAATCATAGCCATCAAAGTTAAAGAGAATCCAACGGCTCAAATGCAATTAGAAGTCAATAGTATAAAAAAGGGACTATTCACGCATTTGGTAGAGATCGAGTTTTAGGTCTTCGTTTCGTTTTCTCTGAAATAGCATTTCATCTGGGTTAGGGTTTCACGCCCATTCTGGGTCTTCTTTGTGTGAATCTTTCTGGAGTATTTGTTTGAGGGTAGGGGTTCCTTAAAGGATATAGAGTACTCTAGGGTTTGATAGGATTTGCGGGATACAGGGAAGTGAATGAGTGTTTGATTCGGTGAGTGACAGTGAAGAATATTCATCTATAAATTGTAATATTTGAAGTGATCAATATCAGTGCAGCGAGCTCCATATTCTGGAGTTCAACTTGGATGTAACTTGTTCTATATTGAATAAGCGAACCACGGTATATCTTGTGTTGTGTGATTGTTCGTTGTTCTTGCAGTTTCTGTTTTGTATTGTGACTAATCTTGCAGGTTGAAGGATTGGTATTGATTTACAACACATGTCACTAAAAACAACTACTACAGCAGCTTCAATTTCGGCAGACATGGAGGAATGCAGCAGCTGCTTGGCCCCAAAACATATTCAAAACCAAACTAACTCTTAATTGAATTTCCAGCAAATTATCAATGTTTCAACACATTTGAATCAGGCCATGAATCAAGCCTAGAATAATGGTAACCTGTAATCAATCCTGGATCATAGCACTTTGTATTTATCACATTCCATCAAGGCACGACATGCCTAAGCCCAGCGTAGTCAAGGGGCGATGCGACGACGATAGATTATATTTACTATTCAATTTTACCAGTTCAGATTTATAACTTAGTATTGAATTCGCTATAAGTTATTGAAGCCAGAAAACTGGAAATGCATTCATGTTTATAATGTAAATACACTCACATTTTATGCATAATTAAGCCTATGAAATACTTCATTAACCGCTCCCTTTTCATGAAACGGAAAAACCTTTTTCCGCTGCACAAATCTGTCTAATTACTAGAAATGAAGCAACTAAAAATTAAACTAAACATCACAATCTGACATCCTCTCTTGTCTTGAATTTCGTAATGAGAGGAGTCGCATCAAAACTTACTTGCAGCAGTCTTTGCTTGGGAAATAACCGAAGGATTGACTAAGATTTCCAAAACTGACTTCATGCTAGGCCTAGCAGCAGGTGGCGTGCTGGTACAGCGGATCCCAAGTTTGAATACTCGACTCATTTCATCCAAATAGCAAGCTTCTTTGATCTCCTCATCCAAAGCATCAACTATAGGATAGCCATCTTGAAGATATGCACGCCCATTTGGAGAGGTGGTATGTATGTTCACCATAATTAGCTTCTCTTCCTGTTGTGAGTTCCAAAGGATCACTCCAAAGCTATAAATGTCTGTCTTCTCATTGACTTGGTTGTTGAGATACTCTACATTCAGTTAGAAAAGCAAAAAAGTTTGATAAAGGGATCAAGAATAACAGTTGTCAGTAAAAGGAGGGAATGATTGACATGAATGATTGACATGATCCAAAAAAGTGATTGTACCATTTGAAAAATATATCACCTGGGGCAATGTACCAAGGAGCCTACCACAGATGACATGTTTCAGTTCTCCCTGCTTGACCAGGGTTTTAGCTAGACCAAAATCTGCTATTTTCGCATTAAAGTCTGAATCTAATAGTATTGCTTGATTTCACATCCCGGTGGACAATGGGTGGGGAGCAGTCATGGTGCATGTAGCAAGTCCCTGGGCAGCCCCCACCGCAATCCGAACCTCTGGGCCAGTCCAGGACAAATCATGGACGACTGAGCCAGAGCCAGAGCCAGAGCAGAGCCAGAGAGAATTGATGGTCGATTCCTTTTATGCAACAGGATCCAGGCTACGATCTCTAGAACTCGTAACCAGAAGTTTCAAATTCTCATTGGAAATGCGGCAAAGCAAACTTCACTATGTTCAAATGTCTAATTCTACTTAATGTTTGAACTTCTGCTAAACGTGTTTCTGGTTTTTGGTCAAACTTTCGGTTATTACAATCATTTTCACGGCAACAACATCACCGAACTATTTACAAAACACGGTACACTTTTCCAGAACCACCACTTCAATCACGTTATTTTCTGTCAATTTTGGCCAAATATCATTTTCTGTGAAATTAAATCCTGGAACTTAGTGTGAGTTCCGTATCCGTCTGTATTCAATCCATGTTTTCCCTGCCGTAAGCTCTGAACATGAAGATGAAGCACCAAGGCCAACAAAAAGACGGCAACGCTGCACTCAGTATCAAAGCGAAATATTTGGATGAAATTTTGATTGATTTTCGGGTTGAAAACTGCAGATTTTGAGTTCTACAAACGAGCTCCGTGCGCAGAGACCAGGATTGTTCGAGAAGCTACTTTCATATGCACCATTTTCCAACTCATTGGGATTTCTCCAATAAGATGATTGGAGAGAGGTTAAGGAAGGTGAGCTTCAAGAGACCAAGTTTGAGGTGGAATTTTTCCGGAAAATTGTTTTCTGCCAAGTCCAAACTATTAAGGACAGGTAGAGAGCCAATTTCCCCTGGAATTCTCCTGAGAGCGATTTTCTCAGGTTTAAAGTAGTAAGCTTCTTCCATGTGCTCAAATTTGAGGGAAGGGATCGGAGAGTTGGTTCTGATCAAGCCAAAGAATAGTTAAAGAAGGAAGAGCTGTCAGTTCTCTTGTAACTGTACCGAAAGAGGTTTATTAGGCCCTGAACACCTGCAGATTCCTCAAAGAATTTACTCCAGCAGGAATTTTACCAGAAAACCTATTGTTGCTGATGTCAATAGAAGATAGATTCCCAGACATTTTTTCGGGAAGCTCACGTAAACATATTATCACTTATCCACACATATGACAAATTGATGCCGTCCACAGCCCCACAGGAATTTTCCCACTGAAGCATATGTTGTAAATCATAATGTTAATAAACTATACAATTTCAAGTGATTCTGGTAATTCTCCGCTGAGATGTTATCAAAAGCTATCAGTATCGCAAATTACCTCCAGCACATAAGTATTCAGGCAGCTTGCCTGTAAGGTTATTGTAAGCAACCTCGAATCCTGTAAGCGCTGAATATCGACCAAAGTCTGGAGGAAGAGCACTGACAATTGTTGTTAAACAATCTGACATCTGCCAAACTCGGAATCCGCCCAATGCTTTCTGGGATTTTGCCAGATAATGATTGAACATCAAAATCAAGCCTGCCAAGTTTTCAAGCTTCCAAAATCATTGGTATTGTCCCAGTCAAATTGTTCTGTGAGAGATCGATGACAGTCAGGTTCAATGTGTGAACAACTTGGAATCTCTGCGACAATATGTTTCTGTAAAGAATAATTACTTAAATTCTTCAACATGAAACACCGCTTGGGATTTTTCCAGAAACCATTTCTTGATAAATCCAATACCTCAAGCGCAGTCATATTGCCAATTGGTTCAGGAATTTCACCAATCAAATTGTTCAGCCATCCACAAGTCTTCAGGTTACTCAACTGCGAGAAATTTGAAGGCAACTTGATGGTACAAATTTTTATTATATGCCAATCCTAGTGCTCAAGATTTTGCAGATTGCCAATAGCTGATGGAAAAGAACCGTTAAACTGATTCTTATAAGCTGAAGTACTCTTAGCTCCGTTAAGTTTCCAACACTTGCAGGAATGTCGAATGAAAAGTTATTGGAGCCGAGACTGAGGTAGCGGAGCCGAGGCAGCTGTCAATATCATGAGGAATGGGACCAACAAAGAAGTTCTCAGAGAGGTCTAGGTACTGAAGTTTAGAACAGTTGTAGAGAACTCTTGGAAATAGGCCGGAAATATAGTTGTTAGGTTTAAGCTGGGTTAGATTTTTAAGGTCACAAATGAAGGACGGGACTGTTTGGGAGATGCTGGTGTTGTAGAGGGATAGTCGAGTGATGGAATTGCGGTGCAGTGATTTCAGGCCAGGAGCAGTGATTGTGTTGGATGGGGTCCAGTGAGTGATGGGTGTGGATTTTTCAATGTGCTTAGTTTATTAGCGATGCATGTTCTTCACTATACAGTTGCGAGTCTGCATGCACATTGAAGAGGAAGAGAAGGATGCAGGTAGGATTGCTGGTGAAATCGTGGTAATTTTAACATTTTTAGAGAGTCGGGTATGTGTTCCGGATCAAGTCTGTTTTAAAGATGATACGGTACTTGTGATGCACATAATTCGTAGTAATTTGTTCTATACACACCGTGCCGTGCAAGCGGTTTGAAACCACAAGGAACGATGTTGTTCCAGGCAAGGATAGTCAGTCAACCCATTTGATTTAAAACTCCTATTTCATTCGTCACCACGTCGTAGTTACTACTTTTTGTATGCTTCCCCAAATGAATTGTATATACTGACTAAAAGTATATTTATTATTGTTTACAATATTTTCATGCTTTTTTTTTTTAATAAATAATCTTTTGTTTGCTTTGTATTAGGTTTTCTTTAAGAGTAAGGCTCTATGTTCCCTTGGTTAGGTGTCATTCTTTTTTCTTATTAATATAATTGTTCCCTGTAACTATTGAATTCGTATTGCTTTAGAAATATTCGTATTGCAATTCTAGAGCAAGGATCGGCCACAAAGGATGCAATTCTTATTGATAGTGATCGTCATGTTCATGACTTAACCCTCCATTATGATCATCATTGTTAAACCATTTAAAAGTCTGTATAGAGTAACATCGGATGTCTAAGTAGAATACAAATTTTAATCACAATGACGTGCTGTCTTATACGATTATCATCATTATTTACTTTCGTAATAAAGATTTGTATATTACTTCAAATTGAATTTGAAATATACTTAAATGTGTACTATTACAAATCAGTCAAAGCTTTTAGAAATAATTTAACACAAATAGTTTATGCGGACAGCTGTGAGTATAAAATTTATGTAAAGAATTTAAAACAGAAGTTTAAAAGACAATCGTGAGTCCGTCAAGATATGGAAAAAAAATTATCGCAAAACGTTTGAAAGACATCTGTACCATTTTTTTATTTTTTTAAAAAAAAAAAAAAAGACTTTAAGCAAAACTCATAAAGAGCATTCAAGACGAAAAGACTTCACAACTTTAGTACAATAATATTGATAAAAGGGTACATATATCATTTTCCTACCCCTGTCAAGACTCTAGAATTTGAGGCTTGTTTAATAGATATTTTAAAATATTTTTAAAACATATTTTAAGTTTAGTTGAGTGGATTAAATCGAAGGATCAGATTCTAAAAATGTTTGGTAAAAATTTAAAAATTTATTCGTGGTTTGATAAAATGTTGAATAGTGTTTAGTGCATTTTTTGAAAATATTTTAGTTTTTTTACCTCCTTTTGTTAATTTAGCAAACCACTCACCGTAATAAAAGTTAAAAATTAACTAAAACACCCCAATCACCCAAGAGGACAGTCGGCCATTGGCCACCCACCACCGGACGATAGCTGGCAGTCGTTGAAAACTATGCCGATGGCTGTATCTAGCCTGTCGTGCGCCATTATGGTCGGTTTTAGTCAGATCCATGGAACGGCCAAATCTACGGCTAGATCTCTTAGCCGCTAAAGGCCAAATCTGGTTTGTTGTGACGAACAAAATCTGGCCAGAATTGGCCGTCAATAGCCAAATATCTAGCCATAGATCTGATCGGAAACGGCAAGATCGGCGCACGACAAGCCAGATTCTATCGGTTGGCATCGTTCCGGCCATGAAGGCGACGATGGTGTTAAGTGGATTAATTTTTAGATGGAAGGAGTGAAAGGTAATGTATTTAGTGAATAGAGTTGGAAAAATGTTTTGAGTTGAATAGAAAGGATAATAGAAAAAGTCCCACCACTTTTCATTTTGAGACAAAACATCCTGTTTGAGTTAGATTATCTAAATGATTGGCCTAATAGTAAACAATACATATTTAGTTTTTAATTCAAATACAAACAAAAAAAATGATTGAAAGAGTGAAACAACAATGGGGCTTGATGAATTGCCCACCTCTTTCTAGACTCAAGAATTATATTAAAAAGGTTGAATATGTGTAAAAACTGGGACTACATGATAATAACAGAGCTTTACCTTAAGCCTTCATAATAGATAAGAAGACAAAGTCATATAGAAATGTAACTCATCAACTAGTATCCCAAATGTTAATCATAAATAATGTGCTTTCTTATGATATTTGCATTTTTACTAGATCAACTCCGTAATCATTTGCAATCACGGTGCCATATAATCTAAACAACTTGAGATTTAACTTTTTTTTTTTTTTTTTTTTTAAAGATGTACAAAGTTTGAGATCATATGTTAGATCATTCTTGCAATAACTTACTACACAAATTGAAAGATAGTTAAGAGTTTGTCATATGTTTAGAATAGACTATACAGAAAATTCGTAAGCCGCTTTCAACACGAAAGACTTTAACAAATCTTATAGCCATCAAATACAATCTGAGCAATCCCCAATCATTTTCCTATCCCTGTTCAGACTTAAGAATTCTAATGGATTTCCTACCCCTATTAAGACGTAAGAATCTTGATAAGAGTTAAGACATGGAGCCCTCTATCTAAGGTTTGATGTAATAACAAAAATCTATACGATTTTTTTGAAATAAAAAACCCCTACCATTAGTAAACCGTTAAAACTTACAATTATTAGAAGTTAATGAGTATTTATCAAATTGCCCTCCTACCATTAATTTTAACACCTAAAATTTAGCGACACAAGAATTTTGTTATTTTAAGAACCTTAGGAGAAGCTTGGTTATTCAATCATAACTTAAAAGGGAAAAATGTTATTAACTCTTTTGATAAACATATTTAAGGTATATCATAACTAAATGGCAGGTCTCATAAAACAATTGTAAAATATTTTTAAAGAAAGCTTTCAATTAAAAAACAAAAAATGGACAAAATCTTTGAGATCATATGCTAGATTTTCCTTTGAAGAATTTAACACAACCATTTGAAAGGTAGTTATGAGTTTGTCATGTTTTTAGAAATAGACTATAAACAAGACTCGTAAGGAGCGTCCAACACGCAAGACTTTAACAAACTCACAACTATCACTGACCCCCCTGTCCATTATTTTGTCGCAGTCTACCATTATTTTGTCATGTCTTTAACCCTTATCAAGGTTTTTACATCTTGATAGGGGTAGGAATCCATTAGAATGTTGGATTACTCCAGGTCCAAATTATGCCAATTTTGATCCAAATTTCATTTTTGGTTAATTGATAAAATCTAATCTTTTATAATAATGGAGTTATTAGTCAAATGGTTATCTACTTACGCTTTTTCAACCTGTTGTGCCAAAAATACATACTAATGTCAGCACCACCAATTAGAGTTCAACAAACACTTAAAAATAAGGTAGTATTAGTTGTTAAAAATCCAAACCGCCTCCAAGAGATATTTTATATCAATCCTATCATATTTTAAGATAAGGATTTAGGAGTGGTCCTCACGTGTCAAGACAACTTGCAAAAACACTCATTACATTGACCTCAAAGGTATAAACGGACACCTCTCTTCGTGAAAAAGGGGCAGGCTGGGCATATGAGAGCTAGACAAACATTTGAGCTTTATTATTTTTTTTCTGTAAACAAAGCATTTCTTCATTTTTGTAGACCTTAGAGGCAATATCAGAAAAATAGTCAGAGAATAATAAAATCATAGTGGATGTTCGAACTACTACAAAAATCTCTCTTGCCAATCTTATATTTATGTTTCTGCAAGCATATATCATCTCAACACCATCACTTCTCATGAATCATTCACGTGTAATTTCCAAGAACAACTTAGCACTTTGTATGTGCGAGTCGTTGGTGTCAAAATCAAACATCAACACAACCCACTATTAGGTTCAAGTTACACCAACTGCAATTCAAGCTTTGTGTTTATATATCGGGGATGGGGCATATTATGGAAATTTTAACTTTCTAAACAAGCACTTTCTTCACTTAACAGTCAGAAGGGAGGTGAGTGACAATTTTATGAAATGTGATGGGAAGACATTGAAGACATCTAATACTTGTGGGCTGTCACAATAAAATATGAAACCTTGGGAGAGGTCACAAAATGCCCTTTTTTTTTTATGTATGTAGCGGAAGATAATTGAGTTAATGGTACTAACAGTGCTTAAGGTTTTGTTTTATCTATAATAGACCTGGCAAAGCCCATGGGTACCCGTATAACAAATGGGTACGAGTTATAATTTAGGATCCGTTTATAAATTATTCGTACCCAGTTTAACCCCTTTTTCCGTGAGTGGACAGAGTATACCTGCGATGTAACGCCCCACATGAGGTACGTTGTCATTGTTTCCTCTTCCGCTCTTATTTGAAATTGGTTTTGGTAATATCGTTTGATTGAATGTGGTGTTGAATGTTTGCCCTGAAATTGGTTGAGAATAGAAGAAGTTTAGTGTACCAAGCTTCGCCGGGGCGAAGAAGAATCTTCGCCGCGGCGACAGAAACTTCTTCGCCACGGCGACGGGCCGATTAGAATGTTTGTTGAGTTTTAGATATTTTCTTCCCTAAGGGCAATTTGACTATTCTACCCCTAATTAGCAGGAAAAGTGGGGAGTTAATTGTAAGGATTTTTCATGGAGAATATGTTGATATGGGGGTGAGTTTGTAATGAATCAAAGGATATGGATGGAATTTCCAAAGAAGAGTAAGGGCAAAATGGGAATGATTGTGTTTATATTTCATTAAAAGGAATTAGAATTAACAAACCCCTCATTTCTTCTTCTCAAACGCAACTCTCCATCTTTACTCCTCTCAACTTCTCTTTTCTTTTGATCAAGGAATTCCAAGGGGTTTTTGAAGTGATTTGGGGTAGAAAAGCAACCTAAGGCTTCCTAAGGTAAGGATTCCTTCTTAAGTTGTGTGATTTGTGAGTATTAGTTCATATTGAAGTTTGAAGGTTTTTGTTATTTTGGTTAAGAGTAGAGAAAAAGTCAAGCAAAACAAGTGAAAGGAAGAGTTGGTGAAGTCTCTCCATAACAAGGTAAGTAAAACCCAACCCAAGTTGAGATTTATGAATTCTCTTGATTAGGGTTTTGATAGAAATGATGTATGTATGTGATGTACATGTAATATGCCATGTGTGAAGGCTTAAATAGAGATTTCTATGCTTTGTGAATGTTTACACCTTGCAAATATGAGAAATGAGTTGTTGGGTTGGCAAGGTAGTTGAGATGGAATTGAAGGGGTGTTATGGAACCCTTTTTGGAAGTGTTTTGTTTGACAGGTTTTTATGGCTTTGTGAAGGGGTTTTTCCCCATTTTGGATGGTTAGGAAAAGTTTTAGAATCATGGCTATAATAGAGTTTTATAGTGCACATGAGTTGTTTGATGAAATGCCTAATAGAGGTTTGAGTGTGAGTAGTGAACCTTAATTCTTGCAACATTGCATGTTGGCATTTCATAAGTGCATTAGTGGAGATGAACCATCCATAGGCACTAATGGTGCATTGAAAAGTGACCTAAGAAAGGGTAGGAAATTTGTGTATGCAATTACCCTATGAGTAGAGAGCTTGGTGGATGCAATTACTCTAAGGGTAGAGAGCATTGAAAAAAATGCTACAATAGAATGAATTAGAAGAGTAGTATAGTTGGGATGATGCTTTGTGATCATCACCCGACAGTTATGGGAATCGGGATGATGCTTTGTGATCATCACCCGAATAGCCCTTAGAGATGGGTCGATGCTTTGTGATCGTCACCCGATGAGCAGTAGAAATGGGTAGATGCTTTGTGACCACTACCCGGTTAGTTGTGAGATAAGTGGGTTGATGCTTTGTGACCATCATCCAACATTTAGTAGAAGCGGGTTGATGCTTTGTGATCATCACCCGATAGTGACTAGAGACTGGTTAATGCTTGGTGATCGTTACCCAAGAGTCATGAGAAACGGGTAGGTGCTAGGTGATCTCCACCCGATAGTTAGGAAAACCGAGTAAGTGCTTTGTGATCCCCACTCGGTAGTCACTAAGAACGGGTTGGTACTGTGTGAATTCCACCCGATAATCATGGAGAGTGAGATGGTGCTGTGTGAACGCCATCCGGCCGTACCTCCGGTAAGATGAGGCCATGATGTTTAGTAGAAACAGATATAGAAATAGAAATAGTAAAAGGAAAGAATTACGTGTGATACATACGGGGACAGACAGATAGAGGGTTTTACTTACTGAGCATTATTTTGTGCTCACCCCGTTATTTTCCTTTGTGGATGCAAGATCTAGGTGTTGATGCAGTCGGAGGGGCGTCGGCAAGCGAGGAGCAATAGCTACATTGTTTCCCCTGTTTTGTCTTTTAAAATGCATTTTTGTAAACAGTGCTCTTTGTGTATAAAAGACATATGAATTGAAATGAAAAGAAAACTTTGGGCCCAATTTTACATTGTTATTATGCATGCATTATACTAGTTTTCAGTGAGATGTTACATGCGAGTATCTGCAATTTAAAAAAAAAATTATTTAATTAATTTTAAATGTGCTTGAAGTGTTATTTGGTTATTTGGTAATGTAATGAACTTTGTTTGAAGTGTTATTTGGTAATGTAATTGTGCCTCTAACCTCTTGTAGAAGTGTTTCTTTTTGAATCATTTAATTTTTGGTTGATTGATGACTAAATTATTTTGGTCATGTCTATAATGAAATATGATGTTTTACTTTATGGAACATTTAATTTTTGGTTGATTGATGACTAAATTGTTTTGCCCATGTCTATTGTAAAATATGATGTTTTACTTTTTAGATCATTCAATTTTTTATTGATTGGAAAAGATTAAAAATTAAAATTAACTTAAAGAAAAGGGTACCCGTAAGTCCACTCATACCTGTATATAGGGTAGGTTATGGGTCCAAATTTCATAACCCATATATAACTAAGACTTTTTGGACCCGTAACAATTTACCTGTACTCGTGACGACCCGATCCGTGCCCACCTGGCCTATCTGTTTTACCAGTCTAATGTATAATATATGTTTAGAAAAGAAGGTTAGGGTAACATATAGACTGCAAAAGTTAAGAGCTATTCAAGTATACTATAAGAAAATTGTTATTTCGAGACGAGGTCTACTCCGACGTCATAATTTTAGTTAGAATAAAAAGCCTTTTTCGATGCAATCAATTGACATCATTATTTAATTCTCTCCACAACGCGGTCAACATCTCTTCATTATTTAAATTTTAATTTGAAGTTAAATTTTTTTTTTTTTTTTATCTACGCCTACTAGGGGTGTTAAAAAAAATACAAAAACCGAACCGAACCGAAAAATTAGTTAACCGAAAAACGGTTCGGTTACGGTTCGAAAAATTCAAAAAACCGAATTTTCGGTTCGGTTATGGCTTGGGAGAAATTAGAAACGATTAACCGAAAACCGGTTTTTCAAATATATATATATATTTATATTAAATAAATAAATAATAACCTAAACTAAAATAAATCCCTAATTCATTCAATCTAAAATCCCAATCAAAATTTTTTTTTCTTGGTTCCCAATGTATTGTCTATATTTACAATTTTATTTATGACAAAATTAAAAAAAAAAAGTTTTATAAAAAAAAAAAAAGGGAAAACAAGTTAACCGCTTTTTTTAAAACGGTTAACCGGTTCGGTTTCGGTTCGGTTAACCGCTTTTAAACACCCCTAACGCCTACAACGACGCCATGTTGCCATTGTAATAGATCTTTGGGCTCCCCCAACACCAATTTAGCATCATCTTTTGCATAGCAATAGCCCTTAGGGCCTTGTATTTCAAGATGCATTTACAATATAGACCAGTATGCGTTTATATAGGTTGATACAGTATACAAGTATGGTGTTATGCCTAAAAAATTAGGGCTGACGTAAGCTGCAATCAGCCAGCACCAATCAGAGTCCAGGAAGGCTTTGCGCCAACCAGAAGCTACCATGTCGCCCCAAAACAGAACAAACATAGTTGTCATCAACTTGACAGATTCAGATTTTGTCTACAAGTGAACAAGGGCCGCACACCTGTCTAAACCCCAGATAATTTGAGAATATCTCTTACGTTATCAGCCAATAGGAGGCAAGGAAGGACTTGCACGGCACCAACCCACTTGCATAACTGTAATCATTACCTTAAATTCCTCTACTATAAATAGAGGACTCCCTCTCACTTTCGAGAGGCTGATTTTTCTGATTGTAATCTATATTTTCAGAGCAAAGACAATCTATTAGAAAGAGACTGGCTTAATATTCGCTCTGAATATAATCATTGTATCTCTGTTCTTTGTTCGCTATACGCGGCCTCTTGTAATCTCTCATATATAAAAGAAACAGTGGACGTAGGATTCGCTTTAAGCATCCGAACCAATATAAAAATTACTTCTCATTTACTTTTCGATCTTTGCATTAGATTATCAAAATCACATCACATGTAATTTCTAAGGTCAGTTTAGCACTTTGCACGTGCGAATCGTTGGTGTCAAAATCACGCATCAACAGTTTAGCGCTGAAGGAGGGCTTGATTTAGTATTCGCTCTTCATCAAAGAATCTCTTATCAATTAGTTCTACTCGCTAACAAATGGCTTGTAGTTTCGAAAATAAGCGAACTAACACCAACAATGAGGAGATCCCCCAGGCATAGAGTATTACTTCCCTCGAAGTATCTCCGATTCCGCAGGGTGCTGTGGCAGATATCCCCTCGACCTCACAGCTCGATCCAGCCGTGGTGGATTACCTAGAGAGGTTCAACCATACTCTTCAAATAGTTAGCCGAAGGCTAGATCGTTTGGATCTGATCGTACCTTCAAATTCTGACAAGGTGGAGCTACCACCAAAAATGCATGTAGGTCATGCTAAAGTGCAAAAAAAGACGAAAGCCTACGCCGGCGTACTACAGTGCATAAAGACAAGGGAAATCATGTGGCGGATGATGGGCCAAAGGGCTCGAAGGGACCAGCGAATACCGGTCGTGAAACAGGTAGAATACCTGTAGCTTTGCTACTTGGCAGTATGTCACATCACGAAACGTCTCACGCCACATCGTATGGGCACCCCCACGAGAGTGCAAGGCATGGAAATTCCTAGTATTGTCGGAATGATGGTTTCGACCATCATCACGAGGGAAATGCCCACCATACATGGGTCGATTCTGACCACCGTGAAGGTCAAGATAACTCCCCTGGCCATTCAGTGCCTTCAAATGGCTCTAGCCAGCGTGTGTCAAGGTATGCCGGAGGTTTGGATAAAGGTGAGGAAGAGTCTGATATGCGATCTTTCCTCAATCGTAATCGTGAGGGTTGAACCCATGTTGCAAAAAATGATACCCAGGTAGCTTCGATTGCTCAAATTGAGGAGTTACAATGGGCTCTGGACCAACTTAGAGCTCAGCATAATGAGCGCGGGCAGGTCGTTGAGGCATCTCCCTTTTCTTCGCCAGTGTTGATTGCCCCTTTCCCATCAAGGTTTTGAATGCCCAATATGTGAGCATTCAATGGGGATTATGATCCGTGGGATCATCTCTATGAGTTTGAGAATCTCATGAAGCTTCACCAAGTTTCTAACTTGGCTAAATGTCGCTGCTTGGCAATGACTCTGTTTGCCCACGCCAAGCGCTGGTTTAGATCACTTCCACTAGGATCTATTAACTCGTGACAGCAGATGAGCTCGTTGTTTCTGAAACACTTCTAGGCCAATAGGAAGTTCTTGATGCCGTTGAGCTATATGAGCAACATACGGCGGGAGAGGAATGAGTCCCTCAAGTCCTACATTGACCGGTTCCACAAGGAGCTGTATAAGGTGGCTAATACACCCGAAGATTCAGTTTGAACTCTTATCATTGCAGGATTTCACTCACAAACTGATTTGTGGAAGAAGCTGCAGTTTGAGGACAATATTTCCCTTACCCGCTTCTACAATCTCATTGAGAAATACCTCAAGATTGACAATTTCGTGGCTGCTCTAAATCTCTACGACCATGGTCCTTTGACCAGTGCTCCTAATCGGAGGGAGGAAAATGGGGGGAAATAGTAGAAGGTCTGATCGTAAGTGGTCTAATGATGATTAGCAGAAGGGAAAGAAACAATGGTTCTAGACTAAGAAATCTTATGCCCAGATTCCTTGTCACGATCATCACAAGAATTAGTATACTCCTTTGAATGCATCGGCATCAGCTATTCTAGATAAATCAGACGAAGCTAATCTGCTTAGGGAGCCAAAGCCTATGAATAATCCCCCTTCAGTGAGGAGCAACAAAAAGTATTATCGTTATCATCGGAATAATGGGCACCATATCAATGAATATCGGGCTCTTAAGCAGGCAATTGAAGACTTCATCAAAAAGGGGAACTTCAAGGAGTATGTTGATGGTCCAACTCTCCTTCGGGAGAAGGATTAAAAGGACCAGGGAAAGAAACGCCGTGGTCACAAGGGTTTCTACTTAGTCGGGATATTCTTTGAAGGACTATACTTCACAGGAAATTCTCGAAGTGCTCAGGAAAAATATGGTCGAGAAGCTCGTCATGACCCCGTAAGTGTAATGAGCACGACGTCGCGACCTACTAAGGTGCACGTAGAAGAGGAGATTACCTTCTTAGAAAAAGACATGGTACGATTGCATCACCCTCATGAGGATGCACTCGTTATCGTTCCTAAAATAGGTTGGTACGAAGTCCACAAGATGTTAGTGGACAACAAAAGCACTGTGAACATCCTATTTTAGCGAGCTTTTGAGAAAATGCAATTGGATGAGGTAGATCTGAAGCCTACCACAATCCCTCTTTACGGTTTTATAGAGGACCATCTGATACCCAAAGGAATAATTGCACTTCTTGTCACATTGCGTGAGACCCACAAAGTGACTAAGATGACAGAGTTTCTAGTAGTCGACTGTTCGTCTGCTTTCAATGGCATATTGGGACAACCTCTACTTTAGAACTTCAAGGCTAACACCTCTATTTATCATCTGAAGATGAAATTTCCCACTCCGATAAGGTGTGGGGAAGTCATGAGGTCTCAGCATGAATCTTGTCACTGCTATATGAGAATAGTGCAGATGACATGCAAAGGGAAAGGGAAGCCAGTGGGAATTCCCAAGCAGGCTATGGCAATTAGTAGGATCAAACCACAGCAAGGTCCGATGGAAGATAGCATATATCCTCATATTTAGGAAGAGTATTCCCACAGTGGGCCCATTGAGACTCTGCCTGAAGTATCGGTCGATCAGAGTGAGCTGACTTACGTATTGAGAATCGAGAGTAATCTCACCCCTTAGCTCGCTACAGATCTAACAAGCTTCTTTAGACAGAACATAGATGTTTTTGCATGGACTCATGCTGATATGATCGGAATCAGCCTGAATGTAATATGTCATGCACTCAACATTGACAATGAAGTCAGGCCAGTTCGCCAGAAAAGAAGAGTCATGGACCTAGAGCGTTATGCTGCTCTTAAGGTTGATGTGGATAAGCTCCTTTCAATTGGCTTCATTCGGGAATCTCATTACCCAAGTTGGGTCACCAATCTTGTTTTGGTGAAGAAACCCAACGACAAATGGTAGACTTGCATTGATTTCACTTATCTCAATAAAGCCTATCCGAAGGACTGTTTCCCTTTGCCCAGAATTGATCAACTCGTTGATGTCACTTCTAGGCACAAGCTATTGAGCTTCATGGATGCCTACTCGAGATATAATCAGATCCAATGTATGTACTCGACGAGAAGCATACCTCGTTCATTATAGATCGAAGACTTTACTATTATAAAGTCATGCCCTTTAGTCTAAAAAATACTGGGGCAACATATCAGCGTCTAGTTAATCGCATGTTTTCCAAGCAAATCAGGAAATCAATGGAACTCTATGTCAATGATTTGCTGGTCAAGTCACATGTCGCTTCAAATCACATAGCCAATCTCACAGAGATGTTCAACATACTCTGGAGATATAAAATGAAACTCAATCCTTTGAAGCGTTCATTTAGAGTATCCTCAAGGAAATTACTAGGGTACATGGTCAACTATCGGGGGATTGAAGTCAACGCCGAAAAGATCCAAGCTCTCTTAGATATGAAAAGTCTTGTTAACAGAAAACAAGTTCAAAGGTTGAATGGGCAAATAGCGGCTTTCAGTTGTTGTGGAGTTTTACAAGTGTACGAAATCGTGCAAGTAATAAAGTGTATAAATACAAATATCAAACCCAAGGGAATTACTATTATTAATTACCAATTAAATTTCCTATTACTATTTGATCAATCCAAATTGTATCAAGGAAAACCTAAATTAAATAAAATTAATAATTGAAATTAAAAAGAGAACTGAAAATAGAACAATTAAAATAAATCTTTGGGTTAAAACAAGATGACTAGACCTAGGGCATAGATTTCACACCAACTCTTATTCATATGTATCAATAACTTATGCTAATGTTATTAAGCTCTTCCTGTAGGTCAAAATCCCTAAATTTCCAATAATTTTCTCTCGAACAATTATCAAATTAACCCCTAATTACTAACCCGAATTATCTCTAATCAGATTTAAGCAATTGGAGATCATTACGCTCTATGGAGTTTACCAAAACCTCATAAGTTGCGGTAACCTATCTCTAGCGTTCGCTCAACCTATGGTTTTACTACCGTAGACCAACTAAGTATCATCTCTCGATCTCAACCTAGTCCATTAGTTCATTCAATTGTTGGGCCCTTAAGAATCAAAAGCATTAAGCATAGTAATAAAACTTATGAAGAAATCTTAATAAAAATCAACATAAATAAATCAACACATAATCAAGAGATTGGGCTACATCTTAGCCCTAGAGAATAAATTTAGTTCATAATCAACAAGAAAGAAACAATCATCTTTATTAAAATAATCAACATGAGTTTATAAGAAAGAAACAAGAAGAACTTCCCTATATTGCCAATCAAAAGCTTCATAAATTTTGTCACTTTGATCTTCTCTTGTGTTAGCCTCCTCTAATTATTCCTTCTAAGAATCCCTAAAATAATGTAAAAGACTTCTATTTATATCCAACAAGAGTTAGGGTTTTATTTTCCTTAATTCTATTTAGTTTAGGACTCTTAACCCTATTTTCCTAATAAAAAACGGAAGAAAAATTCCCAACTGTCGTGACTGTGCCTTGGCCCTATAGTGTGACGTGGCTGATTTTGGACAAAGTGTGCTACTGCATAGTGCTGCGGCACAGTGATAACTCTTCTTCTTTAGTTCAAATCTCGCCTCATTCCTCAGCACTCCAGAGATAGTGATTTTTGAGCATGATAACAATGGAATTTGGAGAAGTGGTAAACATATGAAATGTAGCCCTTTGAATTAGCTTTCCAAAAATCAAATAATTGTCTTGATCTGAGGTCAAAAGATTGACATATTATTGAAACATTGAGGCATGCTCAAACTAGAGCGCAATCCAGAATCTCCTCTTTACTTCAAAGCTCCATAACTTCTTCAATTCAACTCCGATTCTCGATCCATTTATTTCTACTTGTCACTCATTCTGTTGTTGATATGACTCTTCATTTGAGTATAACATTTAGCACTAATTTAAAACACTCAAACATACTCGTGATCCCATAAAAGACAATTATGAAAATATCAAGCAACTTTACCAAATTAAGCCTAATTTCTCACAAATAATCCCCATAAACCACTAAGTAAATGTGTATTTTCAAGCTTTTATCATCAACACTTCATATCAAGAGCTTTAGTGTACTTAAGGCCAACAAGAGATTTGAATAGACCTCAGAGTGTGAGCGAGCCTTCTAGAGCATAAAAGAGCACCTTAGAAAGCCACCTCTCTTGTCCAAGCCCCTTCCCAAGGAAATCTTATTTCTCTACATGTCCGTCCCTCAATATGCGGTCAGTGCAGCTCTCATTCGAGAAAAAGATAGAATTTAACGGCCAGTTTACTATATGAGCAAGCTACTGCTGAACGTTGAGACATGGTATCCAGAGATGGAACAATTAGGTTATGCCTTGCTGATCACTTCCAGGAAGCTGGGACCTTACTTCCATGCCCACACCATCTATGTTTTGACTAACTACCCACTCAGGCAAGTCCTTCAGAAGCCAGAGGCTTCAGGTAAGTTGCTCAAGTGGGCTATGGAACTAAGTCAGTTTGCTCTGCATTACAGACTAAAAGCAGCAATCAAGGGGCAGGCTATCACTGACTTTATTTCAGAGTTTTCTCATAGGCCAGATCAGGAACCCAAACAGCCAACCAGCGAAGTTATCCAGGAAACTATTCGGAACTTGTCAACATAGAGCTTTTATGTTGATAGATCTTCGAATAGGAGAAGAGTCAGAGTTGGTCTTCTACTTATCAACCCTGAGGGGACTAACATTTATGGAGCCCTCAGGTTTGGATTCAAAGCTACGAACAATGAGGCTGAGTATGAGGCCCTCTTTGCTGGTCTATGACTCGAGCCCTTCAAGCACTATACGATCAAACAAATCCCGAGGAATAGTAATTCCATCGCGGATGCTTTGGCAAAGATAGCCTCATCACTGGACTCTGATGCTCTGGACAGTGTTCCGATTAGGTACATCGAAACTTCCAACATCAATTTAGCTGATCAGCTCGTAGCTGTAATGGAATCCATTTCCTGGATGACTCAGATTATTCAGTATCTCTGAAATAGGACTCTGCCCGACAGTAAGCCTGTAACGCCCCACTTGAGGTACGTAGCTAGCGTTTCTTCTTTTGCTCTTATTTGAGTTGGTTTATTAGTATTGGTTGATGTTTGATTGAGTGGTGTGTTGAATACTTGCCCTAAAATTGGTTGAAACAGAAGAAGTTCAGTGTTCCGTGCTTCGTCGGGGTAAAGAAGAATCTTCACCGTGGCGAAGAGGTGTTGAAGCCACGGGAAGCTGCAGGACAGTTTCGCCGCGGCGACGTGCCAACCAAAATGTTTGTTAAGTTTTAGATATTTTCTTCCCTCAGGGCAATTTGACCATTCTACCCCTAATTAGCAGGAAGAGTGGGGAGTAAAATGTAAGGAATTTTCATGGAGAATATGTTGTTGTGGGGGTGTGTTTGTAATGAATGAAAGGATATAGATAAAATTCCCAAAGAAGAGTAAGGGCAAAATGGGAATGCTTGTGTATAAACTTCATTAAAAGGAATTAAGCCATTGCAAACCCTTCATTCTTCTTCTCCATCGCCACTCTCCACTCTTGCTTCCTCTCAATTTCCCTTTCTTTTGTTCAAGGAGTTTTGAAGGGCTTTTGTAGTGATTTGGGGTAGAAAATCAATCTAAGGCATCCTAAGGTAAGGATTCTTGCTTTGGTTGTGAAACTTTGTGAGTTTTGAGTATATTTGATTATTGATGGTTTTTGTTCATTTGTTAAAGAGTAGAGAAAAAGTCAAGCAAACTAAGAGAAAGGAAGAGCTAGTGAAATCTCTTCATAACAAGGTAAGTAAATCCCAACCCAAGTTGCGATTTGGGAATTCCCTTGATTAGGGTTTTTTATAGCAATTATGTATGTATGTTATATACATGTTATATGCCATGTTATTGAGTCTTAAATGGAGATTATTAGTGCTTTGTGATTGTTTATACATTTCAAGTATAAGAAGTGAGATGTGGGTTGGAAAGGTGGTTTGAGATGGAATTGAAGGATATTGAGAAATCCTTTTTGGAAGTGTCTTTCTTTGGCAGGAATTATGGCTATGTGAGGGGGTTTCTCCCCATTTTGGATGGTTAGAGAAAGACATAGACTTATTGTTATAGTAGAGTTTCATTATGCACTTGAGTTGTTTGATGAAATGCCTAATAGAGGTTTAAGTATGAGTAGTGAACCTTAATTCTTGCAACATTGCATGTTGGCATTTCATAAGTGCATTAGTAGAGATGAACCATCCATAGACCTTAATTGTGCGTTAAGAAGTGACCTAAGAAAGAGTAGAAAACTTTGTGTTTGCACTTGCTCTATGAGTAGAGAACTTTGTGGATGCAACTACTCTAAGGGTAGAGAAAATGAGAAGTGCTAGAGTAGAGTGAATGAGAAGACTATTAGAAATGGGTCGATGCTTTGTGATCAGCACCCGACAGTTATGAGAATCGGGTTGATGCTTTGTGATCATCACCCGAATAGTTATTAGAAATGGGTTGATGCTTTGTGATCATCACTTGATAGTTATTAGAAACGGGTGGATGCTTTGTGACCATCACCCAGTTAGTTATTAGAAAAGGGGTTGATGCTTTGTTATCATCACCCGACATTTATTAGAAGTGGGTTGATGCTTTGTAATCATCACCCGACAGTGATTAGGAACAGGTTAGTGCTTTGTGATCGTCACCCGAAAGTCATGAGGAACGGGTAGGTGCTTTGTGGTCTCCACTCGATAGTTAGGAAAACCAAGTAGGTGCTTCGTGATCCCCACTCGGTAGTCACTAAGAACGGGTTGGTGCTGTGTGAACTCCCCCCAACGGTCATGAAGAGTGAGATGGTGCTGTGTGAATGCCACCTGGTCGTACCTCCGGTAAGATAAGGCCATGACGATTAGTAGAAAACAGCAGAAAATGTGAGGAAAGAATTAAGAGAATTTCATACGGGGATAAACAGATAGAAGGTTTACTTACTGAGCATTATTTTGTGCTCACCCCGTTATTTTCCTTTGTGGATGCAGGATCTAGGTGATGATGCAGTCGGAGGGGCGTCGGCAAGCGAAAAGCAATAGCTACACTGTTTCCCTTGTTTTGTCTTTTAAAATGGATTTTTGTAAATGATGCTCTTTGTGTATAAAAGACGTATTACTTATAATAAAAAGAAAAGTTTTGGGCCCATTTTCTATTGTTATTATGCATGCATTGTACTAGTTTACAGCAGTTGTTACAAAGCCTAAGGCAAGATTCACACAAACTAGATTCAGGGATCAGCTATATAAGCAAGGGTTTAGCACTCGCCTCCTCCGATGTGTAACCAATAATGAAGTAGACTACATCATGAGAGAGATACATGAAGGGATCTATGGTAATCACACTACTCCATGATCTCTTGCCAATAAAATTATTCGCCAGGGATATTATTGGCCCCCACTTCACGAAGTTGTCTTTAGCTTTGTGAAGAAGTGTGACAAGTGCTAAATATTCACGAATATCTCGTGAGCTCTATCCCACCAGCTAACAACGATGACCAGTCCTTAGCCATTCTCTATGTGGAGAATTGATCTCATCGAACCCATGCCAACCAGCAGAGGAGTGTCAAGTATGCAGTAGTCATAGTGGATTATTTCACTAAGTGGGTTAAAGCAAAACTTTAGCCGTGATCACTACAAAGAAGCTCAAAGACTTCGTCTTCAAGAATATAGTGTGCCGTTATGGGATTCCCTCTGATAATGGGAAACAATTTGACAATGAGGAATTCAAGTAGTTTTGCGAAGAACTGGGGATTCATAAGAAATTTGCCTCAGTAGCAAGACTGCAAGCTAATGGTCAAGTTGAAGCTGTCAACAAGACTATTAAGCACACTTTGAAGGCCAAGCTTGGCACAACCAAGGGCAATTGAGCCAATGACCTTCCAAAAGTTCTATGGGCTTATAGAACGAATTCGAGAACTTCTGCTTCAAAAACACTCTTCTCGCTAGTATATGGCTGAAAAGCAATGATTCCAGTGGAAATATGAGCTGATTCACTTCTGAGGGATTTCTTTAATGAAACAAAAAATGAAGCACTTCTATGTGCAAGTTTAGACTTAGTTGAAGAACACCGTGATAAGGCTTGGTTACGGATACCTTCCTACTAGCAGCCGGCAAAAAGATTCTTTGACTCTAAAGTGAAAAGAAGAGACTTCCAGGTTGGAGACCTGGTGCTAAAAGAAGTTCTTCTCGGCACAAGAGAACAAGTGTGGGGGTATTGGGACCTAATTGGGAAGGTCTATATCGTATCGCCAAGGTGATATGACCTACAACGTATCACCTTAAAAGGCTCAATGGTTCCGAAGTGCCGTGAACTTAGAATGTTGAGCATATTTGACCTTATTATCAGTAATTCTTAACTCGCTTATAGCTTGATTGTTTTTCTTTCACTTGTAACATTCTCATTGTTGTAAACTGTGTAAATAATATTGTTTTACTCCTTTCCAAAGAATTACTTCTTGTGATCTCAAGTTTTTAATAGTCTTATCATTTATAACATTTTGCAAGTGTAAATGATCAAATATTTGTATTATGAAGTACTTGAATTATAAAAAGTCTATCATAATTAATCAAAATCCTTGTATATATATCCTTAATGTGTGCAAAAGATAAGAAGGAGCTACATCAAAGATTAAAAAAAAAAAAAAAAAAAAAAAGACCTTATTTAAAGTAGAACAGAGAGCGATCAATAGTCTTCGTTTTCGGGATCCCTGGCCATGACCTGCTGTTTGCTTGGCTACTCGCCAACCTTTGGGTCAATTGCTCGATCTTCAGGAAGATCTGTTTCCTGTTGATCGTCTTCTGATGCATTGTAACTACAACATGCATAAATAGCAAGTGCACTAGTCGCACAAAGTAATAAAGTGATGAGTGAGTATCGTTCCCGCAAAGATTGATTGTTAAGCACTAAATTTCCTAACTGTTTTCAATTTGGAGGAACCGAATGTGTTTGGATTAATGGGAGAGATTAAATTTAAAACTAAAACAAAACTTACTAAGTATTAAGAACTAATTAATGAAAGCAAGAATTTAAACGCAAGAATAATATCAATTTAACAAACAGTTAGGGTATTGACTTCATTCAGACTTTATGGATGAATTCTACAGACTATGTTAATTCCACACTCACATGCACAGATTGTAAATCGAATTCTCTCAGTTGTCAAACATACCTTCTCAAGCTATGAATTCCTACTTTTCCCGATTAAACTTCCGCACCCAACAAATTGAAGAATAATAGATCCAAGTTCATTAAGCTAATGGAATCCTAGATTGATTTCATTGATTCTCAAATCTATCTCTAGCATTCAATAATACAATAATGATTACCCAAGAAGCTCAACATGATTCATTTCTCAATCTCATCATATTCATCAAATAAATTTCATTAAAAACAGAATAACCACACAATCTATGCAATAGAATATAGAAATAGCAATAATCAATTCATTAACCCATAGAAATCCGAACTTAATCAAAACCCAAACCCAAAATGGGTTAGTTCATAACTAAATCAAAATACACAGCAAGAAAAATAGTAAACGTGGCATTCAACATATTGAATTAAAGAGAAAACAAAAGATATCTCCCCTAGTTGAAGAATCCATGAGGTTTAGTCTCCAATCTTCTCGCTTTCTTAACAAAAATGTCAAATCTATTCTAAGGAAAAATGAAAACTAGGCGAACTCCGACCACCCTTCTCAAAATGGTAAAGTTTTCCTTTTATAGTTTGCCTAAAAACCTACAACTTTCCTAAAATAAAACTGTGCGTTTTGAAGAAAACAAAAATCCGTAGACTTTGCCCCGACAAAGAAAGACTTTCGCCACGGCGACGAGGTAAGTTAGAATCTCGTGTTTCACTTCCTTCACCACGGTGAACCTTCATGAAGAATTCTAAAATTACAGAATTGCCCTCCGCTTGCTTCCTTGCTTGAATCTTTGATCTCCGATGCTTTCTCATGGGAATAAGCTTCATAGTGCTTCAATCTGCTTCAAAACTCCTCTAAATTCCGAAATCTGCTCACTTCTGGGTCCAAAAACTCCAATTCGCTCATTATTTGCTCAAAATGTCCATTTTGGCCTGAAACACAAAATATAAAGAATTAAGCAGCAATTCAGGCAAAATGAACTAAGAAGTATCTAAAATCCGGCCAAAAAGCCTAATAAAAACAGTATAATGCTCGGATTATCAAATACCCCCAAACTAAAGACATGCTCGTCCTTGAGCATCAGGTATAAAACACAAAGAAAGAAAAACAACAAACGCCCAAAACAACGCAAAATAGCAAAACTGAAAATAAAATAAAATAAAAACATTAGACTCAACTCAACACAATGAATTGCCTAGAATTTAAACAAGTCTCATAGATCGTTGAAAAATTATTACTAGAAAAATGTTCAACACTCCAAGAAGTTATAAGTTGCATCGACTATCTTCTCCATTAGTCCCCCGAGTAGGTGATCCCAACTTCAATTCACATTCCGACTTCCTGGATTATTTTATGTAGAAATGCAAAGTGTATGAAATGGCGGCAGACTCCATAAGCCTAAGTATCAAACTACTCTCCACCAATGAGGATTAGACATCACTAAAGATCAAAAGGTCTCTATAGGCTTGTAACATTAGGCTCGGTTAGTGGGCTTCAAAGAAACGGACATGATTAACAAAGCAAGAGAACTCAGTTTTCTTTAAGCAAACATCAAGACTCAAATCAACTTCCACTTTCTTCCTCAACCACCACTACAAAGTCAACCAATTTATAACCCTCAAGCATGTGCACTTCTCATTTTTTTCAACTGCATTGCAATTCTCAAATTCTATATATATATATATATATATTTTTTTTTTCTAAAACACAATAATCATTTTATTGAGGTTAATTACCCCTTTTATTCTTATTGCCCTTCTCACAACCCCCAAACTAATCTTTTAGTTCATTCACACAACTCTCCAAGCTCTTTGTGTTTGCATTAGGTTTAGAATTCTCTTAAAGGTTGCGGACGTGTTTAAGGTAAAACGTTCGGGCATTATTGGTTACACAAGAACACAAAAAGGGACAACGATGATTTCATAAGGTTCAAATAGGTAACTAGGGATTGAATTCATGGTCAGCTGGAAAGGCTCAAACATTCTGAAAAATTGCCTAAATCACTTCCTCAATAATGCCTATTCCTAGAATTTCGCCTCAAGCATTTCTAAACTAGGTTCTAGAGTCTACCAACATTATCAAGACTTTACCTAACCACATAAAATGAATCTAAGCATGCCGAAGTAATGAAAATGGTGGTTGAACCACTCAACAAACCTCAAGCAAAATTCAGTCAGTCAACATAAACTTGAAGCAATGCTTAACATTTTTCAGCAATAAAAACCCAACAATCCTATTCTCATCATAGACTTATGTAATTCATCATTGGCATACACAACAAAACATGACAACAACTAAACAAAAATAAAAAATTGTTCAAATTTTTCCCTACCCCCAAACTAAAGATGGCATTGTCCCCAATGTCACATTATGCACGAATTAGGACTAGGAAAACAAAATCTACAAAGGTATGAGATAGTTCCCTGATTAATCTATGAAGTTGAAGTTTTGCTCAACAGCATGCACACCCAGTCCTTGGCTTTCTCATCACCATAATCTGTAAAAACAATTGAAATACTATGGTGTCCACTATGTTAGAAAAGTTCACTAACTAATATGAAAATATTACAATCCTAATCTTGCCTTTACAACTACTAGGAAATTTAAAACAAACTTTAAACCATCCAAAACAAAAAGCAATTAATTTCAATGTTCGAAATGAAAAACAAAAATAACTAAAACAAAGAAAAATAAAATACAAAAACAGGTGTTCATGTTCATTCTTCGGCCTCCTCCTCTCCCTCGGTATCGCCCTCTTTTGAGTTGGAGCCCATCCATTCATCTGAATCCCAGTCTTCTCACTAGTGTTCTGAAGTATCAATGTCAAACTTGTTGCAGCAGCTTTGTTGCAAATTATAAATCATCATGGTTTGCTCTGCTAGCCAACCTTGACATCGCTCAATTCGTTTCATCTTACCTATCATTTTTTGCAGCAACTCTTTCATTGTGGCTGTTGAACTGGATGAGGTTGCCGCTGCTGTGTTTTTTCTTCTTTTGGTTTCGGATTTGGGCACTTCACCGGCTGGACGTTCAAGATGCTTGTGATAATAGTCTGAGTCGAGAACTAGGGCAGCATGGATAAGTGGCTCATCATCAATTGCCTCGACTCCTGCTCGAGTGCACAACTCTATAATGAGATGTGGGAAAGGGAAACTCTTTTGCCCTGGTTTGGCTGCATGTTGAATGTTAGTCAGGATAATGTTCCCTACATCCATTCTCTTTCCTATGGCAATAGAATAGAGCAATAATGCCTTCTCATAAGTCACTGTACCGTAGTGCATCTCCGGCATCATTGTAATAGCCACTACTACTCAAAAACTTATAAAGAAATACATATAAAATAACATAAAGAAATTGGGCCCAAAAAGTTTCTTTTATTAAACATATATACATATTCTTTACAAACATATACATTTTTACACAAAATGTATGACATATACAAAAGTCATCAAAAACAGAAGGGACAGTGTAGCCACTCCTTCTCGAACGCCGACATCCATCCGACAGTNTTTTTTTTTTTTTTGAACATAGCAATAATCCTGGTTGGGTTGCATTCTTAATACTAGTCAAGATAATGTTTCCCACATCTATTTTCTTTCTTGTGGCAATGGAATAGAGTAACAATGCCTTCTCATAAGTCACTGTGCTATAATGCATTTCCGACATCATCCTCGCACTCACAAAGTGTTGCCACAACCTAGCCATCGGTGTCAGATTGGTTCCCTTGATACTCTTCTTTCCTTTCTTTGAAATCTCCCAAGTGGTATCCAGTTTTGTTATGACCAAAAGTATCACATTATCCTCAAACTGTGTATTCCTGAATTCCTCATGCTCATCATGGTTAATTTGAGGCAAATCAAAGAAATCATTGATCATGTTTGCATCAAATGGCACATTAATGCCCCTCACAAACACATGACCAAAATCACAATTAGGGAGGTTGGCGTAAAACTCTCTTACTATCGGCTCTATGGCCGCATTTGCAGGTTCATCCATAAATGCATTTCACTTTCGCCCTGCACTTCACTCTTCAGCATAAACAGTGGTCAACCCCCGCTCGACAATAAATCCTTTATCTTTCCTTTGGATTGCCCCTTCATATCGTTTCCGAGCCTTCTCATTAACAAACCGGTCATCTATCTTCTTCCCTTTTCCTTTACCCTTGGAAAGTACTTTGAGCGGCATTTTCCCCAAACTACTATTCTAACTCAACAATTCAACTCTAAGCACCCTACGAATAACCACAATCAATCCTGCAAAACCACGGTACTTCCAAAAATCGCACCTAGACCCCCAAAATTACTCTTCTTCCCAAAATCAACCAAATACTCCAAAATTAAAAACCCAAACTCCTCAACACCACAACAATCAAGATCTACACTTCTTAATTCATAATCAAAGCACAAACACCACAAAAAGTTCCATAACTCACGCAACAATCAAAATCTTAGATTCAACTCAAAAAAAAAAAAAAAAATCAAAATTAATCAATAAAGAGTTTGGAGAACTCTAAATCTTACCAATCCCAAGAAGTATTTACCACCAATTTCATCGATTGTGGCTTAGATGGCAAGATCCCCAAATTTTGAAAACCAAGGGTTTCCAAAATTTTCTTCAATTTTTCGCGAAAATCATTGTTAAAATGAGTTGTTTTGGTGTGGGAGGGTTAAGAAATGAGGAAAAGTGATAGGAATTTGCTGAAGAAAACTCTAGATTGAAGTAGGAAAAAATTTGCTCTCAAATGTGTTTTGAACTTTGGCGTTAAAAATGAAAAGTCACGTGGGTATTTATAAAAAGAAGACTTTGCCGCGGCGAAGTTCTTAATACTACAAGTAAAAAATTTTCAACCTAGTTGACACCTGGCGAAGACAAATTCTTCGCCGCAGCGAAAAAATCTAGTGCATACAGCGCCTCAGCGAAGAAACTGCTTTGCTGCGGCGAAAAATCCCAGAGCCCACAACGCCTCCCGAAGAAACTTCTTTGTCGTGGCGAAGTCTGGGACTTTTTGAATTCCAATTCTTGCAAAATGCAGTTCACCGGGCCTTGATTCAATAATTCACCTGAAACACCCAAAAACACACAAATTAAAGTTCATCTAAAAATCATAAGAAAACTAAACAACTTCAAAACAATAAATCAACAACAACAAATGGAAACACTTGGGTTGCCTCCCAATGAGCGCTTGTTTATAGTCGAAAGCTCGACTTTCTCAAGTGCTAATGTCAGAATGTCAAGCCAGAGGGGAATTGACTTGCAACTCATCACTCCGTCGATATATGGCTTCAACCTCTGTCCATTAACCTTAAATGTGTTTTTTTCTTCATGTAACACCTCCACCACTCCGAATGGGTAAACTTTGTAACTATGAAGGGTCTGGACCATCTAGACCTAAGTTTTCTAGGGAAAAGCCTAAGTCTAGAATTAAACAACAACACTTTCTGACCCACTTCAAAGTTCTTCTTCCTAATATGCTTGTCATGCCACTTCTTGGTCTTTTCCTTGTACATCCTAGCATTCTCATAAGCTTCGTGACGAAACTCATCGAGTTCATTCAAAGTCAACATCTTTTCTTTCCCAGTAGCTTGTAAATCCATGTTGACTGCCCAGTAGGCCTTATGCCCGAGTTCTACCGACAAATGACATGCCTTCCCATAGACCATCCTAAATGGAGACATACATTTTGGAGTCTTAAATGCAGTACGGTAGGCCCATAATGCATCATCCAACTTCTGTTACCAATCCTTCCTCGATGCATTGACTGTCTTCTCTAAGATTCCCTTTAGTTTTCTGTTTGACAGTTCCACCTGTCTACTAGTCTGTGGATGGTAGGGTGTCGCAACTCTATGTTTCACTCCATATTTCCCCAACAGTGCATCCAATTGCCTGTTGCAAAAATGCGATCCTCCATCATTAATGATTGCCCGTGGTACTCCAAACCTTGAGAAAATGTTCTTTCTCACAAAATTAACCACCACCTGGGCATCATTGGATGTCAATGCAACTACTTCCGCCCATTTTGATACGTAGTCCACTGCTACCAAAATGTACATATTCCCGTAAGAATTTGGGAAAGGACCCATGAAGTTAATTCCCCATACATCGAACAGCTTAACAACTAGGATATTGTTCAGTGGCATCTCATCTCGCTTTGAAATATTCCCACTTCGTTGACATTGGTCGCATTCCTGAACCATCCGGAAAGAATCCTTGAAAAGGGTTGGCTTGTAAAACCCAAATTGAAGAACCTTGGCTGCTGTCCTTGCTCCTCCAAAATGGCCACCCACTTCCCTTTCGTGACAATGTCGTAGGATACTATCCATTTCCTCTTCCGGAACACACCTACATATCATCTGATCAGCATAGTGTCTATAAAGAAATGGCTCTTCCCAGAAGTAGTACTTCAAATAAGAGAAAAACTTCCTCTTTTGTTGGAAGGTTTTGCCGATGGGGAGCACTCTCACTGACAAGTAGTCTGCAAAATCTGCATACCACGGTGCTTCCTCCATTCTCATCAATTTCTCATTTGGGAAAGTTTCTCTGATTTGGGTTTCTTCTTCATTTCCCTGAATTGGCCGTTCAATCCTTGACAAATGGTCTGCCACCACATTTTTTTAGCCTTTCTTATCTTGTATCTCCAACTCAAACTCTTGTAGCAATAGGATCCATCTTATCAGCCGAGGTTTTGCTTCTTGCTTTGCCAATAGGTGCTTGAGTGCTGAATAGTCCGTGTAGACTATCACCTTGGCACCTAGCAAATATGAACGAAATTTATCAAAAGCAAAAACCACAGCCAACAATTCTTTTTCAGTGGTGGTGTAATTCAATTGTGTATCAGTGAGTGTTTTGCTAGCATACTGAATTACATGCAACACTTTGTTTTTCCTCTGTCCTAACACTACTCCTAGTGCAAAATCACTAGCATCACACATAAATTCAAATGGTAGTCCCCAATCGGGAACTGCAATAATAGGTGCAGACACTACTAATTTTTTTAGAGTTTGAAAGGCATGCATGCATTCATCATTAAAATCAAAAGCAACATCTTTAATCAATAAATTGCAAAGGGGTTTAGAGATCTTAGAAAAATCCTTGATAAACCGTCTCTAAAACCCTGCATGCCCCAAGAAACTTTGAACTGCTTTAACATTTGAAGATGGTGGCAGCTTCTCAATCACGTCTATCTTTGCTTGATCCACTTCTATTCCGTCCTTTGAAATTCTATGACCAAGCACTATTCCTTCCTGGACCATGAAGTGGCACTTCTCCCAGTTGAGAACCAAGTTCGTCTCCTGACATCGCTGCAAAACAAAAGAGAGATTAGATAAGCAATTATCAAAGGACGAAACAAAAACAGAGAAGTCATCCATGAAGACTTCTATAAACCGCTCCACCATATCTCCAAAGATCGACATCATGCATCTCTGAAATGTGGCTGGTGCATTACACAACCCAAAGGGCATCCTTCAGTAAGCAAAGGTCCCATAGGGACAAGTGAAGGTCGTCTTCTCTTGATCCTCAGGAGCGATGGCAATTTGATTGTATCCTGAATAACCATCCAGGAAACAGTAATAAGCATGCCCTACCAATCTCTCCAACATCTGATCGATGAAAGGAAGTGGAAAATGATCATTCTTTGTCGCTTCGTTTAATTTCCGGTAGTCAATACACACTCTCCAACCCATGATTGTCCTAGTTGGTATCAATTCATTTCTCTGATTCTTTATCACTTTGATACCTCCCTTCTTCGGAACCACTTGCACCGGACTCACCCACGGACTATCAGAAATGGGATAAATTATTCCTGCATCTAGAAGTTTCACCACCTCCTATCTCACCACTTCCTTCATCGAAGGATTCAATCTTCGTTGTGGTTGAACTCTAGGCTTGATATCATCCTCCATGAGTATCTTATGCATGCAAAAAGATGGAGAGATGCCTCTAATATCCAAAATAGTCCATCCAATTGCCGATCTGTGTTCCCTCAACACCAAAATAAAACGCTCTTCTTCCAATTTGCTCAACCTTGAACTGATGATTACTGGGAAGGTTTCTGATTCCCCAAGATACACATATTTGAGGTGGGAAGGTAAAGGTTTCAGCTCAAGCTTTGGAGGTTCTTCCTTTCTTTCCTTTTCCTTCTCTTTTTCAAAATCAAATTCCTTAAATTCTAGATCTTGGCTCTCATCAATTGGCTGAAGTGCTTCCAATAATCTAGCACATTCGTTCCTTGCTGACTCATATACCTCTATTGTTCTTGATTGGGCAATACACGCTTTTAGAGGTAGTTGTGGAGTGTTCTCTTCAATTACCTTCGCTACTAGTTTATCCACCATATCAACACTAAAGCACGAATCCAACTCGGATGGGAATTTCATAGCCTCAAACATATTGAACGTTACTGTTTCATCATAAACCCTCAATAGTAACTTTCCTTCTTGCACATCAATGAGTGCTCTTCCTATGGCCAAAAATGGTCGGCCCAAAATAAGAGGCATTTCCTTATCCTCTTCCATATCCAATACAACAAAATCCGCCAGAAAGATAATCTTGTCCACCTTCACCAACACATCTTCAACTATACCCCTTGGATGTTTGATGGATCTATCTGCAAGTTGCAACGACATGGTCGTTGGCTTCACTTCACCAATTTCCAATCTCCTGAAAACAGAAAAAGGCATTAAATTGATGCTAGCACCTAAATCACATAAAACTCGATCAAAGGTAATGTCTCCTATAATGCAAGGAATAGTAAAACTCCCTGTTTCCTCATCCTCTAACTTCCTTTTGTTTGATAAAATCTCCTTGAGAAATTTTGCATAGCTCGGCATCTGTTGTAATGCATCTGCAAAAGGAATGTTAATATGCAATTTTCTAAATATTTCAATGAATTTGGAAAACTGCTTATCCTAATTCTTTTTCTTGAGTCTCTGAGGAAAAGGCACATGAGGAGTGTGACGTGCTAATTCTGGTGGTATCTCGGGAAAAGGCAGTTTCTCTTTCCTTTGTCTTTGCCTCACTTTCCGTTTTTGTTCTTCTTCCCTAAAACTCGATGGTTTCTCTTCAGCAACTATCTCTTCATCAACTTCCTCATCAGAGTCTTCCTTTTTCTTTCCCTTTGATGGACTTTCTTCTTCCCTTGATTTTTCCACCTCTTCCAACACTGTCCCACTTCTTAGAGTTATCGCATTTGCTTGCTCACGTGGGTTAGTCACTGTGTTGCTCCGTAGTGAGCCCTGTGGTCTCTCATTTAACTTATCAGCCAATTGACCCACTTGTACCTCCAAGTTCCAAATGGACTCCCCTTGATTTCTGAAATTTGTTCTCGTCTCAGTCATAAAACCTGTGGTCTCTTGCATAAACTTTCCAAACATGTCCTCCAATTTTGTCACTCTTTGCTCTCCTGATTGATTGTTCACCCCTGTTTGGTTGTTTGGCAATGCTATTTGGTTCCATTGATTATTTTGCTGATTTTGATTGCCCCAAGACAAGTTTGAATGATTCCTCCGACCAGGATTATATGTGTTGGAGTACGGATTGTTCGGTTGCCTTTGATTTCCTACCAAGTAGTTAACCTGCTCCGATGATGATGATGATGAAGCAAACATGTTCCCCACTTGACATTTGCTGCTCACGTGATTACTTGCACAAAATTCACAAGTTAGTTGAGGTGATTGAATGGAATTTACTTGCATACTTCCCAACTGTTTCTGAAGTGCTGTCAGTTGGGCTGAAATGGCTATATATGCATCAATTTCATGATGACCCATAGATTTCTTCGGTTGCACCCTCTCATTAGGTCTTTGATAATTGTTGCTTGCCAGAACTTCAAGCAATTCGTGAGCTTCTTCCAGAGTCTTATTTTGCAGTGCTCCTCCCGATGCTGCATCCACCATAGTTTGCACATTCACCATCAATCTGTTATAAAAAGTTTGGACTTGCATCCAAACTGGCAACCCATGATGTGGACACCTCCTTAGTAATTCTTTGTATCTCTCCCAAGCCTCATACAATGATTCTGACTCTTCCTATAGAAATGATGTGATATCATTTCTTAGCTTTGCCGATTTTGTTGGAAGAAAGAATTTGGTTAGGAACTTCTTGCTAAATCGTTCCATGTTGTAATCGTTCCTGATGGTAATGCCATTAACCATCCCTTAGCTTTATCCTTCAATGAAAACGAGAATAGTCTCAATCTGATGGCGTCATCTGACACTTCGTTTGACTTGAAAGTATCACAAATCTCCAAAAAATTGGCAATGTGTAGATTTGGATGTTCCTTCAAATCTCTCCTGAACTGTATCGACTGTTGGATCATCTGGATGATTGCCGGCTTTATCTCAAAGTTGTTGGCTTGTACTGCTGGTCTAGTAAAACTCGACCCACTGCCATCAACTGAGGAAATTGAAAACTCCCTTAGCATTCTATTTTCTTCCATCTCTACAGCTATAACCTCTGGTTCCACTGTAGCCTCTCTTTCTCTTCTTTCTCTGTTAAGCCTTCTAGTGGTTCTTTCAATCTCTGGATCAACAGGAACAACTAGCTGACGTCTTGCTCTTTGCATAAACTACACAGAAAAATAGTCAGAGTAAGATCACAAACCAACAGAAAACAATAACAAAAATTAAACAAACAACAATTAAGCGAAAATAAAGCTCTAATCTAGCTAACACAAGAAAAATTTAATGTTAACACAAAACTCAATCCCCGACAATGGCCCAAAAACTTGATGCGTTGTAACTACAACATGCATAAATAGCAAGTGCACTAGTCGCACAAAGTAATAAAGTGATGAGTGAGTATCGTTCCCACGAGGATTGGTTGTTAAGCACTAAAATTCCTAATTGTTTTCAAATTGGAGGAACCGAAAATGTTTGGATTAATAGGGGAGATGAAATCTAAAACTAAAACAAAACTTACTAAGTATTAAAAACTAATTAGTGAAAGCAAGAATTTAAACGCAAGAATAATATCAATTTAACAAACGGTTAGGGTTTTGACTTCATTCAAACTCTATGGATGAATTCTATAGACTATGTTAATTCCATATTCACATGCACAGATTGTAAATCAAATTCTCTAAGTTGTTAAACATACCTTCTTAGGCTATGAATTCCTACTTTTCCCTATTAAACTTCCACACCCAACAAATTGAAGAATAATAGATCCAAGTTCATTAATGCTAATGGAATCCTAAATTGATTTCATTTATTCTTAAATCTATCTTTAGCATTCAATACTACAATGGTGATTACTCAAGAACCTCAACATGATTCATTTCTCAATCTCATCATATTCATCAAATAAATTCCATTAAAAATAGAATAACCACACAATCTATGCAATAGAATATGGAAACAACAATAATCAATTCATTAACCCATAGAAATCCGAACTTAATCAAAACCCTAACCCAAAATGGGTTAGTTCATAACTAAATCAAAATACACAGCAAGAAAAACAATAAACATAATGTTCAACATATTGAATTGCAGAGAAGAGAGTAGAGATCTCCCCTAGTTGAAGAATCCACCAAATTCAAGCTCAAATCTTCTCTCTAAATATCAAATCTATTCAAAACTCAATGAAAACAGACGAAAACTGGATGACCCCCTACGAAAATGGTAAAGTTTTTCTTTTATACCTCGCCCAAAGACCTAAAACTTTCTTAAAATAAAACTGTGTGTTTTGGAGAAACTAAAATTCGCAAACTTCGCCGCGACGAAGAAAGAGTTTCGCCGCGGTGACGAGGTAAGATGGAATCTCGTTCTTAACAGTTTTCATACTCTTCGCCGCGACGAACCTTCATGAAGAATTATGAAATTACAGAATTGCCCTCTGCTTTCTTCTTTGCTTGAATCTTCGATCTTCGATGCTCTCCCATAGCAAAAAGCTTCATAGTGCTTCACTCTGCTTCAGAACTCTCTCAACTGCTGAGATCCGCTTACTTCTGGGTCCAGAAACTCCAATTCACTCACTATTTGTTCAAAATGTCCATTTTGGCCTAAAACACAAAATGTAAAGAATTAAGTAGCAATTCAGGCAAAAATGAACTAAGAAGTATCTACAATCCAGCCAAAAAGCCTAATAAAAACAGTATAATTCTCGGATTATCAAGGGCTTACGAAACCAAATATTTTTTTCTTCTAGTATGACAGTTTTTTGTAAATTTAAGGAACCGAGTAGGTTTTCCTTTCAATTTTTAGATTGTTCTTCCTTTAACCTTAACTTTTTTCTTTAGATATTAAGCTAACAAACTCTTTGTTTCTTTGTAGAAAACAAAACGACTAAGTTGTCAACACTAGCTGATCGCAACTGCATCGAAGCATTTGGTTGACTGCCTGACCAGAGTCGTGACACAAAGCCGCTCGTGACAACTGCAAATCTTTGGAAGTACGGATTTTTTCCTACTGATGCATACTTGGATGGTTCGGCTCGTAAGTATTTCTTAAACAGAAAAATTCAAGTCTTTTTAACAAAAGTAGACTTTTTTTGTTGATGTGTTCGAAAGCCATGTAGCAGCCATGCAACCGAAGAAGACAAAGACGTTGAAGAAGTCTGTGGGATTGACATTCCCTAGACTAAGTCTAACAGAAACAGCTGGAGCGACCTCCAGCGATGTCCCTGTGATAGGGACACAGGTAAGCACCTGCAAAACAACATGAAGAAGCTCCCAACCTGCTGCTACTCATCCAATGAGGAAGAAAACCATGGCCTCAAGGACGAAGAAGAGAAAAACAATACCCATTGAAGAATCTAAATTTGAGTCAGGAGGCTTCAGGATACTGCCAGATAAGTTACAACCCTATCAACTCTTCACCTCGAGAGCCACCTTAAAGGGCACTCTCAGGACCTTGACCGCCCTTAGGACTTCGCAAGGAAATAAAGGTGCGACCACAACCACTTAGGAGACTTAGGAGGGGGCTGGTGAGGAACAAGCCGAAGAGGTCCCTACCACATCGATGCACAACCCGTCTGTATTGGACCTCTTAGGGCAATTGCTAGACCATCTAAGGCCGATGGTCTTTACCCTTCTAAAATGCCAATTGGCCACAACCTTTGATAGGTACATGGCCTCCCGACCTACTAATCTAGTTGCCACTGCTCTTTAAATGCAAATTCAAGTAAGACAATTCTTTCTCTTTGAGAACTCTTTCATATAGGTTGGTTCCTTAGTTTTCAAAAAACTAACTCTTTATTCCTTTCTTTGTAGTTTTTGCTCACTCTGAACGTGGCTCACAACAAAATGAAGATCAACTCCTTTTGCAAGCTTCATGAAATGAAGGAGCAGGTTGCCAAGTTGAAGAAAGCCTTTGCAATTTGAATGAAGCTACAAACTCTACTCAGGTTCAAGAGAACATATACCTGTCAGAAAAGAACTCTCTGGGAATAGTAGAGTTTCAGAAGAACGAGTTCTAAAGAAGGATGACAATACCAAAGAGCTCCAACTAACAATAGCGAAGCTCACTAAAGAGTTGGGCCAAAGAGAAAAAGAGCTGCAAGAGAGCATAAAGCGCAAGAAAGTGATAGAGAAGACTTAAGTTGAGTTATGGAAAAACTCAAAAAAAGACAGAAGAGCGAGAGAGAAAGATCTTGAGATAGCTCATGGGCGGATCACTTCGCTAACAGAACAGATGAAGCAACTAGACCTCGAGGTAGAAATGAAGGCTGCTCATTGGGCGGTGCAAGCTATTCACAACTTGCAACCAAATAATCCCAACTTAGAGATCTCTAATCTCCCCGAGGAGTACCAAGTTACTCTTGCTTCACTAGTGTCTATTGAAGAGCAAGAAGATCAAGGATCCGCTCACGAGGAAGATCAACAAGAGACAGAAGTCCTCGAAGACCAAACACACGACCTAGAGGTCGTAGTAACCAAAGTAAGGGATTCTAAGGTGCAAACCAATGACCGACCTCTTTTCTATCTGCTTGCAAAGAGTCTTTTGCATTTCTTTTCGCTTTCATTGTAGCTCTTGGTCATCCATTGTACATATTTTGCAATATATATAAATAGACTTTTGACTAATTGTGATAACACCTTTATAACTTAAGTACTTCACAAAACAAATACAACTTTTCTGATCGCAAAACTTATAAAACATTGTAAGTAATAAGATTATTAAAACTTGAGATTACAACACAAGTAATTCTTGAGAAGAAATGAGATAATCTTATTCACAACATTTATAACAAGGAAAATTTACAAGTAAAACTGATCGTTTAAGCTATACAAGAGTTTGAAATTACTGATAATAAGGACGTAGATGCTCAGCATTCCAAGCTCGCGGTACTTTAGAACCATTAAGTCTTTTGAGATGATACATTTCAAGTCGTATCACCTAAGCGACACAATATGGGCCTTCCCAGTTAAGTCCCAATACCCTCGCACTTGGTTCTCTTGTATCGAGAAGGACTTCTTTTAGAACCAGGTCACCAACTTGGAAGTCTCTTCTCCTGACTTTGAAGTCGAAGAATTGTTTTGCCCGCTACTGGTAGGAAGTTATCCTTAAACAAGCTTTCTTGCGATGTTCTTCAACTAAGTCCAGACTTGCACACAAAAGTGCTTCATTCTTTGATATAATGTAAAATTCTCTCTGAAGTGAACCGGTTCCTATTTCCATTAGAACCATTTCCTCAAGCCATACACTAATGAGAAGGGTGTTTCTGAAGTACAGGTTCTCAGAGTTGTTCTATATGCCCATAGAACTTTTGGGAGATCATCGGCCCAATTGCCCTTGGTTGCGCCAAGCATGGCCTTCAATGTGTGGTTAATACTCTTGTTGACAACTTCAACTTGACCATTAGCTTGCGATCTTGCTATTGAGGCAAATTTCTTATGAATCCCTAGCTCTTCAAAAAACTACTTGAAATTCTCATTATCAAACTGTTTCCCTTTATCAGAGGTGAGTGTATGAGGAATCTCATAGCGGCACACTATGTTCTTAAAGACAAAGTCTTTGAGCTTCTTGGTGGTGATCGTGGCTAAAGGTTCTGCTTCGACCCACTTAGTGAAATAATCCACTACGACCATGACATATTTGACGCCACCCTTATCGGTTGGCATAGGACCGATGAGATTAATTCCCCACATAGCGAATGGCCAAGGATTGGTCATCGTTGTTAACTAGTGGAAAGGAGCTCACGGGATGTTCATGAATCTTTGGCACTTGTAACACTTCTTCACAAAGTTGAAGGCATTTTCATGAAGTAGAGGCCAATAATATCCCTGGCGAAAATTTTTATTAGTGAGAGATCATGCAACAGTGTGATTACCACAGATTCCTTTATGTATCTCTCTCATGATACAGTCTACTTCTTCATCCGTTACATATCAGAGGAGGGGAGTGCTAAGCCCTCACTTATACAACTGATCTCCGATGAGAGTGTAACGAGCAGCTTTAGTCTGCAAGATTCTTGCCTCTATCTTGTTGTTAGGAAAAACCCAATCTTTGAGATACTAAATGATTGGAGTCATCCAAGACATGGATTTAGTCGTAGCTATGGCCTAATCGGGCGAGTTTATGCTGGGAACTTCGATGTATTTGACTGAAATACGGTCCAGCACATCAGAGTCTAGTGATAAGGCTAACTTTGCCAAAGCATCCGTAATTGAATCACTATCTCTCAGGACTTTCCTAATCGTAAAATGCTTGAAGGGTTCAAGTGCAGCATGTTAGAGTAGATGCCCTAGAGCCAATCAATTATTGTAGAATTGACTCTTTGTAATAATGTTCATTAATCAACAATAAAAGGCATTTTATTTTATACCGCGTAAATCATTATTATTGCAATATGTATTGATATATGTCCTTAGAATGGTAGAACCGTGACGAGGGTATCAAGTATTACAAATCTTGATAGTGAGAACCCTATGAGCACATATGGTGGCCATTCTAAAAACGTCCGTAGCCCCAATATTATTCTAAAGTAAGGGCACAGATAATACGGTAAGGCTATCATAGTGTTGAACGACCCTGTTGAAAGGCAGTGACAGATCTCACTCGTCAAGGTTGTTTGGTAACAACCTGGTGCAACACATGGGTGCTTGCTATAGGAGAATACACCGCAGCAAGTTCACTAGACTGACCCACTAGAGGATTCCATATGGATGATAACCCCAGTGTCTATGGAACAAATCCTCTAACGAATGGTGGTGCATGTGATCCTTAGACTTGAGATCACCGGAGCACCTTGTGCATCGATTGGTGCAGTTTGACACTAGCCTAACGCAGTTCTTTTCAGAGCTATCAATACGGTGGTGATTGGCTGCATCAAGGAGTGTATCAAGACTATGGTGGATTGATAGAGGATTCATCACTCCCGAGTACGAGAGAACTTATCTCACGGCACAATTCAGTATATGGCAATGACACTAAAACTGTGGCCATAGTGGGATTGAGTTGTTTCTTTATCCAGTTTATAATACGGGTCATTGGTCCAGAAACTGAATACATAATATCGAGAGTAATCGAAGGTTGACACTATTTCTATGCCTTCGTCTCGTAGAGATAACGGATGATGAAATGATCAAATTGTACGGTAACCATATCGTTGATAGGTAGCTACTTTGCTGAATCCGAATCTATCAGGTGGCCATGATGCCTTGCTAGGGGCCAATCTTGGTCTGTGTATTAGTGAGACGATTAATTGGTGTTAATCACGATACTATACACTGCCGATATGATGAGGAGCCTATGGGTCACACACATAGAAGATAATTTAAGAGCCAAGAAGAAAGAAGGGCGTTTTCGTCTTTTTAGGAGAAAGGGTATTTTGGTAATTTCACAGTGCAATTAAATTTGCTGAGGTCGTAGCCTTTTTTTAATTTGTTAGAAAAATTAAATAAGTGAAATTACGTTTAATTAAATCATCATTATTATTAAATGTTAATATATATTTAATACATATTAATTGATTTTTAATTGAGATAATGATGAATTAAATTAAAATATCTAATTGGGAGTGTTTGGCAAATTTGGGGGTGTTTGGGTTGGAGCCCAAGCCCATTCCATATGGGAATAGGGCAACTAAAATAACACTATAAAAGAAAAGTTTTAGTTGAAAAATTGTAAGTGTTTTTTATTATTCCATTTTTCATTGAAAGAAAAAACCTCCTGCCCCAACACACTCTCCCACGCCACTTTCACTGTTTGATTGAAAAATCAAACTTTTCCCTTTTGTTCTTTTTGATCTCTTAAGGCCAAGGAGGACCTAGCAAATCCCTCATTGGTTCTTGTTGATTGTCTTCGTGTGAACCTCTACGGTTCGATCCTACACGTGGATCGGTAGCAAACACGTTCAGAGACAATATTGGTGGAGCCTCCAAACGTGGGTATGGTTTCTTAAACCTTGAACTGATTTTTCTGCAGATTTGATTATTTTATATAAACTGTAATTTTTGTACCCAGATCTTGGTTCTAAGGAACGATCCATACACTTTTTTTGTTTTCCGTTGCGTAACTGGGTCGTTTACTAACACGGCATTGGCTCTCTCCAAGTAACTGATCATATTCTCTTTTTTGGCTTGATACTCTCCTAGAATCTGATTAACTACCAACTGGGGGTTGCTATTGACGTCGATCATATATGAACCCATCTCTCTTGCTAGTCGCAGACCAGCAAATAGCAATCCATACTCGGCCTCATTATTAGTAGCTTTGAATCCAAACCTAAGGGCTCTATAAATGTGAGTTCCTTCAGGACTAATAAGTAGAAGACCAGCTCTGACTCTTCTTCTGTTGGAAGACCTATCAACATAGAGACTCCAAGTTGATAAGTTTCAAACAGTTTCTTGGATAACTTCATTATCTGGTTGTTTGGCTTGTTGATCTAGCTAATAAGAGAACTCCAAAATAAAATCAGCAACAGCTTACCCTTTGATTGTTGCTTTTGGTCTATAATGTAGATCGAACTGACTTAGTTTCACAGCCCACTAGAGCAATTTACCTAAAGCCTTTGGCTTTTGAAGGACCCGCCTGAATGGGTAATTTGTCAATACATGGATGGTGTGGGCATGGAAGTAAGGTTGCAGCTTCCTAGAAGCGATCAGCAAGGCATAAACTAATCATTCCATCTTTGGATACCTTGACTTGACGTCCAGTAGTCGTTTGCTTGTGTAATACACAAGCCACTAAATTTTGTTCTCTTCTCAAATGAGAGTTATGCTGACTGTATACTGAGAGACAGATAGGTAGAGAAATAAAATTTCCTTAGGAAGAGGCTTGGACAGAATAGGTGGTTTTCCAAGATACTCTTTAATGCTTTGGAAGGCTCACTCACACTTTGGAGTCCATTCGAATCTCTTGTTGGCTCTGAGTATATTGAAGAATGGTAAACAATAATTTGTTGCCCTTGATATGAAGCGACTGAGAGCCGTTATTCTCCCTTCAAGCTTTGGACTTGTTTTCGAATGGTGGGACTTTTCATACCTAGAAAGGCTTGGATCTTCTCAGAGTTGACTTCAATTCCCTAATGGTTAAGCATATACCCCAAGAATTTTCTTGAGGATACTCCGAATGAATACTTAAGAGGATTAAGTTTCATTCTATATTTCCGAAGTATATCAAATATTTCTGTGAGGTTAGCTGTGTGATCTAAAGCGACATGCGACTTGACCAACATGTCATCGACATAGACCTCCATTGATTTCCCGATCTGCTCAGAAAACATATGGTTAACCAAACGCTGGTAGGTCGCCCTAGCGTTTTTCAAACTAAAGGGCATGACTTTATAACAGTACAGTCCTCGATTTGTGACAAATGAGGTATGCTCCTCATCAGGTGTGAACATCGAGATCTAATTATATCTCGAATAGACATCCATGTGTTAGGAAACGATCCATTGAGGCAGCGGAAAAAAAAATCAATAACAACACGGATCGTTCCATAGAACCAAGATCAAGGCGAAAATTTACAGTTTATATCAAAACAAGAATCTGCAGAAAATTAGTTTCAAGTTTAAGAAATCATACGCACGTTTGGAGGCTCCTCCAACTTTGTCTCTAAACGTATTTTCCTACCGACCCAAGTTAGGATCGAACCGACGTAGTCCACACGAAGATAATCGCAAGGAACTAAAGAGAGATTTGCTAGATCCTCTTTAGTCTTAAGAACAAAGAAGAAATGAAATGTATTTGATTTTGAATCAAAAACCAAGTCTAGCGTGGGAGAGTATTTTGGGGCTGGAGGTTTTTGTTTTTTCAATGAATGAATTAAAAATCTGACTTATTCACAAAGAAAATTTTCTTTTATAGTGCAAGTTTAATTGCCCTATTCCTTTATGGAATAGGCTTGGGCTCCAACCCAAACACCCCTTATTTCCAAACACTCCCAATTAGATATTTTAATATTAGTTTATCATTATCTCAATTAAAATCAATTAATATATATAATATATTAACATTGAACAATAATGATAACTTATTTAAATATATGCGAACACATATTTAAACGTAATCTCACTTATTTAATTTTTCTAACAAATTAAATAAAGGCTACGACCTCAGCAAATTTAATTGCATTATGAAATTACCAAAATACCATTTTGCCTCAAAAGACGAAAATGCCTTTCTTACTTTCTGAGTCTTAAATTATCTTCTATGCGTGTGATCCATAGGCTTCTCATCATACCGGTAGTGTATAGTATCGCGATTAACACCAATTAATTGTCTCACTATACATAGACCAAGATTGGCCCCCAGCAAGGCATCATGGCCACTCGATAGATTTGAATTCAGCAAAGTAGCTACCTGTCAACGATATGGTTACTGTACAATTCGATCCTTTCATCATCCGTTATCTCGACGAGACCGAGGAATAGAAATAGTGTCAACCTTCGGTTACTCACGATATTGTGTATTCAGTTACTGGACTAATAACCTGTATTATAAATTGGATAGAGCAACAACTCAATCCCACTGTGGCCATATTTTTAGTGTCATTGTCATTTACTGAATTACGCTGTGAGATAACTTCTCCCATACCCAGGAGTGATGAATCCTCTGTCTATCCACCATAGTCTTGATACACTCCCTGATGTAGCCAATCATTACCGTATTGACAGCTCTGAATAGAATTGTGTTAGGCTAGTGTCAAACTACACCAATCGGTGCACAAGGCGCTTTGGTGATCTCAAGTCTAAGGATCACATGCACCAACATTCGTTAGAGGATTTGTTCCATAGACACTAGGGTTACCATCCATATGGAATCCTCTGGTGGGTCAGTCCAGTGAACTTGCCTACAGCAAGCACCCATGTGTTGCACTAGGTGATGCGTGTTTCTTACAACATGCAAAACTAGCAAGTGCACTAGTCGCTCAAGTAATAAAGTGATGGGTAGGATATCGTTCCCACGAGGACTATTAGCAAAGCACTAAGTTTCCTAACGTTATCAAGTTGAAGCAATCGAAATCTTGGATTGGTGGGAGCAAATTGAAATTAAAAACAACAATGAATGCCTATGACCTGTTTAATCAAGCCTTCGCTTTTTCGAACAAGCAAACCGTCCATTTTAAGTCACCCTCACCATTAAGGAAAACTCCAATGTTTTTAACCTCCCACTGGTAGAAGTGTACCCTTCGCTTGTGGCGAACAGGTTTCGACGAACAGTGTTTGATTAAAACCATGGTGATGGAAGGCATAGAGTGACTTAATATACTTAATTGAGGGTTTGTTATTAATTTCCTCATCAGATTATTATCTTTGTTAGAATGACATTGTTTGGCAGTTTTCAAACATTCAACCTTAGCATGCATGTCTAAACAAATATAAACTGCCGTACATGCCCAACTAAAAACCGTTCCTCGAGCCTAGAGAATCGGTGTGGTCACCTAGGGTACCTGTAATAAACATCTTGAGTCTTCAAGTATGTCTGCCTGCCTTTCGCTCCTCTTCAAGTACATTACAAAAAATATCATTCTAAATTACAATAAAAAATTATACAAATTCTTTACATCAATAAATTTAGAAGACCTCGATTTACATTCGAGGGATAGATGAGAAAGAATGTACACCGAAAAGAGGAAAAGGCAACAACGCAGGCCCTTGTTTAAAAATTATACAACCATCATACCCAAAATATTTTAAAACATTCACCCTTAGTCTAAGGCTCATGTACGGGCACCATCAATATAAAAACAAGTACAAAGCATACATTTAAAAACAATCAATTTTGAAATTTGTGGGTTAATTACATTTACACCCTAACATGTATATCTCTGCATTGGTCCAAATTTGAACTTTATTTTTAGCCCCTACACACTCGAAGTGCACTGCTGCTGTGATGAGTTAGATCGCTGCACGTGCGTTGATTACTACATTATGCTCAACGTACGTTTGCGCAGCGATTTGACGACATTCGTCCTAAGGACTATCGCTGCGGCGAGGGTTTATCGCCGCGGCGACGCTGTTTTTATAAGGCTCGTCCAGAGGACATCCACGCGCGATGCTTTATATCGCCGCGACGATCGCTGTTTCGCACCAGCGCACGTGATCTCGCGATGAATTATATTCTCGCGGCGAGCGTACACAGATCTGTAGCTTTGGATCTGTTCATACTTATTATATACACTCAATAATTCAATCAATCAAACAACTACACTTTCAACCAAAAATCCATCATGCATAAACCAAACTCTTCATCAACAATTAAATTAATGATAATCAATTTCTTAAAACATGATTTAAGCAGATTTTATAAGGCACATATATCATCCAAATACTGTTATCAACCATCCAAATAAAATTGTAAAATTGCACCCTAGGCTCTGATACCATTGTTAGTAAACGATCCCAGTATACGTAGGCAAAAAAAAAATATTAAAACACATCGTTTACATGACTAGATCAAGGATCTGATTTTACATTTTATATAATTAAATTTGCAAAAATTAATCATGAGTAAGAAATCATACGCAGGTTTGGAGGCTCCACCATGTTTTTGGTACCGCCAAGTTGTATCAGAACGACGATCCACACGAAGACAATCACAAGAACTAAGGAGGGATTTGCTAGATCCTCCTTAGCTCTTAAGATCAAGAAGAAAATCAATGAAATTGATTTTAGGCAAAATGAATCTGCGTGGGAGAGTGTTAAGGGGCTGCTGTGTTGTCTTTTTTCAAAGAAAAATAAACTAATGAAATCTACACAACAAATACATTTTTCTTTTATATAAAAATTTAATGCCCTATTCCCATATGGAATGGCTTGGTCCAACCAAACACCCCATGTTACCAACACCTCCCAATTAGATATTTATTTTTATTTCATCATTATCTCATTAATCATAATATATATTTATTTTATAATATTAACATTTAACAATTATGTTAATTAAATATATGCGAACACCATATTAAACGTAATTTCACTTAATTAATTTTTTTCAATTAAATAAAGGCTACGACCCTCAGCAATTTAATTGCACTGTGAAATTACCAAAAATACCCTTCCTAAAAACGAAACGCCTTCTTCTTCTTGGTCTTAAATTATCTTCTATGTTGTGACCCTAGGCTCCTCATCATACTATAGTGTATAGTCTCGCATTAACACCAATTAATCGTCTCACTTACACAGACCAAGATTGGCCCCTAGCAAGGCATCATGGCCACCCGTAGATTCGAATTCACAAAGTAGCTACCTGTCACGATATGGTTACCGTACATTCAATCCTTTCATCATACGTTATCTCGACGAAGACGAAGGCATAGAAATAGTGTCAACCTTCGGTTACTCTCGATATTATTATTCAGTTTCTTGACCAATGACCTGTATTATAATCGGATAGAGCAACAACTCAATCCCACGTGGCCACAGTTTAAGTGTCATTGCCATATACTAATTGCCGTAGATAATTTCTCCCATACCGGAGTGATGATCCTCTGTCATCCACCATAGTCTTGATACACTCCTTGATGCAGCCAATCACCACGTATTGACGCTCTGAATAGAATTGTGTTAGCGAGTGTCAAACTCACCAATCGTGCACAAGCGCTCCGGTGATCTCAAGTCTAAGGTCACATGCACCCATTCGTTAGAGGATTTGTTCATAGACATGGGGTTACCATCCATATGATCCTTTGGTGTATTCCAGTGAACTGTTGCGGTAACGCCTACACAACACCCTGTGTTGCACAGTGTCACCAAACACTTGACAAGTGAGATCAGTCACTTGCCTTTCGACAGGGTCGTTCAACACTATGATAGCCTTACCGTATTATCTGTGCCCTTACTTTAGAAAAATACTGGGGCTACGGACGTTTCTAGAATGGCCACCTATGTGCTCATAGGTTTCTCACTATCAAGATTTGAACACTTGATACCCTCGTCACGGTTTCTACCATTCTAAGGACATTATCAATACATATTGATAATAATGATACGCGATATAGATAAATGCCTTTTATTGATTAATGAACATTATTACAAAGTCATTTCACAATAATTGATTGGCTCTAGGCATCTACTCTAACACAGACTGGTTATAGATCAGCCCCCCTTTTTTTTTTTTTGCACGCTTTGTATTTGTCAAAAACATATTTTAATCACATAAAGCTTAAAAAACTATTTCCACATATTTCTAATTCTCTTTTCGAATAAAAAGGTCAGAAATCAAAACTTTAATTTTTAACTTTCGGTCAAAAACAGAGATAAACTAACATAATTCCAACATCAAGGCAGAGTATAAACGTGGCTCCTGATACCAAATTTTAGCACAAATACGATTCTATAAATGCGGAATAAACTTTGAAACGAATCAAAGCCTATGCCAAAGAAACAGTACCTCCCCCATTGATGTTCCTCACGCTTTTTGCTATTATCTCTCACTGATGTTTGGTATTCCAACTCTACTCACTCTATTCAATGGTGTAAGACTAAGGATTGAGTGATTGAGTCTGGGACCAAACTGTTGTTTTATAGCCAAAGCTTCCATCAAGCTTCAGCGGCTACGTGTCCCACTTGTTCAATTTACATGGGGCATCCATGTTCTACGAACTTGATGAATATCCGAGTGGACACTTCAGGTCTTCTAAAATAAGGGAGCTGGAGACTCATCCTTCCGAACGGCCTTCGTGAGAAACGGAAGCAACAACAAATTTCAAATTGGGAATATAAATAAATATAAAGAGAGAGAGGCAAGTATGCTAATAAATGATTTTGTATTTATATTTCTTCGTGTCAATGTATATGTTTGCGTTCCTTTCTTCTACTATTTGATTTTCTTGTTGTATTATTTTATATTTCTCATCCCAATGGCTGAGATAATTGAGTAGGGTGCCAACCTAGTGGGACGTACTCAAATTATTGAGATGCGACTCTCACCAATTCTCGTAAAGTATTTCAAATTTAATAAAATATTAATCTTATGCATATATCTCCACCTTTAAAATAACTTATGAGTATATCTATTTATTGGGCAAATAGATATATAAAAAGAAAATTATTAAATTTTATTGTGATTATTTTTACCTAAAGAACTTAAAAAAAAAAAAAAAATTCATTGTTAGGCCCAAGTAGCCCTGTGTGTCCACCAAAAGTAAATTCATTCATGCCAAGCTCAAAATAAGTCCATTGTGCAATTTTGGGCTAGCCTATTCATGATTGCTTGCCTGACACAACCCATTCATGTTGTGCCTATTGGGCATGATAGGTGCTGACTTCAGATTGTTTCGTGCGTCGGCCTAGCACAAATTATAACATAGGCCTTATAAAAGGGTTAGTCCGGCACGCCACAACGAATTTTACACGTCAATTTGTGTGTGTTACAATATGTGAATTGTATGGGTATGTACATGTATGTTTGGGTGATGTATGTTGAGCTCTAAAATCAATTTCCATAATTATGGCAAAAGACTTAGATCAAACCAAAATCTAGTGAATAATTAGGCTAAAATGATTACCTTATGAAGGCTTTCAACCTTGTAAGCCTTCCAAATTTTTTTTCAAGACCCTCTTTTGTGAGGAAGGTAATTCACTCTTGATTCCCTAACAATCACTATTCTTGGTTCTTCGTTTTTGTTTTTGCTAGGGTTATGTCTATTAACTGCGACATTTACCTTAAAATGAAAAAAACTTCCCTTAAGTGGGATCTAGTTTTTTAGGTTAAGTACAGATAGATCTTTAGAATATCTAAATTTATTTATTGAAACCAATGTATATTATCTAAAATCACATGGATCTATTTACTAAATAAATGATTCTTTGGGTGGTTTTCATTTAATTAAGCAAGTTTGGGACCTTTTGGATTATTTAATTAAGCTCTAATGAATTAGGATCAAGTTAATTTCTCAAGAACCATATACACATTTATTGGAGAAGTTCGAAGTCAGTTAACTCTAGTTAATTAACTGTACAATAATTGATCATAGTTAGTTAGTTTAGAGTTAAGTTGATATTATCTCTGTTAAAAGGAGACTTCGGTCTTCTTCTGTAAGTTACGCAAATAGATGAATGAAATGAAACAAGTACCAATCTTCTCTATGTTCTTTGTTCTTTGTACATTGACTGGTATCAGAGCATTAGTTCAAATCGTTTCTTGATCAATCGAAGTTTGGGGCTTCACTATCAAATCGATTGAAGCGTTAATCTTCAAAATTTCCTATTTTCTTGTCTTTGAATCTTCAAGTTATGAGCTATTCTTTTGTCTTCGAATCTTCAATCTACAAGCTATTTTTTCAACAATTGCTAATACCATCGATTCTAATTCACCTCCTATATTCATCCATCAGACAACACCTAGATCTATTTAGTAACAGAACAACTCACTGTATAGAGAATTATGGTATATGGAGTTGAGCGATGATTGTTTCTCTGCAAGTGAAGAACAAGTTAGGGTTTGTTCATGGAACGTGTGAAAGGTCTGTGTTTGATTCTACTCTGAATGCTCAGAGAGGATGTAACTCTTTGGTTCTAGCTTAGATCTTCAACACTGGATCAAAAGAGATTTTAATGGATTGTCTACACTCAAACAATGCTTCTCAAGTATGGCAGATTTACAAGAACAATATCATAAGGTGATGGAACTAGAATTTATAAAATTCACCGAGAGATAGCTAATCTAAACTCAATGAACATCTACAGTAGCAATTTATTTTCAATAAGTTCAAATCACTCTGGGATGAAATGCATTCACTGGTTAGTTTACCACTACCAGATAGTAATCTGTTAGGGCTTATCTTAATCATCTAATCAACAGCAAAAGCTTTGCATTTTGATGTGTGAAGTCAGATTCTGTTGATGTCACCATACCTTCTTTCAAAAAGCATATTTATGGTAAACCAGGATAAGAGTCAAAAGGTGCTGCTGGTATTAACACTAACACGAAGTCACTATAGCTCTTATGCAACAAATACCCAGAAATCAAAATGAGTTCCAAGTATAGGGGAAGAAACCGTATTTGAATGTGAATATTGTCATTTGCCGGTCTAAGAGGGAAACTTGTTATAGTTCATGTTATCCTGCTAATTTTAAAGGAAGACCAATGGGAAGAACAGGCATCAGCCAATCAAGCCAATCTCAACTCACTAATTTGTCTTTGAATCTACACCTTCAAATGCATCTCTTGGCACAGTTTATCAACATGCAATTTTTCAACTCTACATTATGGGAAAGGAAAATGTTACAACACAACCAACAGCTAATCTCTGGTAACATTACTTCTTATTTCATGCCTGATGACAATGATGAAGGTATTTAGATTCAGGGGCAATTGATCATAGACCAATAGTTTTTTCCTCGTTTAAATCTCCTATTTTCATGAATTCCTTACTAATACATCTGTATGACTGCCAAATGGTACCAAATATAGACAGCCTAGTTCTGTCATACTAGTTAGATGTATTCATTGCATAATGTTTCTCATTTGCCAATTTTAAATAAACTTGTTTTTTAGTTAACAAATTTACTTCTCCCACAATTGCTCAATCAACTTTTATCCTGATTTTGCTTAAATCTAGATCTCTGGAGTGACAAGCTGAAGGGATTGGTTAAAAAAAGCCAGGGGCTTTACTATTTTGTACCTTCTTAAAAAATAGTTCCAAATGTTTCTGATCTTGATATAGTAGCCTAAAACAATTTGTAATAAAGATCTTTGTACTCATTTATGAATTTTGTTTTTACATTAATAACAAGTCTGGTTTCCTTCTTCTACATATTATTTATCATGTAAAAATTTTGACATTGTGCATCAAAGGCTAGGACATGTACCCACTCAGTCTTAAATCATGATCAATGCCTTGCCTATTACAAAATCATCTCATTGTAAACTTTCCATTAGCCAAACAAACTAGGATTCCTTTCCCTCTTAGTAACACTACCACAGACCATATCTTTGATCTTTGCACATGATGTTTGGGGCCTTACACTCCAACTCCTTAGCAATGCACTCGTTCTTCCTCTCATAGTAGATAGACTATCTAGTGTTACTTGACATTTCTCATGCAATTTAATCTGATGTTTTCAAACCTTTAAAACACTTCTTGCTATTGTTCAAAATTAGTTTCATGTTACTCCAAAAGGTATTAACTGATATGGCTTAGAGTTTTTTTAATAAAATTGCCATGAGCTATTAAAGTTAAGTATTATTCATCAAAGCTCATGTGCCTATACTCCTTAACAAAATAGTTGTGTTGAGAGGAAGCTAGCCACATTTTAGAGTAGTTAAAAGCCCTAAAGATTAAATCCAACATTCCAAATACATTCTGGGGCTATGTACAGTCTGCAGTGTACCTAATTAATAGGTTCCTAACTGCTGTCCAACAATAGTTCACCTTTTGACAATGTTTTTTGGCAACAACCAAAATTAGATCATCTTAGGGCTTTGGCGCTTGGCTTATTCTACTATCCTCTCTTCCAAAGACAAATTTTCCCTAGATCACACCTTGTGTTTTTATAGGATACTCTTTAAAACACAAAGGGGTATTTGTTTGCATGACTTGCAATCACAAAATGACAATTCCAAGAGATGTTGTTTTCTATGAACATATTTTTCCTTTCCTATTCTACATCTTTTACACATATGTTTTCCTCTAATTCATTTGGGATTTAGAGCCATTTCCTAATTCATCATGACATTCCTCTCTTTTCTATGCAAATAGGAATACATTTGATCCAATAGCAAAACCAGTTCTTGCTTCCTTCCTTGAGCCTACCTCATCTTCATTACCAAATGAATTACCTTTAGAACTGTTTAGAAAATCTACTTGAAACCTAAACCTCCAATTGGACTCTGACTTTTATGTCCAACTATTCACCTACACCACTAGCTACCAATGCCAAATATCCATTTTGATTCCTTCCTTACCTCACTCACCTTTCTTCTCAATATAAAGCTCCAGCTCGCCTCACTAAAATCTTTCTCTTACGAACCTACTAGTTTTCACCAAGCTTTTAGATCATTTGAAGTTATGAAAAGGAGATTCAAGCTTTAGAACATCAGCTATCTGGTCATTAGTTCCTTGCCTTCTAGTAAGACTCATGTAGGTTGTAAATGGGTGGTGTATAAATTGAAGTATAGAGCAAATGGTTCCTTGAGAGGTATAAGCTTCTTTTAGTGGAAAAAGGTATACACAAGTTGATAATCCTAGGATTACTATTTTATCTAGCTTTTTGGCCGGATTTTGGATACTTCTTATGTCGTTTTGCCTGCATACAATTAATTTTCATATGTTTCATGTTTCGGCCAAAACTGCACTTTGAGCAATAAAGAGCGGACTTAGTTTCTGGACCCAGAAGCAAGCGAATCTCAGAATTTGGGAGGTTTTGAAGGGTTTGCGCCTATGAAGCTTATTCCTTTTTTAGAGCACCAAGATTTAAGATTCAAGCAAGGAAGCAGTGGAGGCATTTGTAATTTCAGAATTGTTCAAAACAGTTCGCCATAGTGAAGTTCTTTCTTCGCCGCTGCGATACACTCTCGGAACTCGTTGTCGGGGTGGGAAGAATATTCTTCGCCGCGGCAAAGTCTGCAAGTTTCCAGTTTTTATTAAAACAGCACAATTTTTATTTTTAGGAAAGTTTTAGATTTTGTTGGACTACTATATAAGAAAAAATTAGCCATTTTAATAGGAGTTTGACATTTTGGGAGAAAGAAGAAGAATTGAGATTAAACCTTTGATTCATCAAAATAGGGAAGATTTTTGTTCTCTTTTCTTTATTCTAACATGTTGAATGCATTGTTTACTATTTTATTTCTATTTGTGTTAATTTAGTATGACTAACTCACTTTGGTTAGGGTTTTGATGTATTAGGATTTTATGTTTAATCAATAGATTATTGTTGCTTTTACATTCTATTTCATGATTGTGTGATTATTCTTATTTTTACTGAATTTATTTGTTGAACATGATGAGATTCAGCATGATCAATGTATGAGCCTTCTAGGGTAATCGCCATTGTTGTATTGAACGCTAGAGATCGGTTTGAGAATCAATGAAATCAATTTAGGACTCCATTAGCTTAACGGAACTTGGACACTACTAATCTTCAATTTGTTGGTGCGGAAGCTTAATAGGAAAATTAGGAAAACTAGACTGAGAAGGTATGTTTTTACACATTAGGATCCGATTTAAATCCATGCATGTAAGTTAAGATGCATAATTCTAGATTATTTCTAAATTACTGTGAAGTCAACCTAACCATTGGTGCCTTATTGTATTTTCTCTCGAATTGGTTTACTGTCATTAATTGGCTTTTAGTACATGAAATTTTGTTTTCATTTAGCTTAAATTTCTCCCGCAAATCCAATATCTTTCGTTTTCTCCAACTTGACAACAACTAGGAAAAATCAGTGCTTAACAAACAATCCTCGTGGGAACATACTGTTACTTATCACTTTATTACTTTTTGCAACTAGTGCACTTGCTACACTTGCATGTTGTAATTTCAACGCATCAACAATAGGCTAGGCAGGATAGACTATGAAGAAACATTCTCCACTATGGTCAAATGGTTACTATTAGAGCCTTTTATCTTTTAGCTTCCATGCATGATTGGCCACTTTACCATTGATGTGGATAATTCCTTTTATAAGGTGATCTCCATGAAAGATTTACATGACACTACCCCAAGTTTGTTAAACAACCGGGTCAGAATTTAGTTACTAAATCTCCCTATGGTTTGAAGCAAGCTTCTAGAGCCTAGAATTTTAAGTTCACTTCAGCTCTTGTTTTTGGTGGCTTTCATCAATCCAAGCCAGATTATTCCCTTTTCATTAAAGGACTGGACTTCAGTGATGATACTCTTAGCTTATTTAGATGATATAGTTTGATAGTAGTGGTTCAACCTTGATTGATCAAACTAAACACTACTTCATTCTCATTTTAATTAAAGACTTGGGATTATTGAGATATTTTTTAGAAATCAAAGTGGCTAGATCTAAGAAAGGATTTGTCTTTGCCAAGGAAGTAGTTGTTGAATTGATCTCTGACACTGGTTTATTAGGTTCTAAAACTGCTTTCATTCCCTTGGAATAGCATGTGAAGTTTACTTCTTAGACTTATGATAAGTTAGTTTGCCATTACTAATGATTCTCCCTTGTTGATCCCATATGTTTCAAAACTCATTGGAAACCTCTAATCTTTGGATGACTAAACCTGTTTTGAGTTATTCTGTCAACCTTTTAAGTCGTTTATGCTAATCCTAAACAATCTCACCTAATGCTGCTATGAAATTGTTCATATGTCAAATAGCTCCAAGCTTGGGTTTATTCTTTCCTGCTAATAATTCTCTCCAGCTCACAGCCTATAGTGACCTAATTGGCTTCCTGCCTTATGCACCGGAGTTTTGTTACTATTTACTGTGTGTTTTTAGGCAATGCTCCCTATCCTGGAATAAAAGACAAGCTGCAATATCCAGATCTTCTTCCGAAGCTGAATATCGTGTTACACTCAACAATTTGTGAATTTTTGGTTGCTTTCGCTCTTCTTTAACTTGGATATCCTGTTTTGACTCTATTCCTCTTCACTATGATTCAATCGACCAATACATATATCTTAATCCTATGTTCCTGAGGGCACCAAACACATTGACATTGATTGTCATTTAGTTAGAGAGAAGATCAGGCTGGTTAAATCAAACCAGCTTATGTTCCTACCAGTGACAACCTACTAACATTCTCACCAAAGCCCTTGGCAGTAAATCTCATCACTACTTGTTATCCAAGTTGGGAGTCTTTGATCTTTATCATCACCAACTTGAGAAAGGGTATTGGAGAAGCAATGTCAATCAAGTCAGTTAACTCTAGTTAATTAACTATATAGTAATTGATCATAGTTTAGTGTTAGAGTTAAGTGATATTATTCTTGTTAACAAGAGACTTTGGTCTTCTTTTTAAGTCAACACATAGATGAATGGAATAAAACAGGTAGCAATCTTTTCTCCATTATTTGTCTCTGTACATTAACAACATTGTTGATGCTCAATTTTTGACCACACGAAAATATTGTTTTGCCCAGGACCATGTTGACTCTTTGCTTTACTCTCCAGGTTCAACCTTCTATATCCTAATCTCCCTGCAAACTAAAAGGATCCTATCCTATAGCTTGCCATTGCTAAAACAAATTAGAAGGCTAAAAGGCTACAATCCGGCTTGTTGGAAAGCTCAAGTAAGAGACTTTTCCAATAATGAAGGGCGAAATCATTCTATATGCCTTTAGCCTCCTTTATTAGTTGAATAGAAACATTTTTAGGAGATACTTCCTTTATGAAGTAGAATTTGGGTAGAGAGGGAGAGAGTGAATATTTGAGGAGAATAAAGAGCTATTTCCTATTATAGAAAGATCACATGTATGTTCATTCTTTATTTTAACCATACTTCCTTAATATATCTCATAGATGTTTACATAGCGTCCAAGTAGATCTTTGGAGATATTTTACATTTTTTGCCTTAGGGAATTCAACACTATATACATGACTTTAGTTCAATCCACTCTAGAATTAAAATTGCCCTCTTAACAAAATAATCAATTATAAAAAGCTCAATTAATCAATTAATTAAAGTTTATCGTATACACTTTACATATTTACCCATTGTAGAATATCAATATTTAACTAGGTAGACTTACCAAAAATACCTCTAAAGTTACATTTTAACCCATCAGGTACAATTTTCCCTCTATAAATAATTAAAGATAAATCTATTTAAATCTTTAATGTGATAATTCATATCAATTACCCGACCCAGACTATTATCCATATCAATATATTGAACTGGATAGAGCACTATCTAAGAACCCAAAAAATACACCGGTTAATTCTCTAATTATGAATTTCATATCTATGAATCAAGAGTCTCATTGACCATAAACATATTCTCCCAATTATAGAGTATTTGATCGAATAAATTTATGATCTCATCCCTTGCTCCAATAAAAGAAGACATAACATAAGTGATTTTTATTCACTCAAGATTAAGGTTTATATGCCCATTGCTAGGTGCGAAATTTTAAGCTTCAGCTTACTATTTACAAATCAGCTTTAAAGTTTCAAGGTCCTCTTCAATGCATTCCAATGCCACATGTGTGTTTACTTAAAGTCACCTTTTGATGACTTGAGACTAGTCACTTCCCTAATTGAAGTAAACGTCACAGCATTCCTTATAAGTTGCAGCTTTATTTATAGGTGTGAACTATTTAATTTAATTAAGAACTGTCTCATATAATGAATGCCTCGTATAATAATTTCATATCTTTATAAGTCCTTGTTACTTAATATCATAGCATAGATGAATAATCTTGTTGATGCTTGATTTTGACACTAACGATCTCGTACATGCAAAGTGCTAACAGAGTCTTAGAAATTACACATGAATGATTGATTTTTGAGTTGGGATAAGGTTAAAATGCTATTGATGCAAGACTGAATAATAATAAGACAGAGGATTTTTATGGTGGTTCGGATGCTTAAGAGATTCCTACATCATTTTTTCTTTTATATAAGAGTGTTACAAGAGGTCACATATAGCGAACAGCGAATAGAGGTACAATGATTGTGTATTCAGAGAGATATCAAGTCAGTCTGTTTCCATAGGTTGTCTTTGCTATTGATATTGTGAAAATCAGAGACTAATTGATCTCGATTTTATGAGGGGAGTCCTCTATTTATAGCTGGTAAATTCAAGGTAATGATTACAATTCTGCAAGTGGGTAGGTGTAATGCGTCCTTCCTTGCCTCCCATAGCTGATAACTTGGAAATGTCCTCATATTTCTGGGCTTGATAGGTTGTGGTCTCCATTCACTCATGATAAAACCTAAATCCTGGGTTGGTGACAGCCGTACCTTTCTATCGTGGGGCAACGTGGCAACTCTTGGACAGCGCAAAGCCTTCCAAACTCTTATTGGTGCTTGCTGATGTAAGCTTACATCAGCCTTGATTTTTTAGGCATAACATAAGCTCCCCATTTATTAAGATTCAGGAATTGGATCTTCAGACTTCATGATTATGCACACCTGACTTGTTTTCAGAATTGTTTACTCAAGTTGAAAGCTGCAAAGAGCCACATCGTGCAGACAACCTGAAGCTGACTACTTGAATGACTACGATCTGCGTGTAGGTCGTGATCTGGATTTGAGAGTTGAACAAGCGACCTAACATTGCGTTTATAGAAGTCCATCGACCTAATTTAGCCTTGTCTCATGCTATCAAGATTGTTTTGAACTCTAGTTGTCTTCACGACCTGAAAACACTTGAACATTTTACTGTTGAAAACTAAGAACCATTGTTTGTGTTCAAGTCTGCATTTAACAAATGTCTTCTTCGAATGACCTCTTCAGATGTTAGTTGTTGTGCTTGACGCTAACTCAGTTAATAAGACAAATCTTATATGAATGTGTCTCTGCGCACAATAAGTGTCAACCATGAGCATTAAATGCAAGCCATGCTAAAATGACATTCTCTTTTAAAGCAATAAATTCGGATGAGGATACTTGAATGTGGAGGAGATAATCATGCCAACACTTGGCAATTCCATAAACAAAAGCATCGGTTGATTTTCACGAAGCTGGGGGTTACTCTTTACGCGGATTGATGACACGTGGTTGCAATCAATGGCTATGGTGCGTTCTCGCCCAAACGTCGCTTATAAGGTAAATCAAGCATCGTCTCCACCTTATAGAACCCTAAGTTTACCCTAATTTTTTCAAAGAACTTAGACTCTTGAAGAGAAAACACACATTTTCAAGCTCAAAAAATCAGTTCATCTTCTTCCCAGTTAATGCGAACTCAATGTATGACAGAGCATCCATTCCTAGCAACCAAGAGGTAAAAAAATTTCTTCATTTTTCTCCTTTTTCCAATTCTACAAAAAAAAGCTTAGTTTTTACAATCATGTGGTCATAGGCATCTAGTAGGCTTAGAAGACGAACATTTTTTGTAGCGTTTGAAAGAAACACTTTTAATATTCAAACTTAGGCACACATTTTTAGGAGATTATCTTAAGAGTTTTTAGGGTTTTTGGGGCGTTGACGACTATGGTAGAGAAACCAGGGGTCTTTTACTCTTCTGGGTCATTGTGCAGGTAGATTATTCAGGGTTTGAGTCACCCCTACATGTCACACCTTTTCAGACTCAAAGGGCAATGGATTCCCTGAGATGAGAACTAAGAAGGAGCTCGCAACCACTGGGCACCTTGGAAGGTCCCAGAAAGGTGTATGATACCATTATAGTGGAAGAGTTCCAGAAGGCAATAAACCAATATGTGATCAATGTGGACGTGTATTAACAAGGCCACACAAAGCCCAGATCCTCCCAAGGGAATGGCCGCGATCTCAAAAGCCATTTTCAAAAGTGGAGTGAGGATACCCCTCCACCTCTACATCAAGTTGATTCTTGACCACATCCAGGTGCACTATTCCAATTGACACCAAATGCATATATGATAGTATCGCTATGTATGTTACATTTGGCGAGCACAACCTCGGGGAGCTAACGTCGTATGAGCTTGCTTGCACCTATTATTTAAAGAAAGCAAAGATAAAGACTTCTACTACCTCTACCTCCAAGCATCAACGATCGAGGAGGGATATTTGGTTCCCCAACAGCCGGGGGGGGGGGGGGGTGCTGTGCGGTGTAACTACAACATGCATAAATAGCAAGTCCACTAGTCGCACAAGTTATAGTGATGAGTGAGTATCGTTCCCATGAGGATTGGTTGTTAAGCACTAAATTCCTAATTGTTTTCAAATTGGAGGAACCGAAAAGTTTGGATAAATGGAGAGATGAAATCTAAAACTAAACAAAACTTACTAAGTATTAAAAACTAATTAGTGAAAGCAGAATTTAAATGAAGAATAATATCAATTAACAAAGGTTAGGGTTTTGACTTCATTCGAACTCTATGGATGAATTCTAGAGACTATGTTAATTCCACACTCACATGCACAGATTGTAAATCAAATTCTCTAAGTTGTTAAACATACCTTCTTAGGCTATGAATTCCTACTTTTCCCTATTAAACTTCCACACCCAACAAATTGAAGAATAATAGATCCAGTTCATTAATGCTAATGGAATCCTAGTTGATTTCATTGATTCTTAAATCATCTCTAGCATTCAATACTACAATGGTGATTACTCAAGAACCTCAACATGATTCATTTCTCAATCTCATCATATTCATCAAATAATTCCATTAAAAACAGAATAACCACACAATCTATGCAATAGAATATGGAAACACAATAATCAATTCATAACCCATAGAAATCCAAACTTAATAAAACCCTAGCCCAAAATGGGTTAGTTCATAACTAAATCAATACACAGCAAGAAAAACAATAGACATAATGTCAACATATTGAATTGCAGAGAAAAGAGTAGAGATCTCCCCTAGTTGAATATCCACCAGATTCAAGCTCAAATCTTCCCTCTAAATATCAAATCTATTCAAAACTCAATGAGAACAGACGAAAACGACAACCTCCTACGAATGGTAAAGTTTTTCTTTTATACCTCTCCCAAACCTAAAATTTATTTAAATAAACTGTGCGTTTTGGAGAAACTAAAATTCGCAGACTTCACCTGCGGCGAAGAAAGAGTTTCGCCGCAGTGACGAGGTAAGATGGAATCTTGTGCTAACAGTTTCGCCATGGCGAAGAGTGAGACTTCGCCGCGGCAACCTTCATGAAGAATTATGAAATTACAGAATTGCTCTCCGCTTGCGTCTTTGCTTGAATCTTCGATCTTCGATGCTCTCCCATGTGAAAAGCTTCATAGTGCTTCACTTGCTTCAAAACTCTCTCAACTCTAAGATCCGCTTACTTAAGGGTCCAGAAACTCTAATTCGCTCACTATTTTCTCAAATGTCCATTTGGCTAAAACACAAATGTAAAGAATTAAGTGGCAATTCAGGCAAAAATGAACTAAGCAGTATCTGCAATTGCCAAAAAGCCTAATAATAGTATATTCTTGGATCATCAATACTCCCAAACTAAAGACATGCTCATCCCGAGCATCAGTAAAAAAACAAAAAGAAGAAAAACAACAAACGCCCAACAACGCAAATAACAAACTGAAATAAAATAAAACATTAGCCTCAACTCAACACAACGAGTTGCCTAGATAAAAACAAGTCTCAAAGATCGTTGAAAAATTATTACAGAAAAATGTTCAACACTCCAAGAATTTTAAGTTGCATCGACTATCTTCTCTATTTTTCCCCGAGTAGGTGATCCCCACTTCAATCCACATTCCAACTCTCGATTATTTTATGCAAAAATGCAAAGTTTATCAAATGTGCGAACTCCATAAGCCTAAGTATTGAACTACTCTCCACTAATGAGGATTAGACGTTACTAAAGATCAGAATTTCTTATAGGCTTGTAACGTTAGGCTCGGTTAGTGGGCTTAAAAGAAACGACAGGATAAAGCAAGAGAACTCAGTTTTCTTTAAGCAAACATCAAGACTCAAATCAACTTCCACTTTCTTCCTCAACCACCACTACAAAGTCAACCAATTTATAACCCTCAAGCATGTGCACTTCTCATTTTTTTCAACTGCATTGCATTCTCAAATTTTGGTCTTTTTTTTTTTTTTTTTTTTTTTTTTTTTGAACATAGCAATAATCCTGTTGGGTTGCATTCTTAATACTATAGTCAGATAATTGTTCCCCACTCTATTTCTTTCTGTGGCAATGGAATAGAGTAACAATGCCTTCTCATAAGTCACTGTGCTATAATGCTTTCCGACATCATCCTCGCACTCACAAAGTGCCACAACCTGACCATCGGTGTCAGATTGGTTCCCTTGATACTCTTCTTTCCTTTCTTTGAAATCTCCCAAGTGGTATCCAGTTTTGTTATGACCAAAGTATCACATTATCCTCAAACTGTGTATTCCTGAATTCCTCATGCTCATCATGGTTATTTGAGGCAAATCAAAGAAATCATTGATCATGTTTGCATCAAATGGCACATTAATGCCCCTCACAAACACATGACCAAAATCACAATTAGGGAGGTTGCGTAAAACTCTCTTACTATCGGCTCTATGGCCGCATTTGCAGGTTCATCCTAAATGCATTTCACTTTCGCCCTGCCCTTCACTCTTCAGCATAACAGTGGTCAACCCCCTCGACAATAAATCCTTTACTTTCTTTGGATTGCCCCTTCATATCGTTTCCAGCCTTCTCATTAACAAACCGGTCATCTATCTTCTTCCCTTCTTTTACCCTGGAAAGTACTTTGAGCGGCATTTTCCCCAAACTACTATCAACTCAACAATTCAACTCTAAGCACCCTACTATACCACAATCAATCCTGCAAAACCACGGTACTTCCAAAATCGCACCTAGACCCCCAAAATTCTCTTCTTCTTCCAAAATCAACCAAATACTCCAAAATTAAAAACCCAAACTCCTCAACACCACAACAATCAAGATCTACACTTCTTAATTCATCAAAGCACAAACACCACAAAAGTTCCATAACTCACGCAACAATCAATCTTAGATTCAACTCAAAAAAAAAAAAAAAAAAAAAAAAAAATCAAAATTAATCAATAAAGAGTTTGGAGACTCTAAATCTTACCAATCCAAGAGTATTTACCACCAATTTCATCGATTGTGGCTTAGATGGCAAGATCCCCAATTTTGAAAACCAAGGGTTTCCAAAATTTCTTCAATTTTTCGCGAAAATCATTGTTAAAATGAGTTGTTTTGGTGTGGGAGGGTTAAGAAATGAGGAAAATTGAGGAATTTGCTGAAGAAAACTCTAGATTGAAGTAGAAAAAATTTGCTCTCAAATGTGTTTTGAACTTTGGCGTAAAAATGAAAAGTCACGTGGGTATTTATAAAAAGAAGACTTTGCCGCGCGAAGTTCTTAATACTACAATAAAAAATTTTCAACCTAGTTGACACCTGGCGAAGACAAATTCTTCGCCGCAGCGAAAAATCTAGTGCATACAGCGCCTCAGCGAAGAAACTGCTTTGCTGCGGCGAAAAATCCCAGAGCCCACAACGCCTCCCGAAGAAACTCTTTGTCGTGGCGAAGTCTGGGACTTTTTGAATTCCAATTCTTGCAAATGCAGTTCACCGGGCCTTGATTCAATAATTCACCTGAAACACCCAAAAACACCACAATTAAAGTTCATCTAAAATCATAAAAAACTAAACAACTTCAAAACAATAAATCAACAACAACAAATGGAAACACTTGGGTTGCCTCCCATGAGCGCTTGTTTATAGTCGAAAGCTCGACTTTCTCAAGTGCTAATGTCAGAATGTCAAGCCGAGGGGGAATTGACTTGCAACTCATCACTCCGTCGATATATGGCTTCAACCTCTGTCATAACCTTAAATGTGTTTTTTTTCTTATGTAACACCTCCACCACTCCGAATGGTAAACTTTGTAACTATGAAGGGTCTGGACCATCTAGACCTAAGTTTTCGGGAAAAGCCTAAGTCTAGAATTAAACACCAACACTTTCTGACCCATCTTCAAAGTTTCTTCTTCCTAATATGCTTGTCATGCCACTTCTTGTCTTTTCCTTGTACATCCTAGCATTCTCATAAGCTTCGTGACGAAACTCATCGAGTTCATTCAAAGTCAACATCTTTTCTTTCCCAGTAGCTTTGTAAATCCATGTTGACTGCCCATAGGCCTTATGCCCGAGTTCTACCGACAAATGACATGCCTTCCCATGACCATCCTAAATGGACATACATTTGGAGTCTTAAATGCAGTACGTAGGCCCTAATGCATCATCCAACTTCTGTTACCAATCCTTCCTCGATGCATTGACTGTCTTCTCTAAGATTCCCTTTAGTTTTCTGTTTACAGTTCCACCTGTCTACTATTCTGTGGATGGTAGGGTGTCGCAACTCTATGTTTCACTCCATATTTCCCCAACAGTGCATCCAATTGCCTGTTGCAAAAATGCGATCCTCCATCATTAATGATTGCCCGTGGTACTCCAAACCTTGAGAAAATGTTCTTTCCACAAAATTAACCACCACCTGGGCATCATTGGATGTCAATGCAACTACTTCCGCCCATTTTGATACGTAGTCCACTGCTACCAAATGTACATATTCCCGTAAGAATTTGGGAAAGGCCCCCTGAAGTTAATTCCCCATACATCGAACAGCTTAACAACTAGGATATTGTTCAGTGGCATCTCATCTCGCTTTGAAATATTCCCACTTCGTTGACATTGGTCGCATTCCTGAACCATCCGAAAGAATCCTTGAAAAGGGTTGGCTTGTAAACCCAAATTGAAGAACCTTGGCTGCTGTCCTTGCTCCTCCAAAATGGCCACCCACTTCCCTTTCGTGACAATGTCGTAGGATACTATCCATTTCCTCTTCCGGAACACCCTACATATCATCTGATCAGCATAGTGTCTAAAAGAAATGGCTCTCCCAAAGTAGTACTTCAAATAAGAGAAAAACTTCCTTTTTTGTTGGAAGGTTTTGCGATGGGAGCACCTCACTGACAAGTAGTCTGCAAAATCTGCATACCACGGTGCTTCCTCCATTCTCATCAATTTCTCATTTGGGAAAGTTTCTCTGTTGGGTTTCTTCTTCATTTCCCTGAATTGGCCGTTCAATCCTTGACAAATGGTCTGCCACCACATTTTTTTAGCCTTTCTTATCTTGTATCTCCAACTCAAACTCTTGTAGCAATAGGATCCATCTTATCAGCGAGGTTTTGCTTCTTGCTTTGCCAATAGGTGCTTGAGTGCTGAATAGTCCGTGTAGACTATCACCTTGGCACCTAGCAATATGAACGAAATTTATCAAAAGCAAAAACCACAGCCACACATTCTTTTTCAGTGGTGGGTAATTCAATGTGTATCAGTGAGTGTTTTGCTAGCATACTGAATTACAGCAACACTTGTTTTTTTTTCCTCTGTCCTAACACTACTCCTAGTGCAAAATCACTAGCATCACACATAATTCAAATGGTAGTCCCCAATCGGGAACTGCAATAATAGGTGCGACACTACTAATTTTTTAGAGTTTGAAGGCATGCATGCATTCATCATTAACACAAAGCAACATCTTTAATCAATAAATTGCAAAGGGGTTTAGAGATCTTAGAAAAATCCTTGATAAACCGTCTCTAAAACCCTGCATGCCCCAAGAAACTTTGACTGCTTTAACATTTGAAGATGGTGGCACGCTCTCAATCACGTCTATCTTTGCTTGATCCACTTCTATTCCGTCCTTTGAATTCTATGACCAAGCACTATTCCTTCCTGGACCATGAAGTGGCACTTCTCCCAGTGAGAACCAAGTTCGTCTCCTGACATCGCTGCAAAACAAAAGAGAATTAGATAAGCAATTATCAAAGGACAAACAAAAACAGAGAAGTCATCCATGAAGACTTCTATAAACCGCTCCACCATATCTCCAAAGATCGACATCATGCATCTCTGAAAGGTGGCTGGTGCATTACACACCCAAAGGGCATCCTTCAGTAAGCAAGTCCCATAGGGACAAGTGAGTCGTCTTCTCTTGATCCTCAGAGCGATGGCAATTTGTTGTATCCTGAATAACCATCCAGGAACAGTAATAAGCATGCCCTACCAATCCTCCAACATCTGATCGATGAAAGGAATGGAAAATGATCATTCTTTGTCGCTTCGTTTAATTTCCGGTAGTCAATACACACTCTCCAACCCATTTGTCCTAGTTGGTATCAATTCATTTCTCTGATTCTTTATCACTTGATACCTCCCTTCTTCGGAACCACTTGCACCGGACTCACCCACGGACTATCAGAATGGGATAAATTATTCCTGCATCTAGAGTTCACCACCTCCTATCTCACCACTTCCTTCATCGAAGGATTCAATCTTCGTTTGGTTGAACTCTAGGCTTGATATCATCCTCCATGAGTATCTATCATGCAAAAAGATGGAGAGATGCCTCTATATCCAAAATATCCATCCAATTCCGATCTGTGTTCCCTCAACACCTGAATTAATCGCTCTTCTTCCAATTTGCTCAACCTTGAACTGATGATTACTGGGAAGGTTTCTGATTCCCCAAGATACACATATTTGAGGTGGGAAGGTAAGGTTTCAGCTCAAGCTTTGGAGGTTCTTCCTTTCTTTCCTTTTCTCTCTTTTTTCAAAATCAAATTCCTTAATTCTAGATCTTGTCTCTCAATTGGCTGAAGTGCTTCCAATAATCTAGCACATTCGTTCCTTGCTGACTCATATACCTCTATTGTTCTTGATGGGCAATACAGCTTTTAGAGGTAGTTGTGGGTGTTCTCTTCAATTACCTTCGCTACTAGTTTATCCACCATATCAACCTAAAGCACGAATCCAACTCGGATGGGAATTTCATAGCCTCAAACATATTGAACGTTACTGTTTCATCATAAACCCTCAATAGTAACTTTCCTTCTTGCACATCAATGAGTGCTCTTCTATGGCCAAATGGTCGGCCCAAAATAAGAGGCATTTCCTTTCCTCTCCATATCCAATACAACAAATCCGCCAGAAAGATATCTGTCCACCTTCACCACACATCTTCAACTTAACCCCTTGGATGTTTGATGGATCTATCTGCAAGTTGCAACGACATGGTCGTTGGCTTCACTTCACCAATTTCAATCCTCTAAAACAAAAAAGGCATTAATTGATGCTAGCACCTAATCACATAAAACTCGATCAAGGTAATGTTCTCTATAATGCAAGGAATTTAAAATTCCCTGTTTCCTCATCCTCTAACTTCCTTTTGTTTGATAAAATCTCCTTGAAATTTTGCATAGCTCGGCATCTGTTGTAATGCATTGCAAAAGGAATGTTAATATGCATTTTTAAATATTTCAATGATTTGGAAAACTGCTTATCCTAATTCTTTTTCTTGAGTCTCTGAGGAAAACCACATGAGGAGTGTGACGTGCTAATTCTGGTGGTATCTCGGGAAAAGGCAGTTTCTCTTTCCTTTGTCTTTGCCTCACTTTCCGTTTTTGTTCTTCTTCCCTAAACTCGATGGTTTCTCTTCAGCAACTATCTCTTCATCAACTTCCTCATCAGAGTCTTCCTTTTTTTCCCTTTGATGGACTTTCTTCTTCCCTTGATTTTTCCACCTCTTCCAACCACTGTCCCACTTCTTAGAGTTTCGCATTTGCTTGCTCACGTGGGTTAGTCACTGTTTGCTCCGTAGTGAGCCCTGTGTTCTCTCATTTAACTTATCAGCCAATTGACCCACTTGTACCTCCAGTTCCAAATGGACTCCCCTTGATTTCTGAAATTTGTTCTCGTCTCATCATAAACCTTTCTCTTGCATAAACTTTCCAAACATGTCCTCCAATTTTGTCACTCTTTGCTCTCCTGATTGATTGTTCACCCCTGTTTGGTTGTTTGGCAATGCTATTTGGTTCATTGATTATTTTGCTGATTTTGATTGCCCCAAGACAAGTTTGAATGTTCCTCCGACCAGGATTATATGTGTTGGAGTACGGATTGTTCGGTTGCCTTTGATTTCCTACCAAGTAGTTAACCTGCTCCGATGATGTGATGATGAAAACATGTTCCCCACTTGACATTTGCTGCTCACTGTATTACTTGCACAAAATTCACAAGTTAGTTGAGGTGATTGAATGGAATTTACTTGCATACTTCCCAACTGTTTCTGAAGTGCTGTCAGTTGGGCTGAAATGGCTAATATGCATCAATTCATGATGACCCATAGATTTCTCTTCGGTTGCACCCTCTCATTAGGTCTTTGATAATTGTTCTTCCAGAACTTCAAGCAATTCGTGAGCTTCTTCCAGAGTCTATTTTGCAGTGCTCCTCCCGATGCTGCATCCACCATAGTTTGCACATTCACCATCAATCTGTTTATAAAGTTGGACTTGCATCCAAACTGGCAACCCATGATGTGGACACCTCCTTATAATTCTTTGTATCTCTCCCAAGCCTCATACAATGATTCTGACTCTTCCTATAGAAATGAGGTTATTCATTCTTAGCTTTGCCGATTTTGTTGGAAGAAAGAATTTGGTTAGGAACTTCTTGCTAAATCGTTCCATGTTGTAATCGTTCCTGATGGTAATGCCATTAACCATCCCTTAGCTTTATCCTTCAATGAAAACGAGAATAGCTCAATCTGATGGCGTCATCTGACACTTCGTTTGACTTGAAAGTATCACAAATCTCCAAAAAATTGGCAATGTGTAGATTTGGATGTCCTTCAAATCTCTCCTGAACTGTATCGACTGTTGGATCATCTGGATGATTGCCGGCTTTATCTCAAGTTTTGGCTTGTACTGCTGGTCTGTAAAACTCGACCCACTGCCATCAACTGAGAAATTGAAAACTCCCTTAGCATTCTATTTTCTTCCATCTCTACAGCTATACCTCTGGTTCCACTGTGCCTCTCTTTCTCTTCTTTCTCTGTTAAGCCTTCAGTGGTTCTTTCAATCTCTGGATCAACAGGAACAACTAGCTGACGTCTTGCTCTTTGCATAAACTACACAGAAAAATAGTCAGAGAAGATCACAACCAACGAAACAATAACAAAAATTAACAAACAACAATTAAGCGAAAATAAAGCTCTAATCTAGCTAAACAAAGAAAATTTAATGTTAACACAAAACTCAATCCCCGACAATGGCCCAAAAACTTGATGCTTGTAACTACAACATGCATAATAGCAAGTGCACTAGTCGCACAAGTAATAAAGTGATGAGTGAGTATCGTTCCCACGAGGATTGGTTGTTAGCCTAAAATTCCTAATTGTTTTCAAATTGGAGGAACCGAAAATGTTTGATTAATAGGGGAGATGAAATCTAAAACTAAAACAAACTTACTAAGTTTAAAAACTAATTAGTGAAAGCAAGAATTTAAACGCAAGAATAATATCATTTAACAAACGGTTAGGGTTTTGACTTCATTCAACTCTATGGATGAATTCTATAGCACTATGTTAATTCCATATTCACATGCACAGATTGTAAATCAAATTCTCTAAGTTGTTAACATACCTTCTTAGGCTATATTCCTACTTTTCCCTATTAAACTTCCACACCCAACAAATGAAGAATAAGATCCAAGTTCATTAATGCTAATGGAATCCTAATTGATTTCATTATTTCTTAAATCTATCTTTAGCATTCAATACCTACAATGGTGATTACCCAAGAACCTCAACAATCATTTCTCAATCTCAATTCATCAATAATTCCATTAAAAATAGAATAACCACACAATCTATGCAATAGAATAGGGAACAACAATAATCAATTCATTAACCCATAGAAATCCGAACTTAATCAAAACCCTAACCCAAATGGTTAGTTCATAACTAAATCAATACACAGCAAGAAAAACAATAAACATAATGTTCAACATATTGAATTGCAAGAAAGAGTAGAGATCTCCCCTAGTTGAAGAATCCACCAAATTCAAGCTCAAATCTTCTCTCTAAATATCAAATCTATTCAAAACTCAATGAAAACAGACGAAAACTGGATGACCCCCTACGAAAATGGTAAGTTTTTTCTTTATACCTCGCCCAAAGACCTAAAACTTTCTTAAAATAAAACTGTTGTTTTGGAGAAACTAAAATTCGCAAACTTCGCCGCGACGAAGAAAGAGTTTCGCCGCGGTGACGAGGTAAGATGGAATCTCGTTCTTAACAGTTTTCATACTCTCCGCCGCGACGAACCTTCATGAGAATTATGAAATTACAGAATTGCCCTCTGCTTTCTTCTTTGCTTGAATCTTCGATCTTCGATGCTCTCCCATAGCAAAAAGCTTCATAGTGCTTCACTCTGCCCAGAACTCTCTCAACTGCTGAGATCCGCTTACTTCTGTCCAAACTCCAATTCACTCACTATTTGTTCAAATGTCCATTTTGGCCTAAAACACAAAATGTAAAGAATTAAGTAGCAATTCAGGCAAAAATGAACTAAGAAGTATCTACAATCCAGCCAAAAAGCCTAATAAAAACAGTATAATTCTCGGATTATCAAGGGCTTACGAAACCAAATATTTTTTTCTTCTATTATGACAGTTTTTTTAAATTTAAGGAACCGAGTAGGTTTTCCTTTCAATTTTTAGATTGTTCTTCCTTTAACCTTAACTTTTTTCTTTAATATTAAGCTAACAAACTCTTTGTTCTTTTGTAGAAAACAACGACTAAGTTGTCAACACTACTGTCGCAACTGCATCGAAGCATTTGGTTGACTGCCTGACCAGAGTCGTGACACAAACCCTCGTGACACTGCAAATCTTTGGAAGTACGATTTTTTCCTACTGATGCATACTTGGATGGTTCGGCTCGTAAGTATTTCTTAAACAGAAAAATTCAAGTCTTTTTAACAAGTAGACTTTTTTTGTTGATGTGTTCGAAAGCCATGTAGCAGCCATGCAACCGAAGAAGCAAAGACGTTGAAGAAGTCTGTGGGATTGACATTCCCTAGACTAAGTCTAACAGAACAGCTGGACGACCTCCAGCGATGTCCCTGTGTAGGGACACAGGTAACACCTGCAAAACAACATGAAGAAGCTCCCAACCTGCTGCTACTCATCCAATGAGGAAGAAAACCATGGCCTCAAGGACGAAGAAGAGAAAAACAATACCCATTGAAAATCTAAATTTGGTCAGGAGGCTTCAGGATACTGCCAGATAAGTTACAACCCTATCAACTCTTCACCTCGAGAGCCACCTTAAAGGGCCCTCTCAGACCTTGACCGCCCTTAGGACTTCGCAAGGAAATAAAGGTGCGACCACAACCACTTAGGAGACTTAGGAGGGGCTGGTGAGGAACAAGCCGAAGAGGTCCCTACCACATCGATGCACAACCCGTCTGTATTGGACCTCTTAGGGCAATTGCTAGACATCTAAGGCCGATGGTCTTTACCCTTCTAAAATGCCAATGGCCACAACCTTTGATAGGTACATGGCCTCCCGACCTACTAATCTAGTTTGCCACTGCTCTTTAAATGCAAATTCAAGTAAGACAATTCTTTCTTTTGAGAACTCTTTCATATAGGTTGGTTCCTTAGTTTTCAAAAAACTAACTCTTTATTCCTTCTTTTGTAGTTTTTTGCTCACTCTGAACGTGGCTCACAACAAATAGAGATCAACCCTTTTGCAAGCTTCATGAAATGAAGGAGCAGGTTGCCAAGTTGAAGAAAGCCTTGCAATTTGAATGAAGCTACAAACTCTACTCAGTTCAAGAGAACTATACCTGTCAGAAAAGAACTCTCTGGGATAGTAGAGTTTCAGAAGACGAGTTCTAAAGAAGATGACAATACCAAAGAGCTCCAACTAACATAGCGAAGCTCACTAAAGAGTTGGGCCAAAGAGAAAAGAGCTGCAGAGAGCATAAGCGCAAGAAGTGATAGAGAAACTTAAGTTGAGTTATGGAAAAACTCAAAAAAAGACAGAAAGCGAGAGAGAAAGACTTTAGATAGCTCATGGGCATCCCTTCGCTAACAGAACAGATGAGCAACTAGACCTCGAGGTAGAAATGAAGGCTGCTCATTGGGCGGTGCAAGCTATTCACACTTGCAACCAAATAATCCCAACTTAGAGATCTCTAATCTCCCCGAGGAGTACCAAGTTACTCTTGCTTCACTAGTGTCTATTGAAGAGCAAGAAGATCAAGGATCCGCTCACGAGGAAGATCAACAAGAGACAGAAGTCCTCGAAGACCAAACACACGACCTAGAGGTCGTAGTAACCAAAGTAGGGATTCTAAGGTGCAAACCAATGACCGACCTCTTTTCTATCTGCTTGCAAAGAGTCTTTTGCATTTCTTTTCTCTTTCATTGTAGCTCTTGGTCATCCATTGTACATATTTTGCAATATATATAAATAGACTTTTGACTAATTGTGATAACACCTTTATAACTTAAGTACTTCACAAAACAAATACAACTTTTCTGATCGCAAAACTTATAAAACTTGTAAGTAAAGATTATTAAAACTTGAGATTACAACACAAGTAATTCTTGAGAAGAAATGAGATAATCTATTCACAACATTATATAACAAGGAAAATTTACAAGTAACTGATCGTTTAAGCTATACAAGAGTTTGAAATTACTGAATAAGGACTAGATGCTCAGCATTCCAAGCTCGCGGTACTTTAACCATTAAGTCTTTTGAGATGATACATTTCAAGTCGTATCACCTAAGCGACACAATATGGGCCTTCCCAGTTAAGTCCCAATACCCTCGCACTTGGTTCTCTTGTATCGAGAAGGACTTCTTTTAGAACCAGGTCACCACACTTGGAAGTCTCTCTCCTGACTTTGAAGTCGAAGAATTGTTTTGCCCGCTACTGGTAGGAAGTTCCTTAAACAAGCTTTTCTTGCGATGTTCTTCACACTAAGTCCAGACTTGCACACAAAAGTGCTTCATTCTTTGATATAATGTAAAATTCTCTCTGAGTGAACCGGTTCCTATTTCCATTAACCATTTCCTCAAGCCATACACAATGAAAGGGTGTTCTGAAGTACAGGTTCTCAGAGTTGTTCTATATGCCCATAGAACTTTGGGAGATCATCGGCCCAATTGCCCTTGGTTGCGCCAAGCATGGCCTTCAATGTGTGGTTAATACTCTTGTTGAAACTTCAACTTGACCATTAGCTTGCGATCTTGCTATTGAGGCAAATTTCTTATGAATCCCTAGCTCTTCAAAAACTACTTGAAATTCTCATATCAACTGTTTCCCTTTATCAGAGTGATGTGATGAGGAATCTCATAGCGCACACTATGTTCTTAAAGACAAAGTCTTTGACTTCTTGGTGATCGTGGCTAAAGGTTCTGCTTCGACCCACTTAGTAAATATCCACTACGACCATGACATATTTGACGCCACCCTTATCGGTTGGCATAGGACCGATGAGATTAATTCCCCACATAGCGAATGGCCAATTGGTCTCGTTGTTAACTAGTGGAAAGGACTCACGGATGTTCATGAATCTTTGGCACTTGCACTTCTTCCCAAAGTTGAAGGCATTTTCATGAAGTAGAGGCCAATAATATCCCTGGCGAAAATTTTTATTATGAAAGATCATGCACAGTGTGATTACCACAGATTCCTTTATGTATCTCTCTCATGATACATTCTACTCTTCATCCGTTACATAGAGGAGGGGAGTGCAGCCCTCACTTATACAACTGATCTCCGAGGTGTAACGAGCAGCTTTAGTCTGCAAGATTCTTGCCTCTATCTTGTTGTAGGAAAAACCCAATCTTTGATATCTAAATGATTGGAGTCATCCAAGACATGGATTTAGTCGTAGCTATGGCCTAATCGGCGAGTTTATGCTGGGAACTTCGATGTATTTGACTGAAATACGGTCCAGCACATCAAGTCTAGTGATAAGGCTACTTTGCCAAGCATCCGTAATTGAATCACTATCTCTCAGGCTTTCCTAATCGTAAAATGCTTGAAGGTTCAGTGCAGCATGTTAGGTAATGCCCTAGAGCCAATCAATTATGGTAGAATTGACTCTTTGTAATAATGTTCATTAATCAAATAAAAGCATTTTATTTTATACCGCGTAAATCATTATATTGCAATATTTATTGATATATGTCCTTAGAATGGTAGAACCGTGACGAGGGTATCAAGTGTTCAAATCTTGATAGTGAACCCTATGAGCACATATGGTGGCCATTCTAGAAACGTCCGTAGCCCCATATATTTCTAAGTAAGGGCACAGATAAACGGTAGGCTATCATAGTGTTGAACGACCCTGTGAAAGGCAGTGACGACCTCACTGTCGGTTGTTTGGTAACAACCTGGTGCAACACAGGGGTGCTTGTTAGGAGAATACACCGCAGCAGTTCACTGACTGACCCACAGAGGTTCATATGGTGATAACCCCAGTGTCTATGGAACAATCCTCTAACAATGGTGGTGCGGTGATCCTTAGACTTGAGATCACCGGACCTTGTGCACGATTGGTCAGTTTGACACTAGCCTAACGCATTTCTTTTCAGAGCTTCATACGGTGGTGATTGGCTGCATCAGGAGTGTATCAAGACTATGGTGGATTGAAAGGATTCATCACTCCCGGTACAGAGAATTATCTCACGGCCAATTCAGTTATGGCAATGACACTAAAACTGTGGCCAAGTGGGATTGAGTTGTTTCTATCCAGTTTATAATACGGGTCATTGGTCCAGAAACTGAATAATAATATCGAGAGTAACGAAGGTTGACACTATTTCTTGCCTTCGTCTCGTGAGATAACGATGATGAAAGATCAAATTGTACGGTAACCATATCGTTGAAAGGTAGCTACTTTGCTGAATCCGAATCTATCGGTGGCCATGATGCCTTGCTAGGGGCCAATCTTGGTCGTGTATAGTGAGACGATTAATTGGTGTTAATCGCGATACTATCCACTACCGGTATGATGAGAAGCCTTGGGTCACACACATAGAAGATAATTAAGAGCCAAGAAGAAAGAAGGCGTTTTCGTCTTTTTGGCGAAGGGTATTTTGGTATTTTCATAGTGCAATTAATTTGCTGAGGTCGTAGCCTTTTATTTAATTTGTTAAAAAATTAAATAAGTGAATTACGTTAAATGTGTGTTCGCACATATTTAATTAAATCATCATTATTGTTAAATGTTAATTAATATTAATTGTTTTTAATTGAGAATGATGAATTAAATTAAAATATCTATTGGGAGTGTTTGGCAAATGGGGGTGTTTGGGTTGGAGCCCAAGCCCTTCCATTGGGAATAGGGAAACTAAAATAACAGTATAAGAAAGTTTTAGTTGAAAAATAAAAGGGGTTTTTTATTATTCCATTTTTCATTGAAAGAAAAAACTCCTGCCCCAACACACTCTCCACGCCACTTTCACTGTTTGATTGAAAATCAAACTTTTCTTTTGTTCTTTTGATTCTTAAGGCCAAGGAGGACCTAGCAAATCCCTCTTGGTTCTTGTTGATTGTCTTCGTGTGACCTCTACGGTTCGATCCTACACTGGATCGGTAGCAAACACGTTCAGAACAATATTGGGGGGCCTCCAAACGTGGGTATGTTTCTAAACCTTGATGATTTTTCTGCAGATTTGATTTTTTATATAAACTGTAATTTTGTACCCATATTTGGTTCTAAGGAACGATCATACACTTTTTTTTGTTTTCCGTTGCGTAACTGGGTCGTTTACTAACACGGCATTGGCTCTCTCCAGTAACTGATCATATCTCTTTTTTTGCTTGATACTCTCCTAGAATCTGATTAACTACCAACTGGGGTTGCTATTGACGTCGATCATATATGAACCCATCTCTCTTGCTAGTCGCAGACCAGCAAATAGCATCCATACTCGGCCTCATTATTAGTAGCTTTGAATCCAAACCTAAGGGCTCTAATAAGTGAGTTCCTTCAGGACTAATAAGTAGAAGACCACTCTGACTCTTCTTCTGTTGGAAGACCTATCAACATAGAGACTCCAAGTTGATAAGTTTCAAACAGTTTCTTGGATAACTTCATTATCTGGTTGTTTGGCTTGTTATCTAGCTAATAGAACTCCAAAATAAAATCAGCAACAGCTTACCCTTTGATTGTTGCTTTTGGTCTATAATGTAGATCGAACTGACTTAGTTTCACAGCCCACTAAGCAATTTACCTAAAGCCTTTGGCTTTTGAAGGACCCGCCTGATGGGTAATTGTCACTACCTGGCTGGGTGGTAGAAGTAGTATCCTTTGGTCTCATTTGGATACCCCACAAATACACATTTACAGGATTTTGGGCCCAGCTTGTTCGAAGTCAATTTCTGAACATAAGCTTCGCAACCCCAAATCCTTAGATAAGACAAGTTGGGCTTTCGCCCACTCCATAATTCATATGGAGTCTTATCTACAAACTTTGACGGCACATGGTTCAAAATGTGAGCCGTAGTCTCTAAGGCATAACCCTAGAACGATGCAAGTAAATCACTAAAACTTATCATGGACCTAACCATGTCAAGTAAGGTCCTGTTCCTCCTTTCTAACACTCCATTGTGTTGGGGTGTATAAGGAAGGGTGAGTTGTGATACTATCCCACATTCCTTCAGGTGCTCTGAAAACCCTGAGCTTAAGTATTCAGCTCCTCGATCCGACCAAAGAGTTTTAATACTTTTGTCCAACATATTCTGTACTTTATTCCTGAATTCCTTGAATTTATCAAAGGCTTCAGATTTATGTCTCATAAAGTAGACATAACCATATCTATTGAAATCATCAGTAAATGTGATTAAGTATGAATATCCACCTCTGGCCTTAACTGTTAGTGGACCACATACATCACTATGGATGATGTCTAATAGCTCAGTAGCCCTTTCACCTTGTCCTGTGCAGGGAGACTTGGTCATCTTGCCTAACAGGCACGACTCACATACCTCAAATGATTGAAAGTCAAAAGGGTCCAAAACTCTATCCCTTTGAAGTTTTGCAAAGCAATTCTTATTAACATGACACAATCTACAATGCCAGATAGATCTCTGGTTTTGATTGCCATGTTTAGCTTTCTTGGTTTCAACATTGAGAATATCTTTATTGTTTAAGTCAAGAACATATCATCCATTATATAACCTCGTAATTCCAAATAGAATACCATTCAAACTAAAGGACAACAATCCATTAGATATCTCAAAATGATAACCCATATTATCCAAAACGGATACTGAAATAATATTTCTAGAAATAGAAGGTATGTGATAACAGTTATGCAGTTCCAACAACAAGCCCGTAGGCAAACATAAACAGTAAGTCCCTACAGCCAATACAGCCACATGTGCTCCATTTCCAACCCATAGGTCCACCTCTCCCTTGGCGAGCATTCTACTCTGCCTTAGTCCCTACACATCAGTACAAATGTGAGTACCACATCCTGTGTCAATGACCCAAGATGTTGAGGGAGAGAAGTTAATCTCAATCATAAACATACCTGAAGTCATAGCATCTGACTTCTTATTGCTTGTGAGGAAAGCCTTGCAGTGTTTCCTCTAATAGCTAGGCTTGCCACAAAAGAAGTAGACTACTTTACCCTTCCCTATGCCACTCTTAGGGCCAAGAGCAACCTCTCCTTTGGGCTTAGGCTTGGGTTTGGCCTTGGCCTTACCTTTGCCATTACCCTTTCCTTTACTAGCAGCAACCAATAAAATAGGCTTGGACTTCTTCAAGTCCTGCTCTACAGTCCTCAACATGTTCAAAAGTTTCAATAGGGTTTTCACCATCATGTTATATTGAAATTCATTATGAACAGTGCATAAGAGTCAGGCAAGGATTGCAGAATCAAATCCATTTGTAATTCTGCATCCAACTCAAATCCCAAAGTCTCAAGCCTCTCTATGTTCTCGATCATCTTGAGCACATGAGGACCAACTTGGGCTCCCTCAGTCAAACGACTCCCAAACAGTGCTTTCGACACCTTGTACCTCTCATGTCGAGCATTTCCTTCGAAAAGCTCCTTGAGGTGTAGAATAATGGAAGCAGCGTCCATATTCTCATGCTGCTTTTGCAGCACAAGTGTCATCGATGCTAACATCAAGCATTGAATGCCATCAACATCATCAAGGAACTTTTGATAAGTATCCTTTACTTCATGAGTGGCATCAGGATCAGGCCCAGCCATGTATGGCTTTTCAAGGATATAAATTTCTTTTCCGACTTGAGTATAATCCAAAGATTACAATACTAGTCTGAGGAATTGGATCCATCCAACCTGTTTTCTTTCTCGATTATCGGTCGCAGGTTCATAATGCTCATTTTGGTGAATCTACAATTGCAGAAAAGATAAAGTCATTATAAAGTTCATTATTATTTAATATGGTCTTTTATTAAACGATGCTCCCACTATTTTACTCAAGTCAATAGCCCTTACTATTAACTCGGGAAAGCCCGTTGACTTTCCTAGTGGACCGAGATCCCATCCTGCCCATTTCAAACCTTCGCTTTGGCGAACAAGCCAAAATGAGTTGATTAGGTAGGCCAACAAACTTAATCCACACCAGTTGATAGCTCCCACTATCAACCTCAAATGTGAAAAAGCCAACAAGCCAATCACACAATCCAATGGCTCCAACCATTGTCCTCAAGTGTGATTCTCAGTATCAGTAGAGTGGACACTACATGTCACCACGTACACATAATATGTGTACTGCTCTACTATGCCTATGACGCGTTTATCAACCTTCGCTTTGGCGAACAAGCAAAACCGTCATTTTAAGTCGACCCATCACCATTAAGGAAAACTCCAATGAATTTTAACCTCCCACTGGTAGAAGTGTACCCTTCGCTTTGGCGAACAAGGTTTCGACGAACAGTGGTTTGATTAAAACCATGGTGATGGAAGGCTTAGGTGACTTAATATACTTAGTTGAGGGGTTTGTTATTTAATGTCTCATCAGATTATTATCTTTGTTAGAATGACATTGTTTGGCATGTTATTCAACATTCAACCTTAGCATGCATTCTAAACAAAATATTAAACGTGCCGGTACATGGCCTAACTAAAACCGATCTCCTCGAGCCTAGAGGGATCGGTGGGTCACCTAGGGATCCTGTAACAAATATCTTGAGTCTTCAAGTATGGTTGCCTCGTCCTTCGCTCCGTCTCCAGGTACATTACAAAAACATCATTCTAAATTTACAATAAAATTAATATTAAACTAATTTTACATCAACAAATTTAGAAACCTCGATTTACATTCGAGGGGAATGAGATGAGAAAAGAATGTACATTAAGAAGAAGAGAGAAGGCAGGACACGCAGGCCCTATTTAAAATATTACAGCCATACATACCCAAAATAATTTAAAACATTCACCCTTAGGTCTAAGGCTCATGTACCGCGCACCATGCAATATACAAACAAGTACAAAGCATACATTTCAAAAACAATCAATTTTTGAATTGGGTGGGTTAATTAATTAATTACCCTCTTAAATGTGCAGAATGTACATTGGCTTTATAGGTTATTAAAACTGCAGATTAGTCCCTTTCAGGAAAAAAAAAAATACAGAATGGGAAAACTACATCCTTCGCCGCGGCGAAGGTTTTATCTTCGCCGCGGCGAGGATTTACAGTATGCATTTCGCTCTGGCATACTTCGCCGCGGCGAAGGTTTTATCTTCGCCGCGGCGAGGATTTAAATTAGGTCTAGCCGCCACAGATTTCGCCGCGGCGAAGGTTTTATCTTCGCCGCGGCGAAACTGTCCAGAGGCTCCTCGCCGCGGCGAAGCTAAAGCTTCGCCGCGGCGAAACCTGGAAATCCCCAATTCCTACAGTTCACGTTTTTGCAGTTTTTTGTGTATAAACACTAATCCAAATCAAATCAAACGCACACGCGTTCAACCAGGATATTAACCAACCAATATAACATTCATCAACACATTTTAAACCAGTTTATCATTTGAATCATTCATGCATAAACTGATTTTTCAGATTTTACAGATTTTTCAAAAACTGGGTTTTTCATGGCAGATTCATCAAGGCAGCATGTTATCAACAAATACATGTATCAACCATTCAATAACTGTAAATCTAGTACCCTAAGGCTCTGATACCACTGTTAGGAAACGACCCGGTTGCGCAGCGGAAAACAAAAATTTTACAACTACGGATCGTTCCTTAGAACCCAAAATCAGGGCATAGATTTTACAGTTTATGCATAATATGAATCTGCAGAAAAATAAATCCAAAGGTTTAGATTTATACCCACGTTTGGAGGCTCCACCAATGTTGTCTCTGAATGTGTTTGCTACCGATCCAAGTGTAGGATCGAACCAAGAAGTCCACACGAAGACAACCACCAAGAACCAAGGAGGGATTTGCTAGATCCTCCTTGGCCTTAAGAAATCAAGAAGAAGATCAGTATTTGATTTTTCAATCAAACAGTGAGATTGGCGTGAGAGAGTGTATAAGGGGCTGCTGTGTTTTCTTTTAAAATTAAAGAATGAATCACACACTATTCTTTTTATAGGCAAACCAAGTTGCCCTATTCCCACATGGAATGGGCTTGGGCTCCAACCCAAACACCCCATGTTGCCAAACACTCCCAATTTGATATTTTAATTTAATTCATCATTATCTTAATTAAAATCAATTAATATTTAATTAACATTTAACAATAATGATGATTTAATTAAATATGTGCGAACACACATTTAACCGTAATTTCACTTATTTAATTTTTTAACAAATTAAATAATAGGCTACGACCTCAGCAAATTTAATTGCACTGTGAAATTACCAAAATACCCTTTTGCCTAAAAAGACGAAAACGCCCTTCTTTCTTCTTGGCTCTTAAATTATCTTCTATGTGTGTGACCCATAGGCTCCTCATCATACCGGTAGTGTATAGTATCGCGATTAACACCAATTAATCGTCTCACTAATACACAGACCAAGATTGGCCCCTAGCAAGGCATCATGGCCACCCGATAGATTCGGATTCAGCAAAGTAGCTACCTGTCAACGATATGGTTACCGTACAATACGATCCTTTCATCATACGTTATCTCGACGAGACGAAGGCATAGAAATAGTGTCAACCTTCGGTTACTCTCGATATTATATATTCAGTTTCTGGACCAATGACCCGTATTATAATCTGGATAGAGCAACAACTCAATCCCACTGTGGCCACAGTTTTAGTGTCATTGCCATATACTGAATTGCGCCGTGAGATAACTTCTCCCGTACCCGGGAGTGATGAATCCTTTGTCAATCCACCATAGTCTTGATACACTCCTTGATATAGCCAATCACCACCGTACTGACAGCTCTGAATAGAACTGCGTTAGGCTAGTGTCAAACTGTACCAATCGGTGCACAAGGCACTCCGGTGATCTCAAGTCTAAGGATCACATGCACCACCATTCGTTAGAGGATTTGTTCCATAGACACTGGGGTTACCATCCATATGGAATCCTCTGGTGGGTCAGTCCAGTGAACTTGCTGCGGTATATCCGCCTACAACAAGCACCCATGTGTTGCACCAGGTTGTCACCAAACAACCTTGACAAGTGAGATCAGTCACTGCCTTTCGACAGGGTCGTTCAACACTATGATAGCCTTACCGTATTATCTGTGCCCTTACTTCAGAATAATACTGGGGCTACGGACGTTTCTAGAATGGCCACCATATGTGCTCATAGGGTTCTCACTATCAAGATTTGAAACACTTGATACCCTCGTCACGGTTCTACCATTCTAAGGACATATATCAATACATATTGCAATAATAATGATTTACGCGATATAGAATAAAATGCCTTTTATTATTGATTAATGAACATTATTACAAAGAGTCAATTCTACAATAATTGATTGGCTCTAGGGCATCTACTCTAACAATCTCCCACTTGCACTATAGCCAATCATTCATGTATTTAATACCAAATGATTTCAAGTGCCTTTCATGCTTCTGCTGCGACAGAGGCTTTGTCAGTGGATCTGCGAGATTGTCGTCAGTATGCACTTTACTAATCTGCACGTCTTTCCTCTCAACTATCTCTCTGATGAGATGGAATCGTCTGAGTATGTGTCTGGACTTCTGATGAGACCGTGGTTCCCTAGCTTGAGCAATTGCTCCATTGTTGTCACAATAGATGTCTATAGGATCAACAATCGTAGGAACCACACCAAGTTCAGTGACGAACTTCTTAATCCAGACTGCCTCCTTGGCCGCATCTGACAATGCAATATACTCAGCCTCCATTGTAGAGTCCGCTACAGTGCTTTGCTTGGAGCTCTTCCAGCTCACTGCACCGCCATTGAGACAAAATACAAACCCTGATTGCGATCGATAATCGTCTTTGTCCGTTTGGAAACTAGCATCACTGTATCCTCTTACAGTGAGCTCATCTTCCCCTCCATAAACCAAGAACATATCCTTAGTCCTCTTCAAGTACTTAAGAATATTCTTGACAGCCATCCAGTGACGCTCACCTGGATCCGATTGATATCTACTACAAGTGCTCAAAGCACATGAGACATCAATCCGAGTACATAGCATGGCATACATGATGGATCCAATTGCTGATGCATATGGGATCCTCTTCATCCTATCTCTCTCATCTTGTGTTTTAGGACACAATTCCTTAGAGAGATAAACACCATGTGACATCGGAAGAAATCCTTTCTTGGATTCTTCCATACTGAATCGTTTCAGTACTTTGTCAATATATGCACTCTGACTTAGGCCAAGCAACCTACGCGATCTATCACGATAGATCTTTATACCAAGGATGTAGGCTGCTTCCCCTAAGTCTTTCATGGAGAAGCACTTGGATAACCAAGTCTTTACCGACTGCAAGTTCGGTATATCATTCCCGATCAGAAGTATGTCATCGACATACAACACTAGGAATGCTACTGCGCTCCCACTCACTTTCTTGTAAACACAGGGCTCATCTTCGTTTTTGATAAAACCGAATTCTTTTACGGCCTCATCAAAACGAATGTTCCAGCTCCTTGAAGCTTGCTTGAGTCCATAAATGGATCTCTGCAACTTGCATACCTTATTAGCTTGACTATCAAGAACGAAACCATCAGGTTGTGTCATATACACATCCTCCTCAAGGTTTCCGTTCAGGAAAGCAGTTTTGACATCCATTTGCCAAATCTCATAGTCATGATATGCAGCAATTGCAAGCATAATCCGGATGGATTTAATCATGGCAACCGGCGAAAAGGTTTCTTCATAGTCAATGCCATGAATTTGTTTGAAACCTTTGGCAACCAGCCGTGCTTTATAAGTATGCACGTTGCCATCCATGTCAGTCTTCTTCTTGAAGACCCATTTACACCCTATGGGTTTTACCCCTTCAGGTGGTTCCACCAGAGACCACACTTGGTTCTGGTACATGGAGTCCATCTCAGATTTCATGGCTTCAAGCCATTTAACGGAATCTGGATCCGATATAGCGTCTTCGTAGGTTCTGGGTTCATCGTCTTGGTAGACCAGTACGTCACCATGTTGAGTCACGAGATAACCGTATCTCTCGGGCTCATGGCGTACTCTCCCAGATCTACGTAGCTCCTGTGCTACCTGAGGTGGTTCACTTTGATCCACAATTTGTGGAGTAACCTCCTCATGATGCTCAACCACTTCTTGTGGCACATCATCCCGTCCTTCGTCTAGTATATCTTGTGGTTCTAGAACTTCATCGAGTTCTACTTTTCTCCCACTAGTACTTCTTAGAAAATATTCCTTTTCTAGGAAGACACCAGATCGAGCAACAAAAATTTTGCGCTCTTCTGGGTGGTAGAAATAGTATCCTTTGGTCTCCTTTGGATACCCCACAAATATACATTTACAGGATTTTGGGCCCAGCTTGTTCGAAGTCAATTTCTTAACATAAGCTTCGCAACCCCAAATCCTTAGATAAGACAAGTTGGGCTTTCGCCCACTCCATAGCTCATATGGAGTCTTATCTACAGACTTTGACGGCACACGGTTTAAAACGTGAGTCGCAGTCTCTAGGGCATAACCCCAGAACGATGCAGGTAAATCACTAAAACTCATCATGGACCTAACCATGTCAAGTAAGGTCCTATTCCTCCTTTCTGACACTCCATTGTGTTGGGGTGTATAAGGAGGGGTGAGTTGTGATACTATCCCACATTCCTTCAGGTACTCAGAAAACCCCGAGCTTAAGTATTCACCTCCTCGATCCGACCGAAGAGCTTTAATACTTTTGCCCAACATATTCTGTACTTCATTCCTGAATTCCTTGAATTTATCAAAGGCTTCAGATTTATGTCTCATAAGGTAGACATAACCATATCTACTGAAATCATCAGTAAATGTGATGAAGTATGAATATCCACCTCTGGCTTCAACTGTTAGTGGACCACATACATCACTATGGATGATGCCTAACAGTTCAGTAGCCCTTTCACTTTGTCCTGTGAAAGGAGACTTGGTCATCTTGCCTAAAAGGCATGACTCGCATACCTCAAATGACTGGAAGTCAAAAGGGGCCAAAACTCCATCCCTTTGAAGTTTTGCAATGCGAGTCTTATTAACATGACACAATCTACAATGCCAGAGATATGTTTGGTTTTGATCGCTATGTTTAGCTTTCTTGGTTTCAATATTGAGAATATCTTTATTGTTTAAATCAAGAACATATAATCCATTATATAACCTTGCAATTCCAAATAGAATACCATTCAAACTAAAGGACAACAATCCATTAGATATCTCAAAATGATACCCCATATTATCCAAAACGGATACTGAAATAATATTTCTAGAAATAGAAGGTACGTGATAACAGTTATGTAGTTCCAACAATAAGCCCGTAGGCAAAGATAAACAATAAGTCCCTACAGCTAATGCAGCCACATGTGCTCCATTTCCAACTCGTAGGTCCACCTCTCCCTTGGCGAGCACTCTACTCTGCCTTAGTCCCTGCACATCAGTACAAATGTGAGTACCACATCCTGTGTCCATGACCCAAGATGTTGAGGGAGAGAAGTTAATCTCAATCATGAAAGTACCTGAAGTCGTAGCCTCTGACTTCTTCTTGCTTGCGAGGAAAGCCTTGCAGTGTTTCCTCCAGTGGCCAGGCTTGCCACAAAAGAAGCAGACTACCTTGCCCTTTCCTATGCCACTCTCAGGCCCAAGAGCAACCTGTCCTTTGGGCTTGGGCTTGGGTTTGGCCTTGGCCTTACCCTTGCCGTTACCCTTTGCTTTACTGGCAGCAACCAGTAAAACAGGCTTGGACTTTTTCAAGTCCTGCTCTGCAGTCCTCAGCATGTTCAGAAGTTCTGACAGGGTTTTCTCCATCGTGTTCATATTGAAATTCATTATGAACGGAGCATATGAGTCAGGCAAGGATTGCAGAATTAAATCCATTTGTAATTCTGCATCCAAGCCACATCCCAAAGTCTCAAGCCTCTCAATGTGCTCGATCATCTTGAGCACATGAGGACCAACTTGGGCACCCTCAGTCAGACGACTCCCAAACAGTGCTTTCGACACCTTGTACCTCTCATGTCGAGCATTTGTTTCATAAAGCTCCTTGAGGTGTAGAATTATGGAAGAAGCATCCATATTCTCATGCTGCTTTTGCAGCATAGGTGTCATCGATGCTAACATCAAGCATTGTACGCTATCAGCATCATCAAGGAACTTTTGATAAGTATCCTTAACTTCCTGAGTGGCATCAGGATCAGGCTCAGCCATGTATGGCTTTTCAAGGATATACAATTTCTTTTCTGACTTAAGTATAATCCGAAGATTACGATACCAGTCTGAGAAATTGGATCCATCCAACCTGTTTTCTTTTTCGATTATCGGTCGCAGGTTCATAATACTCATTTTCGGTGAATCTACAATTGCAGAAAAGATAAAGTTATTATAAAGTTCATTATTATTTAATATGGTCTTTTATTAAACGATGCTCCCACTATTTTACTCAAGCCAATAGCCCTCACTATTAACTCGGGAAAGCCCGTTGGCTTTCCTAGTGGACCGAGATCCCATCCTGCCCATTTCAAACCTTCGCTTTGGCGAACAAGCCAAAATGGGTTGATTAGGTAGGCCAACAAACTTAATCCACACCAATTGATAGCTCCCACTATCAACCTCAAATGTGAAAAAGCCAACAAGCCAATCACACAATTCAATGGCTCCAACCATTGTCCTCAAGTGTGATTCTCAGTATCAGTAGAGTGGACACTACATGTCACCACGTACACATAATATGTGTACTGCTCTACTATGCCTATGACGCGTTTATCAACCTTCGCTTTGGCGAACAAGCAAAACCGTCATTTTAAGTCGACCCATCACCATTAAGGAAAACTCCAATGAATTTTAACCTCCCACTGGTAGAAGTGTACCCTTCGCTTTGGCGAACAAGGTTTCGACGAACAGTGGTTTGATTAAAACCATGGTGATGGAAGGCATACGTGACTTAATATACTTAGTTGAGGGGTTTGTTATTTAATGTCTCATCAGATTATTATCTTTGTTAGAATGACATTGTTTGGCATGTTATTCAACATTCAACCTTAGCATGCATTCTAAACAAAATATTAAACGTGCCGGTACATGGCCTAACTAAAACCGATCTCCTCGAGCCTAGAGGGATCGGTGGGTCACCTAGGGATCCTGTAACAAATATCTTGAGTCTTCAAGTATGGTTGCCTCGTCCTTCGCTCCGTCTCCAGGTACATTACAAAAACATCATTCTAAATTTACAATAAAATTAATATTAAACTAATTTTACATCAACAAATTTAGAAACCTCGATTTACATTCGAGGGGAATGAGATGAGAAAAGAATGTACATTAAGAAGAAGAGAGAAGGCAGGACACGCAGGCCCTATTTAAAATATTACAGCCATACATACCCAAAATAATTTAAAACATTCACCCTTAGGTCTAAGGCTCATGTACCGCGCACCATGCAATATACAAACAAGTACAAAGCATACATTTCAAAAACAATCAATTTTTGAATTGGGTGGGTTAATTAATTAATTACCCTCTTAAATGTGCAGAATGTACATTGGCTTTATAGGTTATTAAAACTGCAGATTAGTCCCTTTCAGGAAAAAAAAAAAAAGAATGGGAAAACTACATCCTTCGCCGCGGCGAAGGTTTTATCTTCGCCGCGGCGAGGATTTACAGTATGCATTTCGCTCTGGCATACTTCGCCGCGGCGAAGGTTTTATCTTCGCCGCGGCGAGGATTTAAATTAGGTCTAGCCGCCACAGATTTCGCCGCGGCGAAGGTTTTATCTTCGCCGCGGCGAAACTGTCCAGAGGCTCCTCGCCGCGGCGAAGCTAAAGCTTCGCCGCGGCGAAACCTGGAAATCCCCAATTCCTACAGTTCGCGTTTTTGCAGTTTTTTGTGTATAAACACTAATCCAAATCAAATCAAACGCACACGCGTTCAACCAGGATATTAACCAACCAATATAACATTCATCAACACATTTTAAACCAGTTTATCATTTGAATCATTCATGCATAAACTGATTTTTCAGATTTTACAGATTTTTCAAAAACTGGGTTTTTCATGGCAGATTCATCAAGGCAGCATGTTATCAACAAATACATGTATCAACCATTCAATAACTGTAAATCTAGTACCCTAAGGCTCTGATACCACTGTTAGGAAACGACCCGGTTGCGCAGCGGAAAACAAAAATTTTACAACTACGGATCGTTCCTTAGAACCCAAAATCAGGGCATAGATTTTACAGTTTATGCATAATATGAATCTGCAGAAAAATAAATCCAAAGGTTTAGATTTATACCCACGTTTGGAGGCTCCACCAATGTTGTCTCTGAATGTGTTTGCTACCGATCCAAGTGTAGGATCGAACCAAGAAGTCCACACGAAGACAACCACCAAGAACCAAGGAGGGATTTGCTAGATCCTCCTTGGCCTTAAGAAATCAAGAAGAAGATCAGTATTTGATTTTTCAATCAAACAGTGAGATTGGCGTGAGAGAGTGTATAAGGGGCTGCTGTGTTTTCTTTTAAAAATTAAAGAATGAATCACACACTATTCTTTTTATAGGCAAACCAAGTTGCCCTATTCCCACATGGAATGGGCTTGGGCTCCAACCCAAACACCCCATGTTGCCAAACACTCCCAATTTGATATTTTAATTTAATTCATCATTATCTTAATTAAAATCAATTAATATTTAATTAACATTTAACAATAATGATGATTTAATTAAATATGTGCGAACACACATTTAACCGTAATTTCACTTATTTAATTTTTTAACAAATTAAATAATAGGCTACGACCTCAGCAAATTTAATTGCACTGTGAAATTACCAAAATACCCTTTTGCCTAAAAAGACGAAAACGCCCTTCTTTCTTCTTGGCTCTTAAATTATCTTCTATGTGTGTGACCCATAGGCTCCTCATCATACCGGTAGTGTATAGTATCGCGATTAACACCAATTAATCGTCTCACTAATACACAGACCAAGATTGGCCCCTAGCAAGGCATCATGGCCACCCGATAGATTCGGATTCAGCAAAGTAGCTACCTGTCAACGATATGGTTACCGTACAATACGATCCTTTCATCATACGTTATCTCGACGAGACGAAGGCATAGAAATAGTGTCAACCTTCGGTTACTCTCGATATTATATATTCAGTTTCTGGACCAATGACCCGTATTATAATCTGGATAGAGCAACAACTCAATCCCACTGTGGCCACAGTTTTAGTGTCATTGCCATATACTGAATTGCGCCGTGAGATAACTTCTCCCGTACCCGGGAGTGATGAATCCTTTGTCAATCCACCATAGTCTTGATACACTCCTTGATATAGCCAATCACCACCGTACTGACAGCTCTGAATAGAACTGCGTTAGGCTAGTGTCAAACTGTACCAATCGGTGCACAAGGCACTCCGGTGATCTCAAGTCTAAGGATCACATGCACCACCATTCGTTAGAGGATTTGTTCCATAGACACTGGGGTTACCATCCATATGGAATCCTCTGGTGGGTCAGTCCAGTGAACTTGCTGCGGTATATCCGCCTACAACAAGCACCCATGTGTTGCACCAGGTTGTCACCAAACAACCTTGACAAGTGAGATCAGTCACTGCCTTTCGACAGGGTCGTTCAACACTATGATAGCCTTACCGTATTATCTGTGCCCTTACTTCAGAATAATACTAGGGCTACAGACGTTTCTAGAATGGCCACCATATGTGCTCATAGGGTTCTCACTATCAAGATTTGAAACACTTGATACCCTCGTCACGGTTCTACCATTCTAAGGACTGTCAGAGTAGATGCCCTAGAGCCAATCAATTATTGTGGAATTGACTCTTTGTAATAATGTTCATTAATCAATAATAAAAGGCATTTTATTCTATATCACGTAAATCATTATTATTGCAATATGTATTGATATATGGATGGTAACCCCAGTATCTATGGAACAAACCCTCTAACGAATGGTGGTGCATGTGATCCTTAGACTTGAGATCACCAGAGCGCCTTGTGCACCGATTGGTACAGTTTGACAGTAGCCTAACACAGTTCTTTTCAGAGCTGTCAATACGGTGGTAATTGACTGCATCAAGGAGTGTATCAAGACTATGGTGGATTAACAGAGGATTCATCACTCCCGGGTATGGGAGAAGTTACCTCACGGCACAATTAAATATATAGCAGTGACACTAAAACTGTGGCCACAGTGGGATTGAGTTGTTGCTCTATCCAGTTTATAATACGGGTCATTGGTCCAGGGACTGAATACATAATATCGAGAGTAACCGAAGGTTGACACTATTTATATGCCTTCGTCTCGTCGAGATAACGTATGATGAAAGGATCGAATTGCACGATAACCATATCGTTGATAGGTAGCTACTTTGCTAAATCCGAATCTATCGGGTGGCCATGATGCCTTGCTAGGGGCCAATCTTGGTCTGTGTATTAGTGAGACGATTAATTGGTTTTAATCACGATACTATACACTGCCAATATGATGAGGAGTCTATGGGTCACACACATAGAAGATAATTTAAGATCCAAGAAGAAAGAAGGGTGTTTTCGTCTTTTTAGGCGAAATGGTATTTTGGTAATTTCACAGTGTAATTAAATTTGTTGAGGTCGTAGCCTTTATTTAATTTATTTATTAGAAAAATTAAATAAGTGAAATTACGCTTAAATATATGTTTGCATATATTTAATTAAATCATCATTATTGTTAAATGTTATATATATATATATATTAATTGAGTTTAATTGAGATAATGATGAAATTAATAAAATACCTAATTAGGGGGTGTTTGGGTTGGAGCCCAAACATATTCCATATGGGAATAGGGCATTAAGGTTTTACCATAAAAGAAAAGTTAAATGTAAAAATTATAAGTTTTTTATTTAGTTGAATTTTCTTTGTGAAACCAAAACACACAGCAGCCCCACCTTCACTTTTTTTTTGGATAAGGTAAGTATGTATAAAAGACCAAAAATGTACAAATACGAGGGGCATACCCCAAGAGGATGACTGATAACTTTCAGTCAAAAACCCGTGGGAAAACCCACAAAGTCACAAACAGCATAAAGAGAGCACGCAGGCTCCCCACAAAGCAAGAAGATGCCATAAATAACAAGCCACAAACCGGCATAAAAGAGCACGCAGGCTCACCACAAACACAAAGCCACAAACCGGCACAAAAGAGCACGCAGGCTCCTTACAAAGCTAATCAGGAAGATGCCATATCCCACGGAGCTGAGTCGAGATCTCGTACTTAGGTGCTAGACCCAAAATCTTGGCCCGAATTAGATCACAAATAGCTAAGACAATATCTCTGCGAGAGCTACAATGCTAACGAAACACGCGATTATTCCGTTCAAACCATAGGAAATAAACTGTGGCTGAAAGGACCAACCGGGAAAGAAGGTGGTTGAAGTCACCTTTTCGTCAGAGATGCAAGCTAGCCCACTGAAGCAGAGGGAGCCAGGAGAGAGTAGGCCATGTAGAGAGCGTCCTGGTAGTGACCTCCCGTCAAACATAATTGGAAAAGTCACAGCTGAAAAACAAATGGTCATGGGTCTCTGTAGCTGATCTGCATAAAACACACCGGGAGGATGTAATGACACCATGAGAGCTGAGCCGGTCCATGGTGTGAAGCTGACCAAGAGAAGCGAGCCAGAGAATGAAAGAGTGACGTGGAATATGCCCGGGAAACCACAAGAGATGATGAATCGAGTTCACATCCCGTTTGTCTCGCAACACATTCCAGGATGAATCAATAGAGAAACGTCCAGACGGATGGCCCTTCTACACAAGATGATCAGGATGACTCGCTAAAGGCTGCACTGTAATAGAGTCCCAGATATGCTGAAGGTCTACACTGCCCGAAGGAAAGTCCCACAAACCATCCCGAATAATGTCTGAAACCCGAGCATCCCATGGCAAACCAGTGAAAGTCAAGGTTTTAAAAGGGAGCAAGTCACACAGAGGACCCTGCAGAAGCCAGTGATCTCGCCATAACGTGGTGTCCCTACCATCTCCAATACAAATCATAATAAGACCCCGGCACCAAACCCTGCCAAGTAAAATCTTCCTCCAAGCCCATGAAGCCCCAGAAGTAACTCGGATATGCCAAAAGGACCAACCACGGAGGAGAACCAAACAGGCCCAAGAAGACCATATAGAAGATCTATCAGTAAGTAGCCTCCAAACGTATTTGAGAATAGCCGCCCTATTCCAATCTTGGATCCTCTTAATCCCCAGGCCACCCTCCGTCAATGGATAGCAAACAGAAGACCATGCAACCTTAGCACCAGAAGGGGACAAAGAAGTACCCTTCCAAAGAAACGAAGCCAAAATACTCTCAATCCGTCTAACTGTAGCTGCCGGCAAAAGAAACATGGAGGACCAATAAACCTGTATGGAGAAAAGTACAGACTTAATCAACTGTAGTCGGCCTGCATAGGTCAAAGATGCCGACGTCCATAGCCTAATCCGAGAGAGAATTCGCTCCAACAGAGGCCTACAATCAGAATGTCGAAGGCGGGTAGAGATTAGAGGAACCCCTAGATATCTTACCGGTAACTGGCCCAACTGGAAACCCATGATAGACTGTAACCCAATATGCTCCTCATCTGTAACTCCAGAAAGAAACAACTGGCTCTTCTCTGCATTAGTCACTAATCCAGAAACCTTAGCAAAATAATCCAAGGCCAATTTGATCAAGCTAACAGAGGAAGCATCTGCTCTACAAAACACAATCAAATCATCCGCAAAACACAAATGAGTAATAGCTGCCCGCCTACATCTCCAATGATACTAAAAACTAGGGTTGTGAGAGGTTTCCCAAAAAATACCAGCTAACCCTCCATAGCCAACACAAAAAGGTAAGGAGAAAGAGGGTCCCCCTACCGCACACCCCGGGAGGACCTAAAAAAATCGTGAAGCTCTCCGTTCAGGGCAACAGAGAAATACGGTGTAGAGATACATGTCATGATCCACCTCACCATACGCTCAGGAAAACCCACAGTACGCAATCCCAAAAGGATGAAATCCCAACTCACAGTATCAAAAGCTTTCCGAATATCAACTTTAAGGGCACATCGAGGTGAAGTACCCCCAAGATGATAATTCCGCAAAAGCTCCTGAGTCAGCAAAATATTATCAGAAATCCTTCGACCCAAGACAAAAGCTGACTGGGAAACCCCAATAATATTCGGAAGCACAACTTTAAACCGATTCATAATCACCTTAGAAATGCACTTGTAAAGTACATTACAACAAGATATCGGCCTAAAGTCTGTCATACGACTTGGGCTCTCCACCTTGGGAACCAAAGCAATCCTGGTGGCATTAACACATCTTGGCATTTCATTAGTAGCAAAAAAATGTCTCACTGCATCCCTGAAATCTGTACCAATAATATCCCATGCCCGCTTAAAAAACAAAGATGTGAATCCATCTGGGCCGGGGGATTTATCATCCGGGATAGAGAATAAAGCAATCCTAATCTCATCATCAGTGATAGGAGCAGTCAATGGAGAAATCATATCAGGAGAAATGCGGCCAGAAAAATACCTGGAAGCCTCTGCAATCTGAGGGCGACTAGGGGCAGTAAGAAGATCCTGAAAAAAACCCACCGCCAAACGCCCTAATCCCTGACTGTCAGTAATATGTGTACCATGCCCATCAGTCAAACCGTGGATGCGGTTCCGAACCTGCCTATGGATCAACGACTTATGAAAGAACTTAGTATTCTGATCCCCTAAGTTCAACCACTGAACACGAGACCGCTGCTTAAAGAAAGCCTCCTCATCTCGACAAAGACTGAAATACTGGTTGGCAAGGTTCCTCTCCTCAGAGATACACTCAGTAGAAAAGGGGTCCCGATCCAAATTTCCCTGGGCTGCTGCCCACCGAGCCCGAGCCTCAAGTACCCTGCTGGAGATATGACTGGAAGCCCGAATATGTAAAGCTTTTAGCTTCCGTTTCACTAGCCCCAATTTCTGCGTAAGACGGAACATAGGATTGCCCACAAGAGGCTCGTCCCAGACTGCCTGAACAATATCCCTAAAACTTGCATGATCAGCCCAAAAATTTAGAAATTTAAAAGGGGATGGTACCTTGCCACGGCGGGGACCAAACCGGACGATAATAGAGCTGTGATCTGAAACATCTCGAGGTCGGAACTCTGAAACTGTGCTTGGTCGATCAAGGAACCAAGAAAGTGATGCAAAGACCCAATCGAGCTTTCGTAAAATAAACCCATCGCCCTGTTGACCGTTATGCCAAGTATACCGAAGCCCAGTAAAAGGAACCCCAATCAACTCAGCATCATGGATACATTGGCCAAAATCATCCATATAACCATACCACTCAGGATCACCACCCACTCTGTCAGAAGCTCCCAAGATGGCATTAAAATCACCCAACACAAGCCACGGGAGCCCCTCTGAATCAAACACTGCCGACTGATCCCTAAGGAAATCCCACAGATTGCGGCGATTCCCAGGGTCATTAGAACCATACACAAAAGTAATCCCAAATGAGAACCCCTCAGAAACATGAGTAACCCTGCAAGTAATCTCCTGAAGAGAGCAATGAAGACTATGCACAGAGTAAAGAGAAGAGTCCCAACATACCAGAACACGGCAAGCAATAGAATCTGTCGCATTCGATAAAAACTGCCACGAAGGACAAACAGACGAGACCACCGACTGTAAATGAGACTGCTCAACCTTAGTCTCCAACAAACCAATCAAACCCAAAGAAGAGTCAGAAATCCAATTCCGCACAGCGCGTTGTTTCGAGAAGCCGTTAAGGCCTTTAATATTCCAACTCCCTATCATTGGAATTGGGATAGAAACAAGCTAAGAAATCACTTGAGAGCTGAAGCCCCCGCTTTCCCTGACCTATCCCCTTTGCCAGCCCCACCTTCACTCTCCCACGGTAGATTCATTTTGCCTAGAAATCAATTTCATTGATTTTTCTTTTCTTCTTTATCTTGAAGCCAAAAAGGATCTAGCAAATCCCTCTTTGGTTCTTTTGAGATTGTCTTCGTGTGGACTACGTGGGTTCGATCCTACACTTGGATCAGTAGCAAAACGTTCAAAGACAATCGTGGTGGAGCCTCCAAACGTGCGTATGGTTTCTAAACACAGATTATTAATTTCTGCAGATTGCTTTAATATCAATTGTAAAATTATACACTTGATCTTGGCTCATGTAAACGATCCATATATATACCTTTTTTTTGTTTCCGCTGCGTATACGGAACCGTTTACTAACAAGGACATATATCAATACAGACAATGATGATTTATGCAATATAGTATAAAACGTCTTTTATTGATCAATGAACATTATTACAAAGAGTCAATTCTACAATAATTGATTGGCTCTAAGGCATCTACTCTAACACCAAGAAGCTTAACAGCTCGTGCTTAGAAGTGGCATCAACGAGCTAATCAATTCTGGACAAAGGAAAATTGTCCTTCGGACAGGTTTTGTTGAGATCCGTGAAATCAACACAAATTTGCCATTTATAGTTGGGTTTTTTCGCCAAAACAGGATTGGTGACCCAACTAGGGAGCTTCCCGAATGAACCCGATTGAAAGGAGCTTATCCACCTCAACCGTAAAAGCAGCATAACACTTTATGTCCATAGCTCTTCTCTTTTGGCGAACAGGTATAAATTCACTATTGATGTTGAGTGCTGACATATAACATTTGGGCTGATCTTGACCATGTCATCATGATTCCACACAAAAACACCTATACTCTGTCTGAGGAAGCTTGTTAAATCATTTGCAAGCTGAGGGCTGAGATTGCTTCCGATTCTCAACACATGAGTTGGCTCATTTTGGTTGACTGAAACCTCAAATAAATTCTCAACAGGCCCACCGTGGGAATACTCCTTCTGAACACGAGGACCAATACAGTCTTGCACTAGACCGAGATGTGGTTCAATCCTGCTGATCGTCATTGCCTACTTAGAAATGCCCATAGACCTCCATTTCCCTTTGCATGCCATTTACACTACCCTAACATAGCAATCGCGAGATTTACACTAAGACCCCTTGACTTCCCTACACCCTGTCGGAGTGAGAAATTTCATCTTCAAATGATAGATAGAGGTAACAGCATTAAAGTTCTATAGTAAAGGTCATCATAAGATGCCATTGAAAGCTAACGGACAATCTAATACCAGAAATTTTGTCATTTTAGTCTTCGTGGGTCTCACCCAAAGTGACAAGAAGCGCAATTGTTTCCCTGGGAATCAAATGATCCCCGATAAAGCCATAAAAGGGAATGGAGATAGACTTTAGATCTATCTTCTGTAACTACATTTCCTCAAATGCTCGCTGAAACAAGATGTTCACGATGCTCCCATTATCCACCAACATTCTATGGACTTTGCACCTTCCTATTTCAGATGTGATGACAAGTGCATTCTCATGAGGGTGATGCAATCGTACCACGTCTTTTTCAGAGAAGGTAATCTCTTCTTCTCTGTGCACCTTAGCAGGTCGCAACACCATATTCAAAACACTCACAAGCTCATGTCGAGCCTCTCAAGCGTACTTCTCTTGAGCACCTCGAGAGTTTCCCGCAATATGCGGTCCCCCAAAGGTAGTCCTCACCAAATGGAGACCTTTGCGACCACGACGCTTCCTTCCATCGCCTTCTTGATCCTTCTCCCGAGTGGGAGTTGGACCATCAATATACTCATTGAAGTGCTCCTTTTGAATGAGGTCTTAAATAGCTTGCTTAAGAGCTCGATATTCATCGGAATGGTGCTCATTATCCCGATGATAACGACAATACTTCTTGCTATTTCTTTTAAAAGCAGGATTTTTCATGGGCTTTGGCTCTCCAAGCAGATTAGCTTCTTCTGACTTGTCCAGAACAGCTAAGACCGATGCATTGGATGGAGTAAATAAATTTCAGTCGCTATCGAGACAAGAAACTTAGGCATAGGATTTCTTGGGCTCAAACCGTAGTTATTTTCCCTTCCTCTGATCGTCATTAGCCAATTTGCGTTCAGATCTTCTACTATTCTCTCCCTAGTTTTCCTCTCTTTGACTAGGAGCGCTAGTCAAAGGTGAAAAACCATGAAGAGGTGGCGGAAAAATGATGGAAAGCAGGTAAACAAGACATGCGAGCTAAGATATGGATTATAGGATTCAAAACTTTAAATAAAGCATAAATTAACATTATACCTTCTCCTTAAAGCTTAGGTTTGATGAAGCCAAGATTCAAAGCTGTGAACCCTCCACACTTTAACACCACCTTGAGAGAAAGAGAGGGTGGCTGAACCTAAGAGAGAACTTGTGTTTTTCTTTTGAGTGAACAATGAACAACTTGACCTAAAATGCAACCATTTGCATTTATATACACATGGGTCATTTTGTAATTCCTTCTTTTCACTTGTATACCCTAATAAAATCTTATTCTAAAAGGAACCCAAGCATTTATTAATTTGGCCTTTGAATAATCAATATTATTCAAGGGCCCATGTAAACTACACCAGTTTACATTAATAACCCGTAAGTTTATGCTTTTGCCCTTTAACTATTAAAAGGTTATTTTAGTTCATCTCATTTATCTTAACGCTATAAGATATAATAATTAAATACAATTAATTATTGTTTGACCATTTTAACCTTTAAAATGTCACGAATAATTTTCAACGTAACAATTACCATTGAAATTCCGTCATTACCCTCAGAAGGTGCTAGCCCTCTTCGGATAATCATTTCTCTCTCTTATCCATCTCTAACTTCTCAAGGCTATTGGTGTGACCATGTAGGTCCACCATGGATTAGCAGTTAGCTGGTTTCAGATGAATCAAGAAACTTGTCCAAAGGCCCAACGACTATGGTAAACATCTAGCAATGTGTCATCGTCCCTAAACCATGATGAAGAAATACTTCATCAAACCCTTTTCAAATCATATGTACCATGCAGGTAAAGTCCCTCTATTGATATATCCTAATCGAGTACGGATTCATGGAACGTCAAAATCCTAAACTTGATTTTCTACCGAATCATCGATCAATATGTCTAAAACTTATCATCACGAACTTACTTTCGAATGACTAATAATAGACTCTAGCTAGAGATTTTGATTTTTGACATTTATCGACGTTTGGCCAAGAACTCGAATCTGAATAGAGTCAGTGGTACTCATGATCCTATATTTCTGAGTCCATGGATCCCGTCTTGACCATCGTTCATTTCCACATATGAACAATCCATGACCAAATAGGCTTTATCATACGAAATATGACTAGTCTCATACTTATACACCGTATGAACCATACGCAACTATATTGGATCCGACCACAATGTCTCAGGTCAAAGGACTACATCATGCACTGATATAACCAAACAATAAATCATTAACTACATGCTTTTCCAAGTGATTTGTCATTATTTGGTCACGTTCAAAAAACAATTCACCAACCGCTAATCTAATGCCCCAGTGACATGACTATCATCGTCATCCATACTTATATCAACTCATGATATCTTTCGAAAGCATCTAGTATGCCTACTATGCAATATAGTTGCCAAAATTATATTGCTTCCATAGGGAACCTTTTGATAAATTCATTTACCGATTAAATGAATCATCTAGACAATTCATATACATACTTTATTTTAAATGCATGACTGAATAAAGGAAGCAATTTATATATATGAATTGAAGAACTCTTTCTTCTATTATTTATGATATATTGATACAAGACAAAATGCTTTGAAACCAACAACACGAATGGTTTCTAAGGCATACACGAACATTCACTAATTGAAGGACCGGGGTCGTAGCAATTTAAAGTAGCCACTGAATTCTCTATTCTAAGATATTTCTTTGTGAGGTTGTAGAAGCAAGTGAGGGAAATATCATCCTCGGATTACAGTTTCTTCCACAGGTCAGTTTGCGGGTGAACTCCAGCAATAATGAGCGTTTGAACTGAATCTTTGGGTGTATTAGTCACCTTATTCAGCTCCCTATGAAATCTATCAATAGAAGACTGGAGAGATTCATTCCTCTCTTGTCGTATGTTGCTGAGGTAGCTCAATGGCATTGAGAACTTATGATTGGCTTGAAAGTGTCTCAAGAATAACAAACTCATCTACTGCCATGAGTTGATAGACCTTGGTGGAGGCAATCTGAACCAATGTTTAGCGTGGGCAGTTAAAGTCACTGCTAAGCAGCGACCTTTTGCCAAGTTAGAAACTTGGTGAAGCTCCATGAGGTCATAAAACTCATAAATATGATCATGCGGATCAGAATTCCCATCAAATGCTCTCATGTCGGGCATTCTAAATCTTGATGAGAGAGGACCAGTCAAAATTGCTGGAGAAAAGAGAGGCGCCTCAACAACCTGCCCCTTCTCATTCTGTTGAGCTTTAATCTAATCTAAGGCTCGTTGTAACTCCTCTATCTAAGGAAGCAGAGCCATCTGAGGAACACTTTTTACAATGTGAGTGCGTTCTCCATGATTGCGATTAAGGAAAGACCGTAGATCGAACTCTTCCCTGCCTTGGTCGAAGCCTTTGACATACCTTTACACATGTTGGCTAGAGCCATGTGAAGGTACTGAATGGCTTAGGGAGTTCACCCGACCTCCGTGGTGGTCAGAACTGACCCTCGGATGGTGAGTATTTCCATCGCAGTGATGGTCGAAACCATCATTCCAACGATAATGGGAATCTCCTTGCCGAGCACTCTTGTGGGGGTGGCTTTGTGATGTAGCATGAGATGGCTGATGATGCGAAATACCACGTAGTTGCAAAGATACAGGTATTCTTCGTGTATCACGACCGATATTCACTAGCCCTTTAGAGCCCTTTGGCCCATTGTTTGCCATTTGTTTCCCTTATTTTTACGCACTATAGTGCGTGTGGTATGAGTTTTTGCCCGTTTCCACACTTTAGCGTGATCTATAAACCTTTTTGAAGGTGGCACCGCCTTATTAGAATTGGCAGTATGACCTAATCTAAACAATCTAACATTTGGTTAACCGTTTAAAGGGTGTTGTTGAACCTTTCCAGGTAATCCATTATAGCTGGATCTGGCTGAGAGATCAAAGGGATGCCTACCACAGTACTTTGGGGAACTGGAGGTACTTTAGGAGGAGTAACATCCTATACTCGAGGGGTCTCCTCGTTATTGGTGCTAGTACACTCGGTTTCAAGACCTTGAGCCATAAGTTCGCTAGTAGATCTGATTGATTAGAAATACTGGATGAAAAGCTGATGTGAAATTTGTGCCCTTCTTCCAGCGCCAAACTTTTGATGCTTGATTCTGATACCAACGACCTAAAACGTGAAAGTACTAAGAGAGTCTTAGAAATTATATGTGAATGATTGACTTTAGAGTTAAGATAAGGATAAAATGCTATTGAATGCAAAGACCGAATAATAAATAAGACAGAGGATTTTTATAGTAGTTCGAATGCTTAAAGTGATTCCTACATCCACTTTTTCTTTTATATAAGTGTGTTACAAGAGGTGGCATATAGCAAACAGTAAACAGAGGTACAATGACTATGTATTCAGAAAAAATATCAAGTTAGTCTCTTTCTCGTAGGTTGTCTTTGCTATTGAATATTGTGAAAATCAGAGAATGGTTGATCTCGAATTTATGAGGGGGAGTTCTCTATTTATAGCCGCTGAATTCAAGGTAATGATTCCAAATCTGCAAGTGGCTAGGTGTCGTGAAAGTCCTTCCTTGCCTCCCATTGGTTGATAACTTAGGAAATATCCTCAAATTATCTAGGGCTTAGACAGGTGTGCGGTCCCCATTCACTCATAGATAAAACTTGAATTTGCTGGGTTGGCGACAGTCATATCCTTTCTGTCTTGGGGTGACATGGCAGCTCCTAGATAGTGCAAAGCCTTCCTAACTCTGATTGGTGCTTGCTGATGTAAGCTTATGTTAGCCTTGATTTTTTAGGCATAACAAATGTCCTATTTATTGTATTTATAGAAATTAATTATATTTGTAAGGTGAGTGCTGTTAGAGTAGATGCCCTAGAGCCAATCAATTATTGTAGAATTGCCTCTTTGTAATAATGTTCATTAATCAATAAAAGGCATTTTATTCTATATCGCGTAAATCATTATTATTGCAATATGTATTGATATATGTCCTTAGAATGGTGGAACCATGATGAGGGTATCAAGTGTTTCAAATCTTGACAGTGAGAACCCTATGAGCACCTATGTGGCCATTCTAAAATGTCCGTACCCTAGTATTATTCTAAAGTAAGGGAGTAAGGGCACGGATAATATGGTAAGGCTATCATAGTGTTGAACGACCCTGTTGAAAGGCAGTGACAAATCTCACTTGTCAAGGTTGTTTGGTGACAACCTGGTGCACACATGGGTGCTTGCTGTAGGCGAATACACCGCAGCAAGTTCACTGGACTGACCCACCAGAGGATTCCATATGGATGGTAACCCCAGTGTCTATGGAACAATCCTGTAACGAATGGTGGTGCTGTGATCCTCAGACTTGAGATCACCGAAGCGCCTTGTGCACGATTAGTGCAGTTTTGACACTAGCCTAATGCAGTTCTTTTCAGAGCTGTTAATACGGTGGTGATTGGCTACATCAAGAATTGTATCGACTATGGTGGATTGACAGAAGATTCATCACTCCCGGGTACGGGAGAGTTATCTCACGGCGCAATTCTATAGAGCAATGACACTAAAACTGTGGCCACAGTGGGATTGAGTTGTTGCTCTATCCAGTTATAAATACGGGTCATTGATCAAAAACTAAATACATAATATCGAGAGTAATCGAAGTTGACACTACTTCATGCCTTCGTCTCGTCGAGATAACGATGATGAAAGGATTGTTAGAAAACGACCCAGTTGCGCAGCGGAAAACAAAATTACAACCATGGATCTTCCTTAGAACCCAAAAATCAGGGCATAGAAAATTACAGTTTATATTTTATAAGAATCTGCAAAAAAAATCCAAAGGTTTAGATTCATACCCACGTTTGAGGCTCCACCAATGTTGTCTCTGAACGTGTTTGCTACCGATCCAAGTATAGGATCGAACCAAGAAGTCCACCAAAAGACAACCACCAAGAACCAAGGAGGGATTTGCTAGATCCTCCTTAGCCTTAAAAATCAAGAAGAAAACGATTATTGATTTTTCAATCAAAAAAGGTGAAGTGGCGTGGGAGTGAGAGAAAAAGGGCGTGCGTGTTTTCTTTTTTTTTTTTTCAAAAGGGCAAATGATTAAATTTAAAACACACAAACACAATTCTTTTTATAGGCAAACCAAGTTGCCCTATTCCCACATGGAATGGCTTGGGCTCCACCCAAACCCCATGTTGCCAACACTCCCAATTAGATTTTTTTTTTTTAATTTAATTCATCATTATTTCAATTAAAATCAATTAATATATATATATTAACATTTAACAATAATGATAATTTATTTAATATATGCAACATATATTAAACGGAATTTCACTTATTTATTTTTCTAACAAATTAAATAAAGGCTACAACCTCAGCAAATTAATTGCACTGTGAAATTACCAAAATACCCTTTCGCCCAAAAAGACGAAAACGCCCTTCTTTCTTCTTGGATCTTAAATTGTCTTCTATGTGTGTGACATAGGCTCCTCATCATACCATAGTGTATAGTATCGCGATTAACACCAATTAATCTTCTCACTAATACACAGACCAAGAGTGCCCCTAACAAGGCATCATGGCCACCCGATAGATTCGGATTCAGCAAAGTAGCTACCTGTCAACGATATGGTTACCGTACAATTCAATCCTTTCTCATACGTTATCTCGACGAGACAGGCATAGAAATAGTGTCAACCTTCGGTTACTCTCGATATTATATATTCAGTTTCTGGACCAATGACCCGTATTATAATCTGGATAGAGCAACAACTCAATCCCACTGTGGCCACAGTTTTAGTGTCATTGCCATATACTAATTGGCCCGTGAGATAACTTCTCCCATACCCGGAGTGATGAATCCTCTGTCAATCCACCATAGTCTTGTACACTCCTTGATATAGCCAATCACCACATACTGACAGCTCTGAATAGAACTGCGTTAGGCTAGTGTCAAACTGTACTAATCGGTGCACAAGGCACTCCGGTGATCCAGTCTAAGGATCACATGCACCACCATTCGTTAGAGGATTTGTTCCATAGACACTGGGTTACCATCCTATGGAATCCTCTGGGGGGTCAGTCCAGTGAACTTGCTGCGGTATATCCGCCTACAACAAGCACCCATGTGTTGCACCAGGTTGTCACCAAACAAACTTGACAAGTGAGATCAGTCACTGCCTTTCGACAGGTCATTCACACTAGTTAGCCTTACCGTATATCTGTGCCCTTACTTCAGAATAATACTAGCTACGGACGTTTCTAATGGCCACCACATGTGCTCATAGGGTCTCACTATCAAGATTTGAAACACTTGATACCCTCGTCACGGTTCTACCATTCTAAAGACATATATCAATACATTTGCAATAATAATGATTTACGCGATATAGAAAAAATGCCTTTTATTATTGATTATGACATTATTCAAAGAGTCAATTCTACAATAATTGATTAGCTCTAGGGCATCTACTCAACAATCTCTCACTTGCACTATAGCCAATAATTCATGTATTTAATACCAAATGATTTCAGTGCCTTTCTGCTTCTGCTGCGATAGAGGCTTTGTCAGTGGATCTGCGAGATTGTCGTCAGTATGCACTTTACTAATCTGCACGTCTTTCCTCTCAACTATCTCTCTGATGAGATGGAATCGTCTGAGTATGTGTCTGGACTTCTGATGAGACTGTGGTTCCCTAGCTTGAGCAATGTTCCATTGTTGTCACAATAGATATCTATAGGATCAACAATCGTAGGAACCACACTAAGTTCTGTGACGAACCTCTTAATCCAGACTGCCTCCTTGGCCGCATCTGATAATGCAATATACTCAGCTTCTATTGTAGAGTCTGCTACAATGCTTTGCTTGGAGCTCTTCCAGCTCACTGCACCACCATTGAGACAAAATACAAACCCTGATTGCGATCGATAATCGTCTTTGTCGTTTGGAAACTAGCATCACTGTAGCCTCTACAGTGACTCATCTTCCCCTTCATAAACCAAGAACGTATCCTTAATCCTCTTCAAGTACTTAGAATATTCTTGACAGCCATCCAGTGACGTTCACCTGGATTTGATTGATACTACTACAAGTGCTCAAAGCATATGAGACATCAATCCGAGTATATAGCATGGCATACATGATGGATCCAATTGCTTATGCTATGGGATCCTCTTCATCCTATCTCCTCATCTTGTGTTTCAAGACACAATTCCTTAGAGAGATAAACACCATGTGACATCAGAAGAAATCCTTTCTTGGATTCTTCCATACTGAATCTTTCAGTACTTTGTCATATATGCACTCTGACTTAGGCCAAGCAACCTACGCGATCTTCACGAGATCTTTATACCAAGGATGTAGGCTTCTTCCCTAAGTCTTTCATGGAGAAGCACTTGGATAACCAAGTTTTTACTGACTGCAAGTTCGGTATTCATTCCATCAGAAGTATGTCATCGACATACAACACTAGGAATGCTACTGTGCTCCCACTCACTTTCTTGTAAACACAGGGCTCATCTTCGTTTTTGATAAAACCGAATTCTTTTACGGCCTCATGAAAACAAATGTTCCAGCTCCTTGAAGCTTGCTTGAGTCCATAAATGGATCTCTGCAACTTGCATACCTTATTAGCTTGACTATCAAGAACGAAACCATCAGGTTTGTCATATACACATCCTCCTCAAGGTTTTCGTTCAGGAAAGCAGTTTTGACATCCATTTGCCAATCTCATAGCATGATATGCACAATTGCAAGCATAATCCGGATGGATTTAATCATGGCAACCGGCGAAAAGGTTTCTTCATAGTCAATGCCATGAATTTGTTTGAAACCTTTGGCAACCAACCGTGCTTTATAAGTATGCACGTTGCCATCCATGTCAGTCTCTTCTTGAAGACCCATTTACACCCTATGGGTTTTATCCCTTCAGGTGGTTCCACCAGAGACCACACTTGGTTCTGGTACATGATCCATCTTAGATTTCATGGCTTCAAGCCATTTACGGAATCGGATCCGATATAGCGTCTTCGTAGTTCTGGGTTCATCGTCTTGATAGACTAGTACGTCACCATGTTGAGTCACAAGATAACCGTATCTCTCAGGCTCATAGCGTACTCTCCCAGATCTACGTAGCTCCTATGCTACCTGAGGTGGTTCACTTTGATCCACAATTTGTGGAGTCACCTCCTCATGATGCTCAACCACTTCCTGTGGTACATCATCCCGTCCTTCGTCTAGTATATCTTGTGGTTCTAGAACTTCATCGAGTTCTACTTTTCTCCACTAGTACTTCTTAGAAAAGTTCCTTTTCTAGGAAGACACCAGATCGAGCAACAAAAGATTTTGCGCTCTTCTGGGTGGTAGAAATGGTATCCTTGGTCTCCTTTGGATACCCCACAAATATACATTTACAGGATTTTGGGCCCGCTGTTCGAAGTCAATTTCTTAACATAAGCTTCGCAACCCCAAATCCTTAGATAAGACAAGTTGGGCTTTCGCCCACTCCTAGCTCATATGGAGTCTTATCTACAGACTTTGACGGCACACGGTTTAAAACGTGAGCTGCAGTCTCTAGGCATAACCCCGAACGATGCAGGTAAATCACTAAAACTCATCATGGACCTAACCATGTCAAGTAAGGTCCTATTCCTCCTTCTGACACTCCATTGTGTTGGGTGTATAAGGAGGGGTGAGTTGTGATACTATCCCACATTCCTTCAGGTACTCAAAAACCCCGAGCTTAAGTATTCACCTCCTCGATCCGACCGAAGAGCTTTAATACTTTTGCCAACATATTCTGTACTTCATTCCTGATTTCCTTGAATTTATCAAAGGCTTCAGATTTATTTCTCATAAGGTAGACATAACCATATCTACTGAAATCATCAGTAAATGTGATGAAGTATGAATAGCACCTCTGGCTTCAACTGTTAGTGGACCACATACATCACTATGGATGATGCCTAACAGTCAGTAACCCTTTCACTTTGTCCTGTGAAAGGAGACTTGGCATCTTACCTAAAGGCATGACTCGCATACCTCAAATGACTGGAAGTCAAAAGGGGCCAAAACTCCATCCCTTTGAAGTTTTGCAATGCGAGTCTTATTAACATGACACAATCTACAATGCCAGAGAGATGTTTGGTTTTGATCGCTATGTTTAGCTTTCTTGGTTTCAATATTGAAATATCTTTATTGTTTAATCAAGAACATATAATCCATTATATAACCTTGCAATTCCAAATAGAATATCATTCAAACTAAAGGACAATCCATTAGATATCTCAAAATGATACCCCATATTATCCAAAACGGATACTGAAATAATATTTCTAGAAATAGAAGGTACGTGATAACAGTTAGTAGTTCCAACAATAAACCCGTAGGCAAAGATAAACAATAAGTCCCTACAGCTAATGCAGCCACGTGTCTCCATTTCCAACTTGTAGGTCACCTCTCCCTTGGCGAGCACTCTACTCTGCCTTAGTCCCTGCACATCAGTACAAATGTGAGTACCACATCCTGTGTCCATGACCCAAGATGGTGAGGGAGAGAAGTTAATCTCAATCATGAAAGTACCTGAAGTCGTAGCCCTGACTTCTTCTTGCTGCAGGAAAGCCTTACAGTGTTTCCTCCAGTGGCTAGGCTTGCCACAAAAGAAGCAGACTACCTTACCCTTTCCTATGCCACTCAGGACCAAGAGCAACCTATCCTTTAGGCTTGGGATTGGTTTGGCCTTACCTTACCCTTGCCTTTACCCTTTGCTTTACTGGCAGCAACTAGTAAAACAGGCTTGGACTTTTCAAGTCCTGCTCTGCAGTCCTCAGCATGTTCAGAAGTTCTGCAGGGTTTTCTGCATCGTATTCATATTGAAATTCATTATGAACGGAGCATAAGAGTCAGGCAAGGATTGCAGAATTAAATCCATTTGTAATTCTGCATCCAAGCCACATCCCAAAGTCTCAAGCCTCTCTATGTGCTCGATCATCTTGAGCACATGAGGACCACTTGGGCACCCTCAGTCAAACGACTCCCAAACAGTGCTTTCGACACCTTGTACCCTCATGTCGAGCATTTGTTTCGTAAAGCTCCTTGAGTGTAGAATTATGGAAAAGCATCCTATTCTCATGCTGCTTTTGCGCATAGGTGTCATCGATGCTAACATCAAGCATGTCGCTATCAGCATCATCAATGACCTTTTGATAAGTATCCTTAACTTCCTAAGTGGCATCAGGATCAGGCTCAGCCATGTATGGTTTTCAAGGATATACAATTTCTTTTCTGACTTAAGTATAATCCAAGATTACGATACCAGTATGAGAAATTAGATCCATCCAACCTGTTTTCTTTTTCGATTATCGGTCGCAGGTTCATAATGCTCATTTTCGGTGAATCTACAATTGCAGAAAAGATAAAGTTATTATAAAGTTCATTATTATTTAATATAGTCTTTTATTAAACGATGCTCCCACTATTTTACTCAAGCCAATAGCCCTCACATTAACTCGGGAAAGCCCTTGGCTTTCCTAGTGGACCGACATCCCATCCTCCCATTTCAAACCTTCGCTTTGGCGAACAAGCCAAAATGGGTTGATTAGGTAGGCCAACAAACTTAATCCACACCAATTGATAGCTCCACTATCAACCTCAAATGTGAAAAAGCAACAAGCCAATCACACAATCCAATGGCTCCAACCATTGTCCTCAAGTGTGATTCCAGTATCAGTAGAGTGGACACTACATGTCACCACATACACATAATATGTGTACTGCTCTACTTCGCCTATGACGCGTTTATCAACCTTCGCTTTGGCGAACAAGCAAAACCGTCATTTTAAGTCGACCCATCACCATTAAGGAAAACTCCAATGAATTTTAACCTCCCACTGGTAGAAGTGTACCCTTCGCTTTGGCGAACAGGGTTTCGACGAACAGTGGTTTGATTAAAACCATGGTGATGGAAGGCATTCATGACTTAATATACTTAGTTGAGGGGTTTGTTATTTAATGTCTCATCAGATTATTATCTTTGTTAGAATGACATTGTTTGGCATGTTATTCAACATTCAACCTTAGCAGCATTCTAAGCAAAATATTAAATGTGCCGGTACATGGCCCAACTAAAACCGATCTCCTCGAGCCTAGAGGGATCATGGGTCACCTAAGGGTCCTGTAATAAATACTTGAGTCTTCAAGTATGGTTGCTTCGTCTTTTGCTCCGACTCCAAGTACATTACAAAAACGTCATCTAAATTTACAATAAATCAATATTAAACTAATTTACATCAACAATTTAGAAACCTCGATTTACTTCGAGGGGAATGAGATGAGAAAGAATGTACATCAAGAAGAGGAGAGAGACAGGACACGCAGGCCCTATTTCAAATATTACAGCCATACATACCCAAAATAATTTAAAACATTCACCCTTAGGTCTAAGGCTTATGTACCGGGCACCATGCAATATACAAACAAGTACAAAGCATACATTTCAAAAACAATCAATTTTGAATTGGGTGGGTTAATTATTAATTACCCTCTTAAATGTGCAGAATGTACATTGGCTTTATAGGTATTAAAAACTATAGATTATCCCTTTGCAGAAAATACAGAATTGGGAAAGCTACAGCTTCGCCGCGGCGAAGGTTTTATCTTCGCCATGGCGAGGATTAACATTTGGTCTAGCCGCACAGACTTCGCCGCGGCGAAGGTTTTATCTTCGCCGTGGCGAGACTTCATAGACGCACTTCGCCGCGGCAAGACCTAGAAATCCCCAATTCGTATAGTTCGCGTTTTTTGCAGTCTTGTGTATAAACACTAATCCAAATCAAATCAACATACATACGTTCAACCAGGATATTAACCACCAATATAACATTCATCAACACATTATTAAACCATTTATCATTTGAATCACTCATTCAACAGTGGATTTACGATTTTTCAGTTTTAACAAAATCTGGGTTTTTCATGGCAGATTCATCAAGGCAGCATGTTATCAACAAATACATGTAACAACCATTCAATAACTGTAAATCTGCACCCTAGGCTCTGATACCACTGTTAGGAAACGACCCTTTGCGCATGGAAAACAAATTACACCATGGATCGTTCCTTAGAACCCAAAATCAGGCATAGAAAATTACAGTTTATATTTTAAGAATCTGCAGAAAAATAAATCCAAAGGTTTAGATTCATACCCACGTTTGAGGCTCCACCAATGTTGTCTCTGAACTTATTTTGCTACCGATCCAAGTATAGGACCGAACCAAGAAGTCCACACGAAAACAACCACCAGAACCAAGGAGGGATTTGCTAGATCCTCCTTAGCCTTAAGAAATCAAGAAGAAAAGGAGTATTTGATTTTTCAATCAAAAAGGTAAAGTGGCGGGGGAGTGAGAGAAAAAGGGCTGCTGTGTTTTCTTTTTTTTTTTTTTTTCAAAAGGGCAAAATAAATTAATTTTAAAACACACAAACACTATTCTTTTATAGGCAACCAAGTTGCCTATTCCCACATGGAATGGGCTTGGGCTCCAACCCAAACAGCACATGTTGCCAAACACTCCCATTAGATTTTTTTTTTTAATTTAATTCATCATTATTTCAATTAAAATCAATTAATATATATATATTAACATTTAACAATATGATAATTTATTTAAATATATGAAAACATATATTTAAACGGAATTTCACTTATTTAATTTTTCTAACAAATTAAATAAAGGCTACACACTCAGCAAATTTAATTGCACTGTGAAATTACCAAAATACCCTTTCGCCCAAAGACGAAAACGCCCTTCTTTCTTCTTGGATCTTAATTGTTCTCTATGTGTGTGACCCATAGGCTCCTCACTACCAATAGTGTATAGTATTGCGATTAACACCAATTAATCGTCTCACTAATACACATACCAAGATTGGCCCTAGCAAGGCATCATGGCCACCCGATAGATTCGAATTCAGCAAAGTAGCTACCTGTCAACGATATGGTTACCGTACAATTCGATCCTTTCATCATACGTTATCTTGATGAGACGAAGGCAATAAATAGTGTCAACCTTCGGATACTCGCGATATTATATTTCGTTTCTAGACCAATGACCCGTATTATATCTGGATAGAGCAACAACTCAATCCCACTGTGGCCACAGTTTTAATGTCATTGCCATATACTGAATTGCACCGTGAGATAACTTCTCCATACCCGGGAGTGATGAATCTTCTGTCAATCCACCATAGTCTGATACACTCCTTATAGCCAATCACCACCGTACTGACAGCTCTGAATAGAACTGCTTAGGCTAGTGTCAAACTGTACCAATCGGTGCACAAGGGGCTCCGGTGATCTCAAGTCTAGGATCACATGCACCACCATTCGTTAGAGGATTTGTTCCATAGACACTGGGTTACCATCCATATGGAATCCTCTAGTGGGTCAGTCCAGTGAACTGCTGCGGTATCTGCCTACAACAGCACCCATGTGTTGCACCAGGTTGTCACCAAACAACCTTGACAAGTGAGATCAGTCACTGCCTTTCGACAGGGTCGTTCAACACTATGATAGCCTTACTGTAATCTATGCCCTTACTTCAGAATAATACTGGGCTACGACGTTTCTAGAATGGCCACCACATGTGCTCATAGGGTTCTCACTATCAAGATTTGAAACACTTGATACCCTCGTCACAGTTCTACCATTCTAAGGACATATATCAATACATATTGCAATATAATGATTTACGCGTATAGAATAAAATGCCTTTTATTATTGATTAATGAACATTATTACAAAGAGTCAATTCTACAATAATTGATTGGCTCTAGGGCATCTACTCTAACAAGGATCGAATTGTACAGTAACCATATCGTTGACAGGTAGCTACTTTGTTGAATCCGAATCTATCGGGTGGCCATGATGCTTGCTAGGGGCCAATCTTGGTATGTGTATTAGAGAAACGATTAATTAGTGTTAATCGCGATACTATACACTACCAGTATGATGAGGAGCCTATGAGTCACACACATAGAAGATAATTTAAGAGCCAAGAAGAAAGAAGGGCGTTTTCTCTTTTTGACGAAAGGGTATTTGGTAATTTCATAGTGCAATTAAATTTGCTGAGGTCGTAGCCTTTTATTAATTTGTTAGAAAAATTAATAAATAAAATTACGGTTAAATTGTGTTCGCACATATTTAATTAAATCATCATTATTGTTAAATGTTAACTAAATATTAATTGATTTTAATTGAGATAATGATGAATTAAATTAAAATATCTAATTGGGAGTGTTTGCAAATTTGGGGGTGTTTGGTGTGGAGCCCAAGCCCATTCCATAGGGAATAGGCAACTAAAATAACACTATAAAAGAAAAGTTTTAGTTGAAAAATAGTAAGTGTTTTTATTATTCCATTTTTCATTGAGAGAGAAAACCTCCTGCCCCACACACTCTCCCTGCCACTTCACTGTTTGATTAAAAAATCAAACTTTTCCCTTTTGTTCTTCTTGATTTCTTAAGGCCAAGGAGGATCTAGCAAATCCCTCCTTGGTTCTTGTTGATTGCTTCGTGTGGACCTCTACGGTTCGATCCTACACTTGGATCGGTAGCAAACACGTTCAGAGACAATATTGGTGGAGCCTCCAAACATGGGTATGGTTTCTTAAACCTTGAACTGATTTTTCTGCAGATTTGATTATTTTATATAACTGTGATTTTTGTACCCGGATCTTGGTTCTAAGGAACGATCCATAGAGTTTATGTTTTTTGTTTCCGCTGCGTAATTGGGTCGTTTACTAACAAGTGCCTCGATATCAATCAATAATCTAAAATTACATATAGTGTAAGTTTGAGTGCAATATCAGTCATAATCTAACATTGCATATAGTGTAAGTGTGAGTGCTCAATATCAGTCATGTCTTAAAGATTCTCATTTAACTACTGTTAAACGTTTTATTCGCTATGTTAGTGGAAATTTAAATTATTGACTATTTTATTCTTTTGATACTAATATTGATCTTGTGGGTTATATTGATGCTTATTGGGTTGGAAATAAGGACGGTAGAAAAAGCACAAGTGGTAGTTGCTTTTATATAGGAGTTATTTAGTCGCTTAGTAAAGTAAGAAACAAATTCTATATCATTGTCATTTTTAGAAGCAGAATATATAGTTACGCACAATTTCTCTGGATGAAGCAAATGCTTTTTTATTATGGAATAAATGAAGATGATATGAGACTTTTGTGTGGTAACAAAAGTGCGATTTGCATTGCAAAAAATCATTTTTAGCATTCTCGAATGTTGATGCAAAAGTACACCAACTAGAGTGATCGATCGACCTTGTCAGGACCGAAACTAATGTGTACGTGATTACGGGTAACCAGCAGTGAAACAATAATAAATGCAATAAAGCAAATGGCAAAGAGGTTTTTAAAGTGGTTCAGCGAGTTGAACTCTTGAGCCTATGTCCACTATTTTTGTATTTGCTGTGAGAGCTTACAATGAAAGTCCTAGAATAATTTCCTAACCCCTTTCTCATTGTTGGAGGGGGTTTATATACAGATTGTACACAAAGGAAATAGCAAAAATAAAGGGATTACAATTAAGTTTGAAATGCAACTCCAATATTCTCGCGATTGGGTGTTGTGATTGCGTAAAGATTATTGTTGATCTGATCATTCCCGAGATATCTGAGATATGAAGTTATCTGTGAATTGGTTGAATAACTGTAAGGATTGGTCATGACTAGCTTGTGCAAGGTTGAGCTATAACTCGACAAGCTTATGTTGTGTCGGACAATCGATAGAATCGAGCTGGTTCTGGATCGGGCTATAACCTCGCAATTCTCCAAGCTTAATGGAAAAATCACACACAACATCTACGCCTAGTGTTTGGTACTCATTTTGAGCTTCAAAGACTATTGCTCGATTTGCTATCAAGCTAGGCATTCATCGATAGGGCATTGGGTGCAGATTCAGTTGAGCTTCGAGAGTCGAACTCATGCCCAGTCGACGTACTCCACACTTGACCTTTTCTCTTCTGTGACATTCTTGACAAACTCGAAATTTGAAAAGTGAGGGTACTTGTGTAAATTCCACGCAGTCATGTCACATTAAATGCAAGCGACTACAACTGTTCACTCTCGAAGTTGAGGCATGTGTGATGACGGTTATGATTATGGCAGTCTGACGGTTAATCGCCGCTCGTGGATGATTGACACGTGGCCATGTCCAAGGTTTGAGATTGATCGGCGAATAGAGGGTCAAGATTCACTGTAGATCGACGGCTACAATAGAACCCTACCCTTTTGTCTTCCATGCAAACCACTATAAAAGCAGGCAAACTTGTCAGAAAGCTTACATACCTTGCAAAAATTCTCAAACATTCTTGCTTATTCTGTCGCTACTTCTTCATCTTCACAGTGCTTTTCTGACAAGTTCATCCTTTCCTCCTATTCCGATAAGGTTTCTTTTCCCTTCCTTTACTTGTTTTCTTGATTTTCGCGGTTGTGGGTGGCCATTGTTGTGGCCACATTGAGTCTTTTAGGACTTTGTTAGAGTTTTTAAGTGTGTCTCTAGTGGTTCTGGGTTTAAGGAGGGTTTATCATGGTGGCCATTGGAATCCCTGGTAGGTGGCGTGTGTCTATTGCCCGATGCAAGGTATCTCAGGTGCCTGAACTGAAAGCAAAGTGTGGATAAGTCGTCAACTTTTTTGAACTCTGACACATGTTCACTTTTGTTTTGGTACCTAGAGGCGAGATATAGTCATGTCCTCATCAAGCAACCACACAATTGATCGCATGTTCAATTCTCCTGCAGGCTCAGTAATCCTTAGGGGCATAATCCCCAAGGTTTCCGAGGATATTGTTGCACAGGGCTTGGACCCTGATGCGACGAGCTTGTCTAACCATGCCTCTATGGAGGTCACTCAACCAAAGAAGTCTCCAACTCATAGGCCACGCAGAGAGCCACAATCCTCGATCAGGATCAAGGATCTAAGGTGCATAACTGAGACATATGCGCCTCTACTTAATTTAAGGGTTTCGGGAGGCTTCTCCTAGAAGAATCCCCCCACGGGGTGTATGGCGATTATTGAATCCCTCATGAGGTGCAGGCTATCTATCCCCGCCCATCATTTCATTGACAACATTTTGAGAAGGTTCGACATCGTCCCTCTCCAGCTGTCCACAAACTCATACATCATAATCATAGGTTTGTACATAGCATACCAAATTACCGAGCTAGGCGAGCCATCTGTTGAGTAGCTCATCCATTTGTATAGGTTGAAGAAGGATTAAGACTAGACATACTACCTCTCCAAGGCAAGGTAAATTTTAACGGTCTAGTCAACATTCTAAAGAAGGTTCCACATTGGGATTCTCAATTTTTCTTATGAGGCCGGGGAGACCAACTTTTTTGCTTCAAAAGCTAGTAAGATTTTGACCTCCAGTGAGTGGGAAGAGAGCCTTCAAGCTCGATGGTTGAACTAACCAAACTTCTTTGTTGTACAGTTAACGTCGAACTAAATTTTCTCCCCAAGGTGAGCTTACAGAGGCTTTACCACTTTAGCAATCTCTCTAACAAGGAGCGCAACAACAACAAGATTATCTCCCTTCCTCGACTGAGGGCATAGGGCTTTTGCCCAAACAAAGCAAATTTCATCACCATCCTTGAGAAAGGTAAAGCTTTTATTGGCTCACTTTTACTTCTTTTTTTTGTGTGTGTGTGTGTGTGTGTGTGTGTGTGTGCAGGTCGCTGATAGTTTGCCTCTCTTTTCGTAGAAATATGGCTGAGAAACCAAAGGGCCTGAAGAAGAAGGTGGCAACTTTCGGGGTTGCCAAGAAGACGTCGGATGCTCCAACGAAGAAGCAACCTATTGATGCTGCTAGAACAGCCAAGCAAGGTGCCTCGCATCCGGCCCTAAAGCGAAAGGGAGGCAAGCTTGGGGAAGGCCCAAGCACTAAGAAGCTCGCGACCGCCTCTAAGGCAGTTAACAGGAAAGGTGCCCTTGAGCCACAAAAGGGGCTAGCAAAGAAAGCATCCGAGCCAATTGGAGGCTCAAGAAAATAGAAAGCGCTCGAGCAATATGATGGCTCGGGCATGAAAAAGATGTCGAAGCAATATGAGGGCTCCAACAAGAAAAAAAATGACTGAGACTTAAGGGGGTTTGAGGAAACAGAAGGTGGTCGAGCAGCAAGGTGGCTCGAGTACTGAGGTCGCAGGGCAAGCAAGCGGCCCAAAGAAATCCACGACCAAGGACTTGGCCAAGAAAAAATCCATTCCCACTGGCGAAGTGGGAAGTAAACCAAGCTTGCCTTAATAGGGAGGCACAAAGTATATGCCTTTTTATTGATAAATAAACATTTATTACAGAGTCAATTTTACAATAATTGATTGGCTCTAGGGCACCTACTCTAACAATCTCCCACTTGCACTATAGCCAATCATTCATGTATTTAATACCGAATGACCTTAAATGTTTTTCATGCTTCTGTTGCGATAGAGGTTTCATCAGTGGATCAGCGAGATTGTCATCAGTATGCACTTTACTAATCTGTATATCTTTCCTCTCAACCATTTCTTTGATGAGATGAAAATGTTTGAGTAGGTGTCTGGACTTCTGGCGAGACCGTGGTTCCTTTGCTTGAGCAATTGCTCCATTGTTGTCACAATAAACATTTATTGGATCAACAATTGTGGAAACCACACCAAGTTCAATGACGAACTTCTTAATCTAGACTACCTCATTGGCCACATAGGATAATGCAATATACTCAGCCTCCAATGTAGAGTCCGTTATAGTGCTTTGCTTGGAGCTCTTCTAGCTCACTACACCCCCATTGAGACAAAATACAAACCCTGATTACGATAGATAATCATCTTTATCCATTTGGAAACTAGCATCACTATATCCTCTTACAGTGAGCTCATCTTCCCCTTCATAAACCAAGAACATGTCCTTAGTCCTCTTTAGGTACTTTAGGATGTTCTTAACGGCTATCCAATGACGTTCACCTGGATCCGATTGATATCTACTACAAGTGCTCAATGCACATGATACATCAATCCGAGTTCACAATATGGCATACATGATGGATCCAATTGCTGACGCATATGGGATCCTCTTCATTCTATCTCTCTCATCATATGTTTTAGGACACATATCCTTAGAGAGATAGACACCATGTGGCATCGAAAGAAATCCCTTCTTCGATTCTTCCATACTGAATCTCTTCAATACCTTGTTAATGTATGTATTCTGACTTAGGCCAAGCAACCTACGTGATCTGTCTCGGTAGATCTTTATTCCGAGGATGTAGGCTGCCTCTCCTAAGTCTTTCATGGAGAAGCACTTGGATAATCAAGTCTTTACCGACTGCAAGTTTGGTATAGCATTCCCTAACAGAAGTATGTCATCGACATACAACACAAGGAATGCCACTGCACTCCCACTCATTTTCTTTGTAAACACAAGGCTCATCTTCGTTCTTGATAAAACCGAATTCTTTTACGGCTTCTTCTAAATGAATGTTCTAGCTCCTTGAAGCTTGCTTAGGTCTATAAATGGATCTCTGCAACTTGCATACCTTCTCAGCTAACCATTGGGTTGTGTCATGTACATATACTCTTCAAGGTTTCTATTCAGAAAAGCTGTTTTGACATCCATTTGTCAAATCTCATAATCATGATATGCTGCAATTGCAAGCATAAACCGGATGGATTTAATCATGGTAACTGGCAAAAAGGTTTCTTCATAGTCAATACCATGAATTTGTTTGAAACCTTTGGCAACTAGTCATGCCTTATAAGTATGCACCTTGTCATCCATGTCAGACTTCTTCTTGAAGACCTATTTACACTCTATGGGTTTCACCCCTTAAGGTTGTTCCACCAGAGACCATACTTGGTTCTGGTACATGGAGTCCATCTCAGATTTCATGGCTTCAAGCCATTTAACGGAATCTGGATCTAATACATACTCATCGTAGGTTCTGAGTTCATTGTCTTGGTAGACCAGTACGTCACCATGTTGAGTCACGAGAAAACCTTATCTCTCAAGCTCATGACATACTCTCCTAGATCTACGTAGCTCTTGTGCTACCTGAGTGGTTCACTTTGATCCACAAGTTGTGGAGTAACCTCCTCCTAATGTTCAACCACTTTCTGTGGCACATCATCCTGTCTTTCGTCTAATGTATCTTGTGGTACTAGAACTTCATCGAGTTCTACTTTTCTCCCACTAGTACTTCTTAGAAAAAAAAAATATTATCTAGAAAGACACTAGTATGAGCAACAAAAGGTTTTATGCTCTTCTGGACAGTAGAAATAGTATCCTTTGGTCTTCTCAAGATACCCCACAAATACACTTTCACAAGATTTCGAGCCTAGCTTGTTCGAAGTCAATTTCTTGACATAAGCTTCGCAACCCCAAATCCTTAGATAAGACAAGTTGAGCTTTCACCCACTCTATTATTCATATAGAGTCTTATCTACAGACCTTGGCAGTACATGGTCTAATGAGTGAGTCATAGTCTCTAGGGCATAACCCCAGAATTATGTGGGTAGATCACAAAAACCTTATCATGGACCTAACTCCCACATTCCTTCACGTATATTTAGCTCAACTTGCCACATTCGGCGTAGATGTGACTTTGAAAATATTCTTATTGTCCATTTTTGAAAACATATTATTATGAAACAGTTCCATAGAATATTATTTATACTAAAAGACAACAATCCATTAGTAAAGCAATATTCTTACTTGTCCAAAGTGGACATAGAAAAATTATTTCTAGAAACTGAACGAATATCATAACAATCCACGAGTTCCAAGTAACAAGCCCGTAGGCAAAATTAGACAATAAGACCCTATAGCTAATGCAGCATTATGTGCTCTATCTCCAACTAGTAGGTATACCTCTCCCTCAGCGAGCAATTTACTCTGCCGTAGTCCTTGCACATTAGAACAAATGTGAGTACCACATCCTGTGTCAATGACCCAAGATGTTGACGGGAGAAGTTAATCTCAATCAAGAACATACTTGACAAAGAAGTAACATTCTTCTTCTTTTTTGCTAGAAAACCCTTGCAATGTTTCCTCCAGTGGCTGGGATTCCCACAGTGAGGACAAACACCCTTTCTATCTATAGCAGTTCCTTCCAACGACTTTTGAGCCCTTACCTTCTCACTTGAGTTGGCTTCAACGAACGTTAATGTTTCTAACATTTTCATGCCTGACTCAGTAGCATTCAACATATCCAGAAGCTCGGAAAGGGTATTCTTCTTATCATCCTTAATGAAGTATAGACAAATTGAGAGTAAGAATTTGGCAAAGACTGTAATATTAGGTCTATTACTAAACCTTCATTAAGTCTGCATCCCAAAGTCTCAAGCATGTTCATATACTTGGTCAACTTGAGTATATGATCGCCAATTTTGGTACCCTCTTCCATCCTACATCTGAATAATGACTGAGACACCACATGCTTCTCATTTCTTTGAAGTCCATTCTCTGGCACTACTGTCACAGTAATGGTGTCATTGATTCAAGCACAATGTATCTAGTCATTTCTGTTTTCGCATCATGCGTATGCTTCACATATACATACCCAGTCTCATGGATAGAACTATCAGCAGGCTTTGGTGACAAAGCATGCTCAATGGTGTATAATCTATCGCTTGACTAAAGTATATCATTTATACTTCTATACCAGTCAACCAAATTCTCACCATTCCATTTCTCTCTCAGTTCGATGATTTGTCATAGTGATGTTGGGATCATTTTGCTCAATTAAGTGAAACTACAAATGCAGAATAAAGCAAAATTATTATCATGTTTATTTTTATTTAATAAGGCCTTTTATTAAATAATCGCTCCCACTATTTTCCTCAAGCTAATAGCCCTCACTATTAACTCGGGAAAGCCCGTTGACTTTCCTAATGGACCGAGATCCCATCTAGCCCATTTCAAACCTTCGCTTTGGCGAACAAGCCAAAATAGGTTGATTAGGTAGGCCAACAAACTTAATCCACACCAGTTGATAGCTCTTACTACCAACCTCAAATGTGAAGCAAGCCAACAAGCCAATCACACAATCCAATAGCCTAGCCATCGTCCTCAAGTGTGATTCCCAGTATCAGTAGAGTGGACACTACATGTCGCCACGTACATAGAACATATGTACTACTCTACTATGCTTATGATGTGTTTATCAACCTTCGCTTTGGCAAACAAGCAAAACTGTCATTTTAAGTCAACCCATCACCATTAAGGAAAACTCCAATGAATTTTAACCTCTCACTGGTAGAAGTGTACCCTTTGCTTTGGCAAACAAGGTTCTGACGAACAGTGGTTTAATTAAAACCATGGTGATGGAAGGCATACGTGACTTAATATACTTAAGTTGAGGGTTTTTATTTAATGTCTCACCAGATTATTATCTTTGTTAGAATGTCATTGATTGACATGTTATTGAACATTCAACCTTAGCATGCATTCTAAACAAAATAAAACGTGCCGGTACATGGCCCACTAAAACTGATTTCCTCGAGCCTAGAGGAATCGGTAGGTCAACCTAGGGTTTAAACAAAAAAAACTTGTGTCTTCATGTTATTCCTCTTCAAAGCTCCTTCGCTTCTTCTTCACGATCATTACAAAGAATTTTATAATAAAAATCATATTCTAATTTACATCAATAAAATAGAAACCTCGCATTACATAGGGGAGTGAGATGAGAAGAAGAAATACATGGAGATTTAAAAGAGAGAGGCAGGACACGCAGGTCCTATTTGTTTATAATATTTACAAACAAACCCAATAAATAATAAATAATAAACAATAGGTCTAAGGCTCATGTACTGGGCACCATGCAATTATCAAACAAGAACATTGCATACATTCAAAAACAATCAATTTTGAATTGGGTGGGTTGAATTATTAAGTTACCCTCTTAAACGTGCCGAATGAATATTGGCTTTAAAGTTTCAAAAACTGCAACTTAGCCCTTGTACAAAAAACGAGAAGCAAAATCGGAATAGTAGGTTTCTTGCCGCGGCAAATAAATTATTCGCCTCGGCGAAGTTCATACACATGGTTGCTGTGGCGAAGTTTTATTTCGCCGCGGCTACCGTGAACTTCCAAAAAAACAGAAAATGTTCCAAAGAGATTCATGCCGCGGCGAAGTTTTATTTTTCCGCGGCTAGATTTACTTTTTCGGCATTTCACAGTGGCGAAGGTCTATTTTGCCGCAGCTAGATTCACTTTTTGAATCTCACCGCAGCAAAGCGTTATTTCGCTGTGGCTAACGCCGCAAAACAGTGAATCACACAATAACATCTTTTGCAGTTTTTCACATAACGACACGGATCCAAATCAAATCTAATGCTTAAACATTCGACCAGGACACCAACCAACCAATACACATTCAATCAACACATTATTTAATCAATTGATTAATTAAAACATTCAACATACATAATTTTTCTAGATTTAAAAACCTTCAAATCATGCAATAACATGTTATCAAGCAAATACACATGTTATCAAACATCAATTAAACAACATAATCTAATACCCGAGGCTCTGATACCATTGTAAGTTATTGATCTCGAAAAAGCAGCGGAAAAATCACAAATTAAAACAAAAAAAGATCAATCACTTTCTACACCAAGATCTGGGTATAGATCAAATTGCTTACATGTTAATAAACAGAAAATCTGTACAATATAAATCATAGTAAATAATCCATACAAGGATTAAGAACACATTACCAATGTTTGGAGGCTCCTTCAATACTTTGATTTCGCTTTTCGATTCAAGAAGAGAATCACACGAACGTCATCCACACGAAGATAATCCGCATAACCTACTATAATTTTGCTAGAACTAATAGAAGGCTTTAAGAATCAAGTGAATCAAAGAAAGAAATTCTTTGATTCACACACTATGAAAAACGTGAGAGAGAGAAGAAAAGGTGGCCAGGGTTTTCTTTTCAATCAATGAATGAAAAATTAATTATATTTTTTTTATGTTTTAATTAAGTTTCACTGATATATAGTGTCACTTAATTGACAACCCTAATCCCAATAGGAATAGCCATGGACTCTTAAGTTAATCCATCCTTGCAACCAAACACACCCTTTATGGTACTTTAATTTTAATTGATTATTAATATAATTAAAATCAATTAATATATATATTAACATTTAACTATTAATAATAATCCATTTAAATATATGCGCACATATATTAAAATATAATCTCACTAATTTTAATTTTAATATTAAAATTAAATACAGACAACAACCTCAGCAAATTTAATTGCACTATGAGATTACCAAAATACCCTTTCATCCTAAAAGACGAAAATACCTCTTTCACAAAAAAAAAAAAAGATTCTTAAATTATCTTCTAAGTGTGTGACCCGTAAGCTCCTTATCATATCGGCAGTGAGTAGTATCGCGATTAACAACAATTAATCGTCTCATTGCTCACAGACCAAGATTGGCCCCTAGCAAGGCATCATGGCCACCCGATGATTCAGATTTAGTGAAACAGCTACTTGTCAATGATATGGTTACCGTGCAATCCAATCCTTTCATTATTAGTTATCTCATCGAGACTGAGGTACAGAAATAGTGTCAACCTCAGTTATCCTCGATATCTTTGTATTCAGTTACTAGACCAATGACCGGAATAATAAATTGGATTGAGCAATAACTCAATCCCACTATGGCCACAAATTTAGTGTCATTGTCATTTACTGAATTACCCAGTGAGATAACTTTTTTCGTACCTCGGAGTGATGAATCCTTTATCAATCCACCACAGTCTCGATACACTTCTGAATGTAGTCAATCACTACCGTATTGATAGCTCTAATTAGAACTGCATTGGGCTAGTGTCAAACTACACTAATCGGTGCACAAGGCGCTCCAGTGACCTCAAGTCTAAGGATCACATGCACCGCCATTCGTTGGAGGATTTGTTCCAAAGACACTAGAGTTACCATCCATATAGAATCCTCTGGTGGGTCTGTCTAGTGAACTTGCCTCTCGCAAGCACCCATACGTTGCACCAGGTTATTGGCAAACAACCTTGACAAGTGAGATCAGTCTCTGCCTTTCGACAGGGTCGCTCAACACTATGATAGCCTTACTGTATTATCTGTGTCTTTGGTAGAATAATACTGGGGCTGCGGACATTTCTAGAATGGCCACCATATGTGATCATAGGGTTCTCACTATCAAGATTTGAAACACTTGATACCCTCATCATGGTTATACCATCCTAAGGACATATATCATTACATACACGATATAGAAGAATATGCCTTTTTATTGATAAATAAACATTTATTATAGAGTCAATTTTACAATAATTGATTGGCTCTGGGCACCTACTCTAACAGGATTGGGAGGCAAAGTTTAAACAAATCTCGCTCAACCTTGCCTAGGAAATAGAAGGTCGACAAAATGTCGAGGCTGAAACTGAGCAGCTTAGGCTTTAAATTGAGGAGCTGAACGAGGATGTCTTGAACCGAGCTTGGGAGGCATTGGTCTTCCTTGTGTAGAAGTTATAAGAAGCTCATCCCTCAATTGACTTCTCCTTTTTGTTGTGATCCTATCAGAAGGAGGTCGAAAGAATGAGGATCGAGGCTCAAGGAATGGCCTATGTTTACTCGGATGATTCCAAGCCTGATGGTGAGGACCAGGAGGAAGTCGAGGGAGGCAAGAAGGAAACTAGCCTTAGGCAGGAGGTCGAGGATCCGACTCCCCTGGCTACGCTCCCCCCTATTGCTATCGACCTTCCCCCAACCAAGCCTCTACAAGATGTCCCAACTCCTACCCTCGAAGTGGCTTCCAAACTCCTACTGTCGAGGAAACTTCTGCTCAGATTGGCGACGAGCCCCATGATCCTCTAACTGCTTAGAAGAATTTCTCTATTTTTTTTTCCTTTTTTAGTTTAGTTTGTAACTAAACTTTTAATCAATGAAAAAGATTTTTTGCATATATCTATTGAGCAATTTTTTATTTCTGCAAAGTCGTTATGATCGTCCTAATTGGACTTGTCGTAAAAAATTTGAATTTGTTCTAAGTTATGCGTAGCTCGCTTCTTAAGGAACTTTTCGAATATACATGAGGAAATCTTATGCGACAACTTTGACTTCGGACTCATTGTCCGTCTTGAGTTTTGGTTGCCAACGTATGATCGATTTTCTTTGACGTGTTTTACTTGGATTTTTGCAAGTGTAACTTCGTCGATCTGGGGAATTTCACCCTTAATGAGTTAGATTTTGACGTTGCTTATTGAGCTAAACTGCTTTTTTTCTAAACTTATGACTCTGAGTTTTTTGGATGCGATCGTGTAGGTTGCGATTTTTGAAGTAATAAATGATAAACAATAAATAAACAAAAAAGACAAACAAAGAAAAGTTTCTAAATAATACCGTTTTTTATTGATAGAATCTTTTGGCCATAAACGACCTTACAATAAATGTTTGAAAGAAAATAAAACATGAGTGGAACCCGAGCTGCTCATTTGTAATACCTTCACAGATGCTCGACGTTCCAGACTTGCAGTATGGCTTCGCCATTGAGGCGTTCCAAGTGTAAGGTTCCTTGTGCGAGCTTTTCAGAGATCCTAAATGGATCTTCCCATTTGGGTTCAACTATACCAAAGTTTGGGTTTTGTGTACTTCGACCCTCTTTCTGAGGACTAGGTCTCCCACTTCAAAATCCCTATTCTTGACTTTAGTGTTAAAGTATCGTCTGGCTCAATGCTAATACGAGGCGAGCCTTAGCTGAGACTTGGCTAGATGCTCTCCAATTAGGTCTAGCCTCAGGCGGAGAAGATCTTTGTTTGTTTCTTCGTTGAAAACTTCCCTCCGAAATGGACTAATCTCCACTTCAACTGGGGTCATTGCTTCACACTTGTATGATAAAGAGAACAAGGTTTCTCTTATCGAGCTTCTGACTATCATTATCTAAGATATAAAGCCTCGGGTAACTCTTCTACCCGTCGTCCCTTCAAGGCGTCAAGCTTCTTCTTAATGGTGTGCTTGATAACTTTGATCACAACCTCTACTTGACCATTGGCTTAAGACCGATAAATAACGGCGAAGCTCTTCTTAATACCAAGCCATTCGTAGAAAGATCTGAAGTCTTCACTGTCGAATTGTTTTCCATTATTGGTTATTATAGTATGGGGGATACCGAATCTATAAATGATGTTCTTATAGACAAAATCTTTCAGATTGTTTGACGTGATGGTAGCTAAAGGCTCAGCTTCTACCCATTTAGTGAAGTAGTCCACAGTGACAACTGCAAACTTAACGCCCCCTTTTCCTTAAGGTAAAAGGCCTATCAGGTCGATGCCCCAAATTGCAAATGGTAGGGGCTTGTCAAAGTAGTTAACTCCTGGGGTGGAGCTGTTAGGAAACGACCCGGTTGCGCAACGGAAAACAAAAATTTTATAACCATGGATCATTCCTTAGAACCCAAAATCAAGGCACAAATTTTATAGTTTATGTATTATATCAAGAATCTGCAAAAAAATTGAATCTAAAGTTTAGATTCATACCCACGTTGGAGGCTCCACCAATATTGTCTCTGAACGTGTTTGCTACCGATCCAAGTGTAGGATCGAACCAAGAAGTCCACACGAAGACAACCACCAAGAACCAAGGAGAGCTTTGCTAGATCCTCCTTGGCCTTAAGAAATCAAGAAGAAAAGGAAATATTTGATTTTTCAATCAAATAGTGAAAGTGGTGTGGGAGAGTGTGTACAGGCTGTTGTGTGTTTGCTTCTTTAATTGAAAATGAACTAATTAAAAATCCCTTCTTAATTTCACACACACATTTTCTTTTATAGGCAAACTAAGTTGCCCTATTCCCACATGGAATGGGCTTGGGCTCCAACCCAAACACCCCATGTTGCCAAACACTCCCAATTAGATATTTTAATTTATTTCATCATTATCTCAATTAAAATCAATTAATATTTAATTAACATTTAACAATAATGATGATTTAATTAAATATGTGCGAACACACATTTAACCGTAATTTCACTTATTTAATTTTNAAAAGGGGCTTGGTTCGTGATTTGGGAGGCAGCTCATGGAAGGAGAAGATTATTGAAGATTTGGGCTTCAAATTAGAGAAGATTTCTCCATCTTTTGCTTGCTTTTCAATGATGAATCTTGATTCAGTTTGTTTTTGTTGTTTTATTTCGTTTTTGAGTATGAACTGAGTTGTTTAGCTAGGGTTTGATGTAATCTTGATACAATGATTCAAATTTATATGGATTGAATTACTTTGAGTTTTAATTTCATGATTGAGTGTTTATCTCTTTGCTTAATGTCTTTTGGATGCTTGATCACCATTCAAATGTGTGTTGTTCACAATGAGACTGAGAAGTGATTTGTGATTGTGCCTCTTGGGATAAATACCATAGATTAGCAAACGCTAGAGATAGGTTTAGCGATCTATGAAATCTAGATAGAATTCCACAAAGCTTAAAATCCTTTGAACTATTAATCTTCATTTTGTTGGGTGCGGAAGCTTAATAGGGATAAGTAGGGAAATGTAGCATGAGAATGTATGTTTTACAACTTAGGGAATTCGATTTTCAATCAAGGAATTAGAACTTGGGTAATAGATTCTATGATTTGGGTTAGCGTATTTAGGTGAATTCAACACCCTAGCATTTGTTTTAGAATTGTTTAATTAGTTAAGTTGTTGGGTTTTGCATTTGTATTTAGTTTGTTAATCTTCCATCAATCCAATTTATTGTTGCTTCAATTAGGACTTAAACTAGAAAAATCAGAAATTAGTAACACTATCCTCGTGGGAACGATACTCACTCATCACTTTATTACTTTTTGCGACTAGTATACTTGCTATTTTTGCATATTGTAGTAAACACCCATCACTACCGACCCAAGTGTAGGATCGAACCGATGAAGTCCACACGAAGACAATCGAAAGGAAATAAGGAGGGATTTGCTAGATCCTCCTTAGCCTTAAGAAACAAGAAGAAAAATCAAAGAAGAACTTTGATTCTTTACTAAAGAAAAAGTGGCGTGAGAGTGAGGGTGTTTTGGGGGCTGTGTTTTTCTTTCTTTTGAATGAAATAGTGATGAATGAAAAAGTTAAACTTTATTCCAACTACAGCTTTTCTTTTATAGTCAAATTTCAATTGCCCTATTCCCATAGGGAATAGGCTTGGGCTCCAACCCAAACACCTCATGTTACCAAACACTCCCATTTAGATATTTATTTTAATTCATCATTATCTTCAATTGAAATCAATTAATATATATTTAATATATATATATTAACATTTAACAATAATGATAATTTATTTAAATATATGCTAACACATATTTAAGTGTAATTTCACTGATTTAATTTTTCTAATAAATTAAATAAAGGCTACGACCTCATCAAATTTAATTGCACTGTGAAATTATCAAAATACTTTTTCGCCCAAAAAGATGAAAACGCCTTTCTTTCTTTCAGAGTCTTAAATTATCTTCTATGTGTGTGACCCATAGGCTTCTCATCATACCGGCATTGTATAGTATCGTGATTAACACCAATTAATCGTGTCACTAATACACAGACCAAGATTGGCCCCTAGCAAGGCATCATGGCCACCCGATAGATTCAGATTCAGTAAAGTAGCTACCTGTCTACGATATGATTACTGTACAATTCGATCCTTTCATCATATTGTATCGAGACGAGACGAAGGCATAGAAATAGTGTCAACCTCCGGTTACTCTCGATATTATGTATTCAGTTTCTGGACTAATGACATGTATTATAAACTGGATAGAGCAATGACTGAATCCCACTGTGGCCACAATTTTAGTGTCATTGCCATATACTGAACTGCGCCGTGAGATAACTTCTCCCGTACCCGGGAGTGATGAATCCTCTATCAATCCACCATAGTCTTGATACACTCCTTGATGCAACCAATCACCATTGTATTGATAGCTCTGAATAGAACTACATTAGGCTAGTGTCAAACTGTACCAATCGGTGCACAAGGCGCTCCGGTGATCTCAAGTCTAAGGATCACATGCACCACCATTCGTTAGAGGATTTATTCCATAGACACTGGGGTTACCATCCATATGAAATCCTCTGGTGGGTCAGTCCAGTGAACTTGCTGTGGTATATCCGCCTACAATAAGCACCCATATGTAGCACCAGGTTGTCACCAAACAAACTTGACAAGTGAGATCAGTCACTGACTTTCGACAGGGTCGCTCAACACTATGATAGTCTTACCGTATTATCTGTGCCCTTATTTCAGAATAATACTGGGGCTGCGGACGTTTCTAGAATGGCCACCATATGTGCTCATAGGGTTCTCACTATCAAGATTTGAAACACTTGATACCCTCGTCACGGATCTACCATTCTAAGGACATATATCAATACATATTGCAATAATAATGATTTACGCGATATAGAATAAAATGCCTTTTATTATTGATTAATGAACATTATTACAAAGATTCAATTCTACAATAATTGATTGGCTCTAAGGCATCTACTCTAACAAAAATGGCATCACTTCAATATGAATACCTTAAGTAAAAACTCAAACAACCATAGACTTTTCCTGAAATGTCTTTGGTGCCAAATCCTTTTGATTCTTCATCTGCATGGCCACAACCCTCATTTTCACCTTTCCTAAAGATCAGTCAACCTTTGGTCTCTCCTTAGATGCCTTCTGGTGCAGTTCATGCTTTTGGGAACATTGAATAGTTATATGCCTGACTCCGCAAAGAACGTGATGAAAAGATTAAGCTGGAAGAGAACAAAAGAAGTGAGAAAAATATTCTGCTAAAACACATGAGTCAGCGTGAAACCATCTGATAATATATCTGACTCTTTCTTTTCCAGTCATTCAGATCCTCCATCTCCAAAGCCTCATCATCCTTTATCTAAGGATAAGGCTTCAATGCAAATAATGATGTTGGAAGATCACCAAACTTCTGCTAATCCTGTCTCTTCAAAAAGTCCACTTTCTTCCAATTATATGAGTTCTTTTTTTAGAGACATGGCAGAAAGACATTGTCTTGCAGCCTCTAGTATTTCTCAGGATTCTCCATCTTCCTTCCAAACAAAATCAGAAGCTAATATGCCTTCTACTGATGAATCATTTGATAGTAGCTTTAATTGTGAAATTGATACTTTTGATCAACATCTCAATGTCTATCCCTAATTGATGACCCATCAACCCGAATCTTCAAGACCACCTATTGTCTCTGAAGTTGATGATGAAATGCCTAAAGGAGATGATTCCATTCCAGACTCTCCGCCTATGTATCGACAACCTCGTCATAATACAGTTAAGCATGACTCTTATACAACTTTAGCCAAGCCCCACACTTTTACTATCGATGATCCTCCTTTACACAAATGGAGAAACCAGATGTATGAATTTCAAGTCGGGTTACAAGCTAAGATGCTTAAACATGATGCCCAAGTCTTTAATATTCTTACGCAATTTACCACTAGGCTTGGAGGAATTCTTTGCGATTGGTGGATTAGTCTTCAGAAGTATAGACAAACTTTGTTCATCCACTTGCCAGATATTAATCAAGCTCTGTATCTCCTCTATGATGAGTTTTGTGGATTACCTCACCTTTATGAGGACCAGGTTAGAGAAGAATATTTTAAAATGCGATGTTGTTCTCTCAAAAAGAAAGATCATGACACACATTATAAAGAAATGGTAAAACGATATCATATACTTAGGGGTATGGATGATCCTAACATGAAGCAAGCTTTTTTAGCTCTATTCCAGAATCCCTAAGTCATGAAGCAACCAAGCTCATGCAGTCTCAAAGTAAACAACTTGGTTCCATTTCTCTTGGAGAAATTTATTAGTTTGTCATTCTTGCTCTGGAAAAGCTCTATTCTCAAAAACAATTTTTTGATGATTATCTGAAGCGTTCTAAGCAATTAACAAAGGTTTGTCAAAGACTAGACTTGCAAATCAAGTGAAAATCAGATCGCTCATGTTTTTGTCCTACCAAGAAGAAGTTTCATTCTAGATACATCAAGTATTCACAACCTAATGCTCTTGCCAGACACAAATTTCGATGTTTCACGCACCGCAATTTCTTCAAAAGAAAAAATGCTAAGGTAAACGACCTAATCGGTATTACTTATGAAACCGTCTTGGCCATTTTGCCAAGAATTGTCTAAACAGGCCCAAAAAATTAGCCAAAATGATGCAACAACTTTCTTAGCTCATTGATATAGACTTTTTTGATGATGATGTCGAAAGCTGGTTTTCCATGGATGAATAACCCACTTCAGATACAGTTCTTCAATTTGCAACCACTGATACTGAATTCTCTTATTCAAATGATTGTCACTATTTCTACCATATCTAACAAATACCACAATCCTTTCCATCATTAGCCTTCTCATATCATGTACCTACAACAACAGTTCAAATCTTCCCTACTAAATATTCCAATCCCATTTCCATCATAGCATTTTTTGATATTGGTGCTACTCACACTATTATCAACCTTATAACCCTCCCATCCTCCCAGTGGAAACCTCATCAAGAAGTATTCTACATTGCTAATAGTGACACCTTCACTACTCATCTAATTAGGAAACCCATTAAAATCCAAAAATTTTCAATGATGTTTTACTTTTCATAAGTTTCTTGGTTCCGATTTACCTAGTAAAGATATGGTTCTAGGTTTTGATGTTTATTCCAAACTCAATAAACTTAGAATCCTCCCTGATGGTATTTGGTACAAGATATTTTTCTAATCCTGGACCACTCAGCCTAATTTATTCCAGATTGAAAGCAATCCAATTGAGCAGATCAAAGCCCAGCTTATTTCCCGCTCTTGTACAGATTCTCATGCAGATTTTCTCACTAAATGTTCCCATCCATTATGAAAGAATTTTGATTTCTTTTTCCATCTTCCATTCATCAAGAACGAAGATATCAATCCCACTAAAGCTAGTCATTCTGACATGTCACCAGGACATCTCAGCCTAGCCCAACAAGAATGTACTCAGCTTTTATCTCAAGGATTGATTAAACACACAGATTCCCAATGGGCATGCAAACTTTTTATGTCAACAAATGTGCTGAACAAGCCAGAGGAAGACTCGGACTTGTTATCAATTATTAGCCTTTGAATTTCCTTCTTTGTGATGACAAATTTCCCCTGCCTTCTAGACAAATTCTATTTGCAAATCTTTATAATGCAAAGATGTTTTCCAAATTTGATCTCAAAGCTGGATTTTGGAAACTTGGAATTCATCCTGATGATCGCCATAAGATGCTTTCTGCATTCCTAGCCGACATTACCAATGGAAAGTCATGCCTTTTGGTCTTGAGGTAGCTCCTTCCCTGTTTCAGGAAGCCATGACGAAGATCTTTGCCCCTCTTCTTCATAAATGTCTCATTTATATCGATGATATTCTCCTCTTCTCAAAAGATGAGGAATCTCATGTTCATCTTCTTCGCAAATTTGCTGATATCATACACTCTTATGGTATTATGCTCTCTAAGAAGAAAATGTAGTTGGGTCAGACAAAGATCGATTTTCTTGGTATGGTTATTAATGATGGCAAGTATGACCTCCAACCTCATATTGCTAATGAGTTGCATAATTCCCAGATGTTCTTATGACGCAGAAAGAAATACAACAATTCTTGGGAATTGCCAATTACATGCACAATTTCCGTCCCAACATTTCTAAACTCACTTCTCCACTTTCCCAGATGCTTAAAAAGAATCCTCCTCATGGTTTGACAAGCAAACCAATATAGTTAAGAGTCTTAAACAAAAATCCTTCCATACACAGCCATTGAAGATTCCTTCTTGTGGGAAATGAATTCTTTAGATGGATGCAAGTGACACTCATTGGGGTGCGATGCTTTTTGAAAAAGATGATGACAAGGTACAACATTTGTGTGGATGCTAGAGTGGACAATTCAAACCACATCAACAACATTATCATTTTACTGTTAAGGAAGTTTTGGTAGTAAAAAAATGCTATGAAAAAGTTTGAATTCCATCTCGTTGGACATCATTTCTTTGTTGAAACAGATATGAAGTCCTTTGATCAAATGCTCCGATTCAACAAGAGAAAGGTTCCACATCAACAATTACTTCGATGGTAGAATGTTTCAAAAAGTATTCTTTCACCATCCAGCACATCAAAGGTCACACCAATACCATTGCAAGTTATTTATCAAGGCCTAAAACTAAACAGGTTTGTTTCATGAACCCTAGGTCCAAACCATTTCTCTATTTCATGTATCAACCACTAACCTAGTCCAATTCTTGTTAATCCTCTTCTTTACCAAACCATATGCCAGACACACCGTCTAACTTTGATGACCTTGTTCAAACTCTTACCATTGATGAAAATGTCACCACCCTTATGTTTTCTTATCAGATTCAATGCATTGAAAAATCTGGACAGTCCATGTATGATATTTTAGGTGTCCATCCAGATTACCCCTTTTAAAAAATATTTTGTTTACCTTTAGGTCTAGATATCATATTTCCCAAAGAATTATTATGGTTCTTTTGGTACATGTTACACCAGTACCACGTTGTCATTCAATTCCCAGTTCATTGTATGTTAAAAATGATTTCCCAGTATCAGTCATCCTCGACCTCTGAGTTACATGGTTTAAAACCTTGGAAAAATGGAAGTTTGTGTTTGTTCATCAACTTGCTCGATACAAAGGTCCTATGTCCACCAAAATGGCATGGTTTATCATGTTTTGCCATATACATCACTCTATCAGATTTGATGGCCTCTATTTTTCACAACATCAAGTCACATTTCATTAGTCTTATCTATATGATCTCATCCATAATATGTTTGACCATCCTATTTAGATTAGGTCAATTCAAAAGATCCTTTTTGAGAGAAATCAGATGATTCCAAATGAGGTATGGCCATCTTTTCCTGATGATGCCCCATGAGAACACTTTCCTCTAGTGTACACTGAGAAATTACTCCAGGTCAAACAAACATGCATGAGTTCCATTACTATTCAATTAAATGACACTTCAGACTATTAAGAATGGTGGTACCCAGATTCTCAGCCAGATACTGTGTAGGAAGAAGAGCTTTAGCAGTCTCGTGATTATTATCTTCATAAATCCAAACGATAGCAACACATGCATGCACCAAGTACCTCTGTAGGGTAGCCATCTTAGTCTTTAGACATTTCTTCAGATATTCATCTAGATTCATCTTCTCGACAAATTCCTGTTGATTGGACTCAAGCAATGGGCTGTCTCGATTTCCAAGATGAAGACTCGTGGCACATTACAAACTTGTCAAATGATTAAAGCTTTGTGTCTTAAAATAAAAATTTATGTCCTTTATGTTTATCTGTAAAATAGACATGGACAAAATGGCAGTTTGCCAACTCAAGTGCAACATCTCTCGTGTAAGATAAAAAGTCAAATATAGTACGCAAATAAATGTGTGAAAAAAAAAATCTAAAAAGTCAATTATGTCAAGCCATGTATTAAAGGCCTCTTTAATGTGTATTAAATGGGATGTCTTGTATTTCTCTATAAATAAAGACTCTTCTCTTCCCATTGGAGGAGGATGCATTGTGTAATAATCTTTTGTATATTTCTCTTACTCTTACGTTGTTCTCTTGGGAAAAATCTCTCCCATTTCTCTCTTGCATACATTTCTCATTTCATATTTCTTTCTCACACATTTCTTTCATGTTTTCTTCATACTTCTAGACCTTCCCTCAACCTCAAAGTGTCATAATATTCAGATAATGGTAAGAATAGCTAAAGATCTCATATATTATTTTCATTTATGTTCCTAATGTGTTTTATTTTCACTAGCTCTTTTAGATGATGTTAGAAGATGTGTGGGTGTAAGTGTGTGTGGGATAAGAGGAGGGCCTTGACCATAAATTAAACTGATCGTTGTGTTGATTAATTTCCTATAGGTCGGCTATCATAGTTTCCCACATGCATAAACTCCATAATCAATTTTCTAGACTTTCCATTCATTCATTTCAACAATCTGGTGCTCCTGTCTGTCATCAATTTGATCTTAACATTAGAGAAATTATATTAAATAACCAATTTTGAGATTAAAAATAGCATTTTTTTTTTTAAATATCTAATGAAATAGTTTCATTTAAAAAATTTCGAAACTCAGTTTGACCAAAATACCTTTTTTCTTATCTTAAAAACTTTAAGTGACAAAATCTAATAAATAGGCATTCAATAGGTCAACTAACAAGTGTTTCGCAAGCATATGAACTCGTACAAATAACACAGTTTGAGTAAATGGATATCGAACCCTAGAGAATTACTAGTTACCAAGTACCAAAATAAAGTATCTTACTACTATTTGATTAACCAAAATTTTATAAGATGAAATAATTAAAACTAACAATTCTAAAACTAAAAACTAACAAATCACAAATCAAATAACAGGTTGGTTGTAGAACAATTTGACTAAACCTAGGGTGCAAATTTCACATCAATTCTATGTATTGATAATTATTGTTAAAATTATTAAGCTTTTTCTACAAGCCAAACTCCTTAGAATTTCAATAACTTTCTCTTGAACAATTACTAGATTAACCCTTTATTACTAACCCAAGATATCTCTAAATTAGATTTAAGTCTTACGCTCTATGGAATTTACCAAAGCCTCACAGATCGTGGTAACCTATCTCTTGCATTCGCTCAGCCTATGGTTTTATTACGTTAGACCACCTAGATATCATCTCTCAGTCTCAACCTAGTCCATTAGACCAACAACTCTCGGTACCAGAAGAATTGAAGCATTAAGAACCATAATAAAACTTAAAAAATAATGTTTAACAAATATTAACAATAATCAATCAACACATATTCATAAACTTGGGTTACATCTTAGCCCTAGAAACTTTATTTAGTTCATAATCAAATAAAAATAAACAACCATTGTAAACATAAGTTCAAGAAAAACATAGAAAAAAACTTCCCTAGATGATGAACCAAAACCCCAAGAGTTGTTTTCATTTACAAATAGCGGCTAATCTCCTCTCTATCCTCGTCTCCCTTTTAAAAATAGCCAAAGCCTTCTTTCTATAGTGCTAGGGTTTTAGGATTATGTTTTGGCACAATCCTCTTCAAATTAGGATGAGAAAACTAGGCTAAAACTTAGTAGAATTCGTGCAAAATTTGGACTCTAGGACCGTGCCATGGCATGAGTAAACTGTGCCATGGCATGCGCACAATCTTCAATTTCATTCGTCGTTGTGCCTCGCCATGAGTTAATTGTGTTGTGGCATGCGATGACGTCCGTTTTCCTTTATGAATCTTCCAGAATTTGAAAAAGTCATCAGCATATGAATTGTATCCCTCTTCATTAGGTTTCCAACGGTATAAAAATCATACAAAACTGAGGCGTAGCTCCAGAAATCATCAAAATACCGAGGAATGCTCAATACTTAAACAATTTTCCAGATAACACGATAAATCTTCAAAACATCATATCTTCCTTGTTTTAACTCCAATTCTTCAACTGCTTGTTTCCAGTTGTCACAAATTCCATCTCCAACATAATTCTTCATCCAAATATTATTTTTAAGCATTTATAACCTGAAAACACACAAAACATACCCGTGATCCAACAAAAAGATATTTATGAAATAATTAAGCCAAATCACACAACTTGAACCTAATTTCCCACAAATAATACCAATAAACCACTAAGTAAAAATGGTATTTTCAAGCACTTATCATCAACCTTTACTACTAAGTTTTTGTCAAATAGAGTTTGTTTTGTATTAGAATTCTATCTATTCCATGACTATCAAAACTGATATAGATAAAGACGTGAAGCCAAACAACTCTATTTGATAAAAACTTATCAATGGAGGTTGACCGGTCGAATGCCTATTTGTTGGAATTGGTGAACTTAAAGAAAGTTTGGAATTGTGTTGAAAAATTACTTGTTCGAAGCCTTGATTAGTGTTGTGTGTCAAATCATGAAGCATGGATTTGTGCCACATGTCAAACCATTTAGAGCTATGCGGGAAATCTAGAGAAGATACATCCTGATTTAACAAGGGGATATCCTCCCAAAATCAAGAAAGAAGATTGCACCATTTTTCTAATTTGTCGATGTTTGATAATACTTCCAATTATCAGGAAAAGATGATGCTCAATTTGGCTAGAGGATGTCATGTGATCAAGACTCCACAAATCAAGGGGTGAAGATCAAGTCAATTTCTCATCTCATTGATTTTGTTTTAAACTCAAACTTGTAATGGGTATAGTATATAAACCTAAACCCTAGCTTGTCAGGAAGAAAGACACAAGAATCATTATGACTAACACACCTATAGAGAGAAATATGTTCGTATAGGAGTTGAGAAAAGAGACAACTTGAGGGATTCCTTAAGATAACTCTTTGTAACTTAGCTAGCTTTTCTTAATAATTCTCAATACCATAATAGCGGATGTAGGATTTGCATAATAAGCATCTGAACCATTTTAAAATCCTTTTCGTTTTGTGAGATTGTGTTTGATTATTGTTTTTCTATTAGTGCAAATTCAACCCCGAGGATCTCAAAAGAATTCATGCACAAATTCACCAAGAATCCTGTGTACTTCTAGTTGGTGTGATTTCCTGCATCAATAGTTTGTCTCCTGCAAAGTTCTTTAAAGTTTTCCTGAAAAACTGAGTCTTATATTTATAATTGTACAACATGGCTTATACAACTAGGTCCAAAAGCAGGGTTTATGTCGACCACATCGGTAACATGGTGTCAACAACCTGGACACCATCAATAAGGAGATTCAAACTCCCCTGCTAGCAAACACGACAACTCCGCCAAATCCAAACATGACAGGGACTTTAGCTGCTCCGTCTACCAACCCACAGGTGATAAATGTCCTTAGAACATTGACCATAACGGTTTATACTCTATCTTGGTCGTGTTTAGTCAAGCCTTTGACTCTTGTAGCTCATCACACGAGTGAGCTGACTAGCCTCCAATTGGCCCACTATTTCCTTAAGGGTACTTATCGCTTCCTCAAGCTCGCCTGGCTTCTTGTTGACTCTCTCCCTCAGCCACATCTCTAAACTAGTTGCTCAGTAAGGCTGGCAAGGAATTGGTTTTTCTCAGCCAGTTGATTTTCAAATAGCTAGGACTCTACAACAAACTTCACCTTTAAACTGGTGAAGTCAGTATCCTGGTTGGCTGATTCCCCATTCACTTTTCCAAACTCCTCTTCAATTATGAGCTTGGGGTGCATGCTCATAATTATTTGTCATATCAGTATCAACCTACTGGTTATTGTTAGGGATTGTAATTAGGTCATGTCTGAAAGATGTACTACATACAAATATTGATAGTCAATACAAGCAACATTGTAAACCCCACGTTATTATTCCAATGCCCTAAGGTATGAAATTTACCTTTTCAAGTAATTTTCTTTTTTGAATGGAAGGGTAAAATGGTCAATTTACATGTATTTCGAGATGTGGCCATTATAAAGTGTAAAGGATGATGTCATTGAAGAGAAATGAGGGTAGAATGGTTATAAAGTTGATTGATAAGGTTAAATGGCATAAACGGTAACCAAGGGTATAATGGTCTTTTCATACAAAACCATATGATATTGCCAATATCATAGTCAGATATGCAGCAATGCACACATCATCCGGATGGATTTAATCATGCAACTGGCAAAAGGTTTCTTCATAGTCAATGCCATGAATTTGTTTGAAACCTTGGCAACCAGCTGTGCTTATAAGTATGCACGTTGCCATCAATGTAGTCTTCTTTGAAGGACCCATTTACCCTATGGGTTTTACCCCTCAGTGGTTCCACCAGAACCACACTTGTGTTCAGTACATGGAGTCCATCTAAGATTTCATGGCTTCAAACCATTCCTCGGAATCGGATCCGATATAGCGTCTTCGTACCTTTTAGGTTCATCGTCTGGTAGACCAGTACGTCACCATGTTGAGTCAAAGATAACCGTATCTCTTGGGCTCATGGCATACTCTCCAAAATCTACGTAGCTCCTGTGCTACACTGAGGTGGTTCACTTTGAATCCACAAGTTATGGAGTAACCTCTCATAATGCTAACACCACTTCTGTGGACATCATCCTGTCTTCGTCTAGTATATCTTGGGTTCTAGACTTCATCAAGTTCTACTTTCTCCCTAGTACTTCTTAGAAAATATTCTTTTCCAGAAAGACACAATTCGAGCAACAAAAATTTTGTGCTCTTCTGGGTGGTAGAAATAGTATCCTTGGTTCTTCTGTTGTCTTACAAATATATATTACTAGGATTTTGGGCCCAGCTTGTTCGAAGTCAATTTCTTAACATAAGGTTCTTAACCCAAATCCTTAGATAAACAAGTTGGGCTTTCGCCCCCACTCCATAGCTCATATGGAGTCTATCTACAGATTTTGACGAACACAGTTCAAAACATGAGTCGCAGTCTCTAGGGCATAACTAGAGAATGATGCAGAGGTAAATCACAAAACTCATCATGGACCTAACCATGTCAAGTAAGATCCTATTCTCCTTTCTGAACTCCCATTGTGTTGGGGTGTATAAGGAGAGGTGAGTTGTGTGACTATCACATTCCTTCAGGTACTTGAAAATCCTGAGCTAAGTATTCACCCCTCGATCCGACAAAAGAGCTTTAATACTTTTACCCAACATATTCTGTACTTCATTTCGAATTCCGTAATTATCAAAGACTTCATATTTAGTCTCATAAGGTAGACATAACCTACTACTGAAATCATCAATAAATGGAGATAGTATGAATATCCACCTCTAGCTTCAACTGTTAGTGACCCAATACTCACTATGGATGATGCCTAACAGCTCAGTAGCCCTTTCACCTTGTCCTGTGAAAGGAGACTTGGTCATCTTGCCTAACAGGCATGACTCGCATACCTCAAATGATGAAAGTCAAAAGGGTCCAAAACTCCATCCCTTAAGTTTTGCAATGCGGGTCTTATTAACAGACACAATCTATAGTGCCAGAGATATGTCTGGTTTTGATCGCTATGTTTAGCTCTCTTGGTTTCAATATTGAGAATATCTATTGTTTTTTAATCAAGAACATATAACCATAATATAACCTTGCATTCAAATAGAATACCATTCAAACTAAGGATAACAATCCATTAGATATCTCAAAATGATATCCCATATTATCCAAAGCAGATACTAAAATAACTTCTAGAAATAGAAGGTACGTGAACAGTTATGTAGTTCCAATAACAAGCCGTAGGCAAGATAAACAATAAGTTCCTACAGCCAATGTAGCCATAGTGCTCCATTTCCAACTCGTAGGTCCACCTCTCCCTTAGCGAGCAACTCTACTCCGCCTTAGTCCTCGCACATCAGCACAATGTGAGTACCACATCCTGTGTCATGACCCAAAATGTTAGGAGAGAAATTAATCTCAATCATAAAGATACCTAAAGTCGTAGCCTCTGACTTCTTCTTGCTTGTGAGGAAAGCCTTGAGTGTTTCCTCTAGTGGCCAGGCTTGCCATAAAAGAAGCAGACTACCTTGCCCTTCCTATGCCACTCTAGCCCAAGAGCAACCTGTCCTTGGGTTGGGCTGGGTTTGGCCTTGGCCTTACCCTTGCTGTAACCTTTTGGTTACCGGCATTAACACGATAAAACAGGCTTAAACCTTTTCAAGTCCAACTCTGCAGTTAAGCCTGTTCAGAAGTTTTGACAGGGTTCTCCATCGTGTTATAGAAATTCATTATGAATGAAGCATAAGAGTCAGGCAAGGATTGCAAAATTAAATCCATTTGTAACTGCATCCAAGCCATCCCAAAGTTCAAGCCTCTCTATGTGGATCATCTTGAGACACTGAGGACCAACTTGGGTCTCTTCAGTCAGACGATCCCAAACAGTGCTTTCGACAATTGTATCTCTCAGTCGAGCATTTGTTTTGCAAAGCTCCTTGAGGTGTAGAATGATGGAAGAAGCATCTATATTCTCATGCTGCTTTTGTAGTATAGGTGTCATTGATGCTCACATCAAGCATTGAACGCTATCAGCATCATCAAGGAACTTTTGATAAGTATCCTTTACTTCCTGATTGGCATCAGGATCAGGCTCACGCATGTAGGCTTTTCAAGGATATACAATTTCTTTCTGACTTGAGTAATCCGAAGATTACAATACCAGTTGAGAAATTGGATCCATCCAGCCTGTTTTCTTTCTCGTTATCAATAGAGGTTCATAATGCTCATTTTGGTGAATCACATTGCAGAAAAGATAAAGTTATTATAAAGTTCATTATATTTATAGGTTTATTTCAACGACGCTCCACTATTTTACAAGCCAATAGCCTCACATTAACTCGGGAAAGCCCGTTGACTTTCCTAGTGGACCGAGATCCCATCATGTATTTCAAACCTTCGCTTTGGCGAACAAGCCAAATGAGTTGATTAGGTAGGCCAACTAACTTAATCCACACTAGTGAAGCTCCACTACAACCTCAAAGTTGAGAAACGCAACAGCCAATCACACATCAATGGCTCCAACCATTGTCTCAAGTGTGATTCTCAGTATCAGTAGAGTGGACTAAGTCATCACACTACACATAATGTGTACTGCTCTACTATGCCTATGACACGTTTATCAACCATCGCTTTGGTGAACAGACAAAACCGTCATTTTAAGTCGACCCATCACCCTTAAGGAAAATTCCAATGTATTTATACCCCCACTGGTAGAAGTGTACCCTTCGCTTTGCGAACAAGGTTTCGACGAACATTGGTTTGATTAAAACCATGGTGATAGAGGCTTACTGACTTAATATAATTCGTTGAGGGGTTTGTTATTTAATGTCTTATCAGATTATTACTTTGTTGATGAACATTGTTTGACATGTATCAACATTAACCTTAGCATGCGTTTAAACAAAAATAAACGTGTCCGTAAGGCCCAACTAAAACCGATTTCCTCGAGCACTAGGAATCAGTGGGTACCTAGGGTCCTGTAATAAACATCTGAGTCTCAAGTATGGTTGCCTCGTTCTTTGCTCCATCTTCAAGACATTACAAAAAATTTTAAATTACAAAAGAATAATAATACAAAATTACATCAATAAATTAGAAACCTCGATTTACATTCGAGGGGGGAGGAGAAAGGAATGTACACAAGAAAGCGGGAAAGGCAGGAGACGCAGGCCCCATTTAAAAAATACAAAACATACATACCAAAAATATTTAAACATTCACTCTTGGTCTAAGGCTCATGTACCGGGCACATGAATATACAAACAAGTACAAAGCATACATTTCAAAAACAATAAATTTTTGAAATAGTGGGTTAATTTTTTACCCTGACAATTTGCAAATTTGCAGTTTGGTCCAAAAGTTTTGAAACTTTGTATTTTGCCCTACACCTCGAAAGTGCACTGCTGCAGCGATGAGTTAGATGCCAGGCGTGCTGGTTATGCTGACGTCCACGCTCTACGTATGTTCACGCGCGATAGTCGTGACGATTTGGTATAGTGACATCCAAAGGACGACCGCCGCGGCGAGCGCTGGTTTGTACCAGACCACTTTGGACAACGCTCGCTGTGGCAATGGGTATATCGCCGTGACGAGCATACACAGATCTGTATCCCATCTGTTCATACAATAACCAACACACTCAAAAGATTTCAATCAACAGACACACTAATTTCAACCAAAAAACCATCATGCATTAAACCAAATGTGCAGTTCATCAACAAATCAAATTAATTGATTAATCAATTCTCAAAAACATGATTTAAGGCAGATTTTATAAGGCAATTATATCATCGAATACATATCAACCATCACAATAAAATTGTAAAATTCAGTACCTAGGCTTCAATACCATGTTAGTAAACGGTCCCACATATGCAGTGGAAACAAAACAAAAATAATATGGAGATTGTTACATGAGCCAAGATCAAGGGTATATTTTACAAATATTAAAATAAAATCTGCAGAAAAAAAAATCTGAGTTTAAAGAAAACCACGCACGTTGAAGGCTCCTCCCAATTGTCAACGAATGTTTTTACCGATCCAAGTGTAGGATCGAACCCACAGTCCACACGAAGACAATCTCAAAAGACCCAAAGGGATTTGTAGTCCTCTTGGCTTCAAGATTAAGAAGAAAGCAAATCAATTGAATTGATTTTTAGGCCAAAAGGTGTTCCTGCCGTGGGAGGAAAAGAGGGGCTGTGTGTGTTTTAATTTCAAAAGAAATCAATTCTAAATTAATTAACACACACTTTTCCTTTTATAGTTAATTAAGTTGCCCTAATCCCATAGGAATAGGCTTGGGCTCTAACCCAAACGCCCCATGTTGCCAAACACTCCCAATTTGATTTATTTTATTTTCCCTCATATCTCAATTAAAATCAATTAATAATATTTAAATATATATTACATTAACATAATGATAATATATTTAAATGTGTGCGAACACACATTTAAACGTAATTTCACTTATTTATTTTCTAACAAATTAAATAAAGGCTACGACCTCAGCAAATTAATTGCACTGTGAAATTACCAAAATACCATTTCGCCTTAAAGACGAAAACGCCCTTCTTTCTTCTTGGATTTAAATATCTCTATGTGTGTGACCCATAGGCTCCTCATCATATCGGCAGTGCATAGTATCGCGATTAACACATATATATCGTCTCACTAATTACCAGACCAAGATGGCCCTAGCAAGGCATCATGGCCACCAGATAGATTCGAATTCAGCAAAGTGCTACTTGTCAACTAGGTTACCGTGCAATTTGATCCTTTCATTAACGTTATCTCGACGAGACGAAGGCAGATGAAATAGTGTAACCTCGGTACTCTCGATATAGGTATTCAGTTTTGGACCAAGACCCGTATTATAACTGGATAGGCAACAACTCAATCCCACTGTGGCCACAGTTTAACGTCATTGCCTATGAATTGCGCGTGAGTAACTTCTCGTACGGGAGTGATGAATCCTCTGTCAATCCACCATGTCTTGATACACTCCTCGATGCAGCCAATCACCACCATATTGAACGCTCAAAAAGAACTGCGTTAGGCTAGTGTCAAACTACACCAATTGGTGACAAGGCGCTCGGTGATCTCAAGTCTAAGGATCACATGCACCACCATTCGTTAGAGGATTTGTCCATAGACACTGGGGTTACCATCCATATGGAATCTCTAGGGGGTCAATTAGTGAACTTGCTTCGGTGTATCCGCCTACAGGACACCCATGTGTTGCACTAGGTTTGCACCAACCCACTGACAAGTGAGATCAGTCAATGCCTTTCAATAGAGCGTTCAACACTATGATAGCCTTACCGTATTATCTGTGCCCTTACTTCAGAATAATACTGGGGTACGGACGTTTCTAGATGGCCACCTATGGCTCTAGGGTTCTCACTATTAAGTTTGAAACAACCATACCCTCGCAACGGTTTACCATTCTAAGGAATATGTCAATACATATTGCAATATGATTTACCAATGATAGATAAAATGTTTATTGATTAGAAAATTATTACAATGTCAATTCTACAATAAAAACATTTAACAATAATGATAATATATTTAAATGTGTGCGAACACACATTTAAACGTAATTTCACTTATTTAATTTTTCTAACAAATTAAATAAAGGCTACGACCTCAGCAAATTTAATTGCACTGTAAAATTACCAAAATACCATTTCGCCTTAAAAGACGAAAACGCCCTTCTTTCTTCTTGGATCTTAAATTATCTTCTATGTGTGTGACCCATAGACTCCTCATCATATCAGCAGTGTATAGTATCGCGATTAACACTAATTAATCGTCTCACTAATTCACAGACCAAGATTGGCCCCTAGCAAGGCATCATGGCCACCAGATAGATTCGGATTCAGCAAAGTAGCTACCTATCAACGATATGGTTACTGTGCAATTCGATCCTTTCATCATACGTTATCTCGACGAGACGAAGGCATAGAAATAGTGTCAACCTTCGGTTACTCTCGATATTAGGTACTCAGTTTCTGGACCAATGACCTGTATTTTACACTGGATAAAGCAACAAGTCAATCCCACTGTGGCCATAGTTTTAACGTCATTGCCATTTATTGAATTACGCCGTGAGATAACTTCTCCCGTACCCAGGAGTGATGAATCCTTTGTCAATCCACCATACTCTTGATACACTCCTCAATGCAGCCAATCACTACCATATTGACAGCTCTGAATAGAACTGCGTTAGGCTAGTGTCAAACTACACCAATCGGTGCACAAGACGCTCTGGTGATCTCAAGTCTAAGGATCACATGTACCACCATTCGTTAGAGGATTTGTTCCATAGACACTAGGGTTACTATCCATACGGAATCCTCTGGTGGGTCAATCCAGCGAACTTGCTACGGTGTATCCGCCTACAGCAAGCACCCATGTGTTGCACTAGGTTGTCACCAAACAACCTTGACAAGTGAGATCAGTCACTGCCTTTCGACAGACGTTCAACACTATGATAGCCTTATCGTATTATCTATGCCATTACTTTAGAATAATACTGAGGCTACGGACGTTTCTAGAATGGCCACCATATGTGCTCATAGGGTTCTCACTATCAAGATTTGAAACACTTGATACCCTCGTCGCGGTTCTACCATTCTAAGGACATATATCACTACATATTGTAATAATAATGATTTACGCGATATAGAATAAAATGCCTTTTATTGATGAATGAACATTATTACAAAAAGTCAATTATACAATAATTGATTGGCTCTAGGGCATCTACTCTAACAATCTCCCACTTGCACTATAGCCAATCATTCATGTATTTAATACCAAATGATCTCAAGTGCCTGTCATGCTTCTGCTGCGACAGAGGCTTTGTTAATGGATCTGCGAGATTGTCATCAGTATGCACTTTACTAATCTGCAAGTCTTTCCTCTCAACTATCTCTTTGATGAGATGGAATCGTCTAAGTATATGTTTGGATTTCTGATGAGACCGTGGTTCCCTCGCTTAAGCAATTACTCTATTGTTGTCACAATAGATGTCTATATGATCAACAATCGTAGGAACCACACCAAGTTCAGTAATGAACTTCTTAATCCAGACTGCCTCCTTGGCCACATCCAACAATGCAATATACTCAGCCTCCATTATATAGTCTGCTACATTGCTTTGCTTGGAGTTCTTCCAGTTCACTGCACCGCCATTGAGACAAAATACAAACCCTGATTGCGATCAATAATCATCTTTGTCCGTTTGGAAACTAGCATCACTATATCCTTTTATAGTGAGCTCAACTTCCCCTCCATAAACTAAGAACATATCTTTAGTCCTCTTTAGGTACTTAAGAATATTCTTGACAGCCATCCAGTGATGCTCACCTGGATTCGATTGATATCTACTACAAGTGCTCAAAGTACATGAGACATCAATCTGAGTATATAGCATGGCATACATGATAGATCCGATTGCTGATGCATATGGGATCCTCTTCATCCTATCTCTCTCATCTTGTGTTTCAAGACACAATTCCTTAGAGAGATAAACACCATGTCACATCGGAAGAAATCCCTTCTTGGATTCTTCCATTCTGAATCTTTTTAGTACTTTGTCAATATATGTACTTTGACTTAGGCCAAGCAACCTACACGATCTATCATGATAGATCTTTATAGCAAAGATGTAGGCTGCTTCCCCTAAGTCCTTCATAGAGAAGCACTTCGATAACCAAGTCTTTACCGACTGCAAGTTTGGTATATCATTCCCGATCAGAAGTATGTCATCGACATACAACACTAGGAATGCTACTGCGCTCCTACTCATTTTCTTGTAAACACAAGGCTCATCTTCATTCTTGATAAAACCGAATTCTTTTACGGCTTCATCAAAAAAAATGTTCTAGCTCCTTGAAGCTTGCTTGAGTCCATAAATGGATCTCTGCAACTTGCATACCTTATTGGTTTGACTATCAAGAACGAAACCATCAGGTTGTGTCATGTACACATCCTCCTCAAGGTTTCCATTCAGGAAAGCAATTTTGACATCCATTTGCCAAATATCATAGTCATGATATGCAGCAATTGCACACATCATCCGGATGGATTTAATCATGGCAACTGGCAAAAAGGTTTCTTCATAGTCAATGCCATGAATTTGTTTGAAACCTTTGGCAACCAGCTGTGCTTTATAAGTATGCACGTTGCCATCCATGTCAGTCTTCTTCTTGAAGACCCATTTACACCCTATGGGTTTTACCCCTCAGGTGGTTCCACCAGAAACCACACTTGGTTCTAGTACATGGAGTCCATCTAAGATTTCATGGCTTCAAACCATTCATCGGAATCTGGATCCGATATAGCGTCTTCGTACCTTTTAGGTTCATCGTCTTGGTAGACCAGTACGTCACCATGTTGAGTCACAAGATAACCGTATCTCTTGGGCTCATGGCATACTCTCCAAAATCTACGTAGCTCCTGTGCTACCTGAGGTGGTTCACTTTGATCCACAAGTTATGGAGTAACCTCCTCATAATGCTCAACCACTTCTTGTGGCACATCATCCTGTCCTTCGTCTAGTATATCTTGTGGTTCTAGAACTTCATCAAGTTCTACTTTTCTCCCACTAGTACTTCTTAGAAAATATTCTTTTCCTAGAAAGACACCAATTCGAGCAACAAAAATTTTGTGCTCTTCTGGGTGGTAGAAATAGTATCCTTTGGTCTTCTTTGGATACCTCACAAATATACATTTACAGGATTTTGGGCCCAGCTTGTTCGAAGTCAATTTCTTAACATAAGCTTCTTAACCCCAAATCCTTAGATAAGACAAGTTGGGCTTTCGCCCACTCCATAGCTCATATGGAGTCTTATCTACAGATTTTGACGATACACAGTTCAAAACATGAGTCGCAGTCTCTAGGGCATAACCCTAGAATGATGCAGGTAAATCACTAAAACTCATCATGGACCTAACCATGTCAAGTAAGATCCTATTCCTCCTTTCTGACACTCCATTGTGTTGGGGTGTATACGGAGAGGTGAGTTGTGATACTATCCCACATTCCTTCAGGTACTCTGAAAATCCTGAGCTTAAGTATTCACCTCCTCGATCCGACAAAAGAGCTTTAATACTTTTACCCAACATATTCTGTACTTCATTTCTGAATTCCTTGAATTTATCAAAGACTTCATATTTATGTCTCATAAGGTAGACATAACCATATCTACTGAAATCATCAATAAATGTGATGAAGTATGAATATCCACCTCTAGCTTCAACTGTTAGTGGACCACATACATCACTATGGATGATGCCTAACAGCTCAGTAGCCCTTTCACCTTGTCCTGTGAAAGGAGACTTGGTCATCTTGCCTAACAGGCATGACTCGCATACCTCAAATGACTGAAAGTCAAAAGGGTCCAAAACTCCATCCTTTACAGTTTTGCAATGCGGGTCTTATTAACTGACACAATCTATAGTGCCAGAGATTGTCTGGTTTTGATCGCTATGTTTAGCTCTCTTGGTTTCAATATTGAGAATATCTTTATTGTTTAAATCAAGAACATATAATCCATAATATAACCTTGCAATTCCAATAGAATACCATTCAAACTAAAGGATAACATCCATTAGATTCTCAAAATGATATCCCATATTATCAAAAGCAGATACTAAAATAACATTTCTAGAAATAGAAGGTCGTGATAACAGTTATGTAGTTCCAATAACAAGCCGTAGGCAAAGATAACATAAGTTCCTACAGCCAATGTAGCCATATGTGCTCCATTTCCAACTCGTAGGTCCACCTCTCCCTTAGCGAGCACTCTACTCTGCCTTAGTCCCTGCACATCAGCACAATGTGAGTACCACATCCTGTGTCAATGACCCAAAATGTTAAGGAGAGAAATTAATCTCAATCATAAAGATACCTAAAGTCGTAGCCTCTGACTTCTTCTTGCTTGTGAGGAAAGCCTTGTAGTGTTTCCTCTAGTGCCAGGCTTGCCATAAAAGAAGCAGACTACCTTGCCTTCCTATGCCACTCTCAGGCCCAAGAGCAACCTGTCCTTTGGGCTGGGCTTGGGTTTGGCCTTGGCCTTACCCTTGCTGTAACCTTTTGGTTTACCGGCATTAACCAGTAAAACAGGCTTAAACCTTTTCAAGTCCTACTCTGCAGTCTAGCATGTTCAGTTCTGACAGGGTTTTCCCATCGTGTTCATACTGAAATTCATTATGAATGAAGCATAAGAGTCGCAAGGATGCAAAATTAATCCATTTGTAATTCTGCATCCAAGCCACATCCCAAAGTCTCAAGCCTCTCTATGTGCTCGATCATCTTGAGCACATGAGGACAAACTTGGGCTCCTTCAGTCACGACGCCTCCCAACAGTGCTTTCGACACCTTGTATCTCTCATGTCGAGCATTTGTTTTGCAAAGCTCCTTGAGGTGTAAGATGATGGAAGAAGCATCTATATTCTCATGCTGCTTTTGTAGTATAGGTGTCATTGATGCTAACATCAAGCATTGAACGCTATCAGCATCATCAAGGAACTTTTGATAAGTATCCTTTACTTCCTGATTGGCATCAGGATCAGGCTCACATGTATGGCTTTTCAAGGATATACAATTTCTTTTTGACTTGAGTATAATCCGAAGATTACAATACCAGTCTGAGAAATTGGATCCATCCAGCCTGTTTTCTTTCTCGATATCAATAGCAGGTTCATAATGCTCATTTTGGTGAATCTACAATTGCAAAAGATAAAGTTATTATAAAGTTCATTATATAATATGTTCTTTTATTCACGATGCTCCCACTATTTTACTTAAGCCAATAGCCCTCACTATTAACTCGGGAAAGCCCGTTGACTCCTAGTGTGACCGAGATCCCATCTGCCTATTCAAACCTTCGCTTTGGGCACAAGCCAAAATGAGTTGATTAGGTAGGCCAACTAACTTAATCCACACTAGTTATAGCTCCCACTATCAACCTCAAATGTGAGAAAGCCAACAAGCCAATCACACAATCCATGGCTCCAACCATTGTCCTCAAGTGTGATTCTCAGTATCAGTAGAGTGGACACTACATGTCATCACATACACTAATATGTGTACTGCTCTACTATGCCTATGACACGTTTATCAACCATCGCTTGGTGAACAAGCAAAACCGTCATTTTAAGTCACCCATCACCATTAAGGAAAATTCCAATGTATTTTACCTCCCACGGGTAGAAGTGTACCCTTCGCTTTGGCGAACAAGGTTTCGACGAACATTGTTTGATTAAAACCATGGTGATAGAAGGCTTACGTGACTTAATATAATTCAGTTGAGGGGTTTGTTATTTAATGTCTTAGATTATTATCTTTGTTAGAATGACATTGTTTGACATGTTATCAACATTCAACCTTAGCATGCGTTCTAAACAAAAAATAAACGTGCCGGTACTGGCCCAACTAAAACCGATTTCCTCGAGCCTAGAGGAATCATGGGTCACCTAGGGGTCCTGTAATAAACATCTCGAGTCTTCAAGTATGGTTCCTCGTTCTTTGCTCCATCTTCAAGTAAATTACAAAACTTTTAAATTTACAAAAGAATAATAATACAAAATTCTTTACATCAATAAATTAGAAACCTCGATTTACATTCGAGGGAGTTAGATGAAAGAGAATGTACATCAAGAAAGCGGAGAAAGGCAGGAGCGCAGGCCCTATTTAATAAAATACAACCATACATACCCAAAAATATTTAAAACATTCACTCTTAGGTCTAAGGCTCATGTACCGGCACCATGCAATTACAAACAAGTACAAAGCATACATTTCAAAAACAATCAAATTTTGAAATTAGTGGGTTAATTTTTTACCCACTGACAATTTGCAAATTTGCAGTTGGTCCAAAAGTTTTGAAACTTTGTATTTTACCCCTACACACTCGAAAGTGCACTCGCTGCAGCGATGAGTTAGATCGCCACGGCGTGCATTGTTATGCTGACGTCCACGCTCTACTAGTTCACCGCGCGGCGATAGTCGTGACGATTTGGTATAGTGCACATCCAAAGGACGACCGCCGCGGCGAGCGCTGGTTTCGTCACCAGCACCACTTTGGACAACGCTCGCTGTGGCAATGGTTTATATCGCCGTGACGAGCATACACAGATCTGTAGCTCCACATCTGTTCTACAATAACCATACACACTCAAACAGATTTTCAATCAATCAGACACACTAATTTCAACCAAAAAATCCATCATGCATTAAACCAAATGTGCAGTTCATCAACAAATCAAATTAATTGATTAATCAATTTCTCAAACATGATTTAAGCAGATTTTAAGGCAACATTATATCATCGAATACTGTTATCAACCATCCAAATAAAATTGTAAAATTCGTACCCTAGGCTCTAATACCACTGTTAGTAAACGGTCCCATATATGCAGTGGAAACAAAACAAAAATAATATGGAGATTGTTTACATGAGCCAAGATCAAGGGTTAATTTTACAATTCATATTAAATAAAATCTGCAGAAAAATAAATCTGGTTTAAAGAAAACAAACGCACGTTGAAGGCTCCTCCCAATTTGTCAACGAATGTTTTGCTACCGATCCAAGTGTAGGATCGAACCCACCTAGTCCACACGAAGACAATCTCAAAAGAACCAAAAAGGGATTTGCTAGATCCTCTTTGGCTTCAAGATTAAGAAGAAAGCAAATCAATTGAATTGATTTTAGGCCAAAAGGTGTTCCTGCCGTGGGAGAGAAAGAGAGGGCTGTGTGTGTTTTAATTTCAAAAGAAATCAATTCATTAATTAATTAACACACACTTTTCTTTTATAGTTAATTAAGTTGCCCTAATCCCATATGGAATAGGCTTGGGCTCTAACCCAAACGCCCCATGTTGCCAAACACTCCCAATTTGATTTATTTTATTTCCTCATTATCTCAATTAAAATCAATTAATATATATTTAAATTATATTAACATTAACAATAATGATATATATTAAATGTGTGCGAACACACATTTAAACGTATTTCACTTATTAATTTTTCTAACAATAATAAAGGCTACGACCTCAGCAAATTTAATTGCACTGTGAAATTACCAAAATACCATTTCGCCTTAAAAGACGAAAAACCCCTCTTTCTTCTTGGATCTAAATTATCTTCTATGTGTGTGACCCATAGGCTCCTCATCATATCGGCAGTGCATAGTATCGCGATTAACACTAATTAATCGTCTCACTAATTCACACCAAGATTGCCCCTAGCAAGGCATCATGGCCACCAGATAGATTCGAATTCAGCAAAGTAGCTACTTGTCAACGTATTGACCGTGCAATTTGTCCTTTCATCATACGTTATCTCGACGAGACGAAGGCATAGAAATAGTGTTAACCTTGGTTACTCTCGATATTAGTATTCAGTTTTTGGACCAATGACCCGTATTATAACTGGATAGAGCAACAACTCAATCCACTGTGGCCACAGTTTTAACGTCATTGCCATATACTGAATTGCGCCGTGAGATAACTTCTCCTACGTGGAGTGATGAATCCTCTGTCAATCCACCATAGTCTTGATACACTCCTCGATGCAGCCAATCACCACCATATTGACAGCTCTAAAAAGACTGCGTTAGGCTAGTGTCAAACTACACCAATTGGTGCACAAGGCGCTCCGGTGATCTCAAGTCTAAGGATCACATGCACCACCATTCTTTAGAGGATTTGTTCCATAGACACTGGGGTTCCATCCATATGGAATCCTCTAGTGGGTCAATCTAGTGACTTGCTTCGGTGTACCGCCTACAGGAAACACCCATGTGTTGCACTAGGTTCACCAAACAACCTTGACAAGTGAGATCAGTCATGCCTTTCAATAGAGTGTTCAACACTATGATAGCCTTACCGTATTATCTTGTCCCTTACTTCAGAATAATACTGGGCTACGGACGTTTCTAGAATGGCCACCATATGTGCTCATAGGGTTCTCACTATCAAGATTTGAAACACTCAATACCCTCGTCACGGTTCTACCATTCTAAGGACATATGTCAATACATATTGCAATAATAATGATTTACACGATATAGAATAAAATGCCTTTTATTGATTAATGAACATTATTACAAATAGTCAATTCTACAATAATTGATTGGCTTTAGGCATATACTCTAACAATTCAACCCCGAGGATCTCAAAAGAATTCATGCACAAATTCACCAAGAATCCTGTGTACTTCTAGTTGGTGCTATTCCTGCATCAATAGTTTTGTCTCCTACAAAGTTCTTTAAAGTTTTCCTGAAAAACTGAGTCTTATATTTATAATTGTACAACATGGCTTATACAACTAGGTCCAAAAGCAGGGTTTATGTCGACCACATCGGTAACATGGTGTCACAACCTGGACACCATCAATAGGAATTCAAACTCCCCTGCTAGCAAACACGACAACTCCGCCAATCCAAACATGACAGGGACTTTAGCTGCTCGTCTACCAACCACAGGTGATAAATGTCCTTAGAACATTGACCATAACGGTTTATACTCTATCTTGGTCGTGTTAGTCAAGCCTTTGACTCTTGTAGCTCATCACACGAGTGAGTGACTAGCCTCCAATTGGCCCACTATTTCCTTAAGGGTACTTATCGCTTCCTCAAGCTCGCCTGGCTTCTTGTTGACTCTCTCCCTCAGCCACTCTCTAAACTAGTTGCTCAGTAAGGCTGGCAAGGAATTGGTTTTTCTCAGCCAGTTGATTTCAAATAGCTAGGACTCTACAACAAACTTCACCTTTAAACTGGTAAGTCAGTATCCGGGTTGGCATTCCCCATTCACTTTTCCAAACTCCTCTTCAATTATAGCTTGGGGTGCATGCTCATAATTATTGTCATATCAGTATCAACCTACTGTTTATGTTAGGGATTGTAATTAGTCATGTCTGAAAGATGTACTACATACAATATTATAGTCAATACAAGCAACATGTAAACCCCACGTTATTATTCCAATGCCCTAAGGTATGAAATTTACCTTTCAAGTAATTTTCTTTTTTGAATGGAAGGGTAAAATGGTCAATTTACATGTATTTCGAGATGTGGCCATTATAAAGTGTAAAGGATGATGTCATTGAAGAGAAATGAGGGTAGAATGGTTAAAAGTTGATTGATAAGGTTAAATGGCATAAACGGTAACCAAGGGTATAATGGTCTTTTCATACAAAACCATATGATTTAAGTGTCCATAAAAGTGCACCAAGGGTAAATTAGTCATTTACCTAGTAGAATTACTTAATGGTTAAGTGTTTTAAAGAAGTCAAATGGCATTAAATGAGTACTTATTTTATGTTGTGGTAGAAATGACGAAACCACCCTTATATGAAAAATTTATGCCAAATGACCTTTATCTAACTTTTATTGACCAATCACATTAGAGTATCAATAGAATGAATTTTACAAGGTTTAAAGAGAGAGTAGTCGGCCTTGGAGACCCCAAATATATCATCTTCTTCTCTCTCTCAAATCCACCATAAAAGCCACTAATCCAAGCTTTTATTCTCAAATTTCTTGGATTTCAAGTTGATTTTAAAGGAGATCACCATCCACCCTTAAAGAACTTCAATTTCAGGGTTAAAGGTGAGTTTAAAACCCTAGTTTTTTCTGAATTTTTTAGTTAAGAGAAATTCATAAGTGGTTATGTGTAAGGTAGAAAGGTGAAACTTTGGAGCCAAGGAGGAGTACCTTTGTGCTTTGAATACTAAGGTAAGGAAAAAAATCTCCCTTATGACTACAATTAAACACCTAGGGTTTATGAAACTTACATTTATTATGTTAATATGAGTGTGATTATGTTTTGGTTATGAGTTGTTTAAATGAGTGTTTGATTGGTGTATGTGTGCGTATGGAGGATGATTATGCCAATTAAGAGATTTGTAGTTGGACGATGTTTTGGCACTTTTTAGTTCTGTAAAAAGGGAGGTTTTTATGGTCTTTCATACTTGAATGATATGGCAAATAATATGAATGTGCAAATGAAGGTGACATGGTTAAAATGAATAATTCGGATTTGGCTGTTTTAAGACTTAATCTACATGCTTCACGAATCAGTCATAACTGAAGTTATAGAAGTCCGATTGAGTTGATTCTTGAAATTTAAAAATTGAGAACAAACCTAAAACTTTTGTGTTTTAGGCAGAATCATTTCGAATTCTAAGATAAGTTAAAAATTGCTTGAAAAGTGATGAACTTATGGCATCCAACTTCTTAATGGAAATTCCCATTTGTTTCTAATTCTAATAAACCCCTGAATAAACTTAATACCAAATTCCTTGAATTGTATGAGAAATTAAATGAATTAAGTTAAGAAGTTTAGTAGGAGAATATAGTATGATTGAGCATGGGAGATGTTAGTCCATATGTTTGCATTCATAATGGTAATGCATATAGTTATTTAGTTGTCTTATGAAAAAAATATGAAATGTTAATGAATGAATTCCATGAGTCTCTTGAGGTATAAACCAAGATCAGAGGAATGGAATTCTTATGGAAACCTGAGTCCTTTGAGGTGACGACCAAGAACAAGGTAATGGTTCATGAATCCGATCGATAACAAAGACTAATGAAATCGTCACGTATATAGACAAAACAAATAGCAGCCATGTACATGAATATTTCATAAGTCATTTATGTTCTATCTAATTATGTATGGTTATGTTATGACTTATGTTTATGAGAAAAGTCCCAAAATGTAATATGTTTAATGAACTTGTTATGTCAAAGAATGAAGGTCATGTTTTGTAGGTAGGTAAAGTCTTAAGTAATTTACTTGTATAATGAACCTTAATAGTTTATAAATGGCCATATCCTTACTGAGCGATTCGCTCACCCCATGAAATGTTTTTAAAATGTTTTGCAGGTACGGATTAAGGCATGAAGCTGGAGGGATTCCAAGGGATGCTATGAGCATGAGGGGATGCTTTAATGAGACTATTGAATGGTTTTTGCTAATATTTAGTATAGTAATTATGTTCATATCTCATAATGTAGTAATTTGTCCTGTTCTATAATGGAGTAATATGTTTGTATAATAAAAGAAATCAAATTGCTAGTAAATTTTTAAAAGTGTGTAGTTCTAGTAAGTATTACTATGGATTTCATAATTTACTCCAAGAAAGGAAATTATATTTTTTGATTATACAATGACTTATTATAGTTAAGAAAAAAATTAAACACATATATCTATATATTGTTTTAAACTACAAGTTTATTCTTTAAATAGGATTTTAAAAATAAACTTCTTTCCTAGGCGTGCGTTTTCTAGGTTCTCAATGGCCAAGGGATACTTAGGAAATACCCGGCTAGGAAGGGGTTTTACAAACATCATTATTTAGAATTAAACTGGATATTTACTTTATATTTGATGTCTTATCAAATCTCCCTTATTCATAAAATATTGGATTGCCTACACAGTCTGAAGAATGGAATTAATATCCTCGCAGAGATGTGGCATTTTGAGTATCATTAGTTCTTGGGTTTTTCAAGCTTAATAGCACGTTGCAGCATTAAAAAAGCTCTGCCATGTAATGAACAATTTTACTTCCTCGCAAGTGCACAAATCGCTATCACTGTATAGTGTGCAAAAGCAAGGGTCGATCCCACAGAGATTTGTAAGTTATCAAGTAATCCTAATAACTATGTCTTAATTAAACAAATAAATTCAAGCAAGTTAAAGAACTAGTGATTAAAACTAAATGTAAAAAGAAAATAAAACTTAACTACTTACTGAGCCAAAATAATACCAATAAAAACTAATTTAAGAACCAATGAACTACAACCTAGGTATCCAATTTCACCATTATAATCCAGTTTTATGCCAACTATCAAACTATTGTTATCACAATCCAATTTCTAGGGTTTGCACTCACATAATTAAGGTATTACCGTAAGGCATTTGGGATTAACCTAGTATCTTTAACACGAGACTAGCTAGGGCGTATAGTCTAGTCTAATGATTAAAAACCCATTAAACACAAGAGCACTCAAAATCATGAATAAAGGCGCATCTATCAGGGCGTATGCACAAATACTAATTATTCAAGAAATCATGAAGCAATTAGCATTCTGTCAAGGCGTATGCACAGAATACTAATCATTCATTCACATGAGCTATTCAAGATTAGCTAGGGTGTGTAGTCTAACCTTGTCTCACACAATCAATTAATTAACATTAAAGGTGATTAAGCAATAACATCAATTAAAGATTGAATAAAGGATAATGAATAAAACTAGAATTGCAATGGATTGATTAGACAAATAGAATTAATAAAGACATAAAACCTCCTTATTAGGCTGCATTGGATCCCTAGAAAAGTATTTAGTTACACATGAGCATAAGGAAATCAAACCTCAAACTCTTGAAAACCATGAAGTACAAGAAGAATAAGATGAAACCCTAGGTAAGATCTCCTCTCCTTGCCTCTTCCTAATTATATTTGATATCATAAACCTAGCTCCCTAAAAGATAGCTAAAGACATCTATTTATAATATTAAAGTCGCGAGGGTAGTATGGTAAAAGGTTATACTTCAATTAAAAACGCATACTAACAAATCTGCACATCTCCAAGCACTAATGTAACTTTTATCTCAATGTTTAACCATATTCCAGGTCGAAATGGGACATGATCAAAACATAAAAGTTGTAGCTCTGTCTCTTAGCTTTAAAACTACACCAGAACCAGGTCAATCAGAGTTGTGTAGCTCAAGTTATGATCATTTTCGTGCAGCATGTTCTAGCAAAAAAAATTCCGAACATAAATTTTTGTTCCTACACGCTTATGATTCTTTCATCTTTAATGTCCATGCTTAAAATCCTCATTTTTCAGCACCTGAAAATTCACAAAACATACCCATGATTCTAGAAAACAAAAGAGATACAGAAATTAAGTAAAATTAACCAATTAAACCTAATTCTCTCACAAAATACCCTTAAAATCACTAAGTATGAGTGCACTTCAAAGCACTCATCACCACGACATTGGATTCTTGGGTTTTGAAGAGGATTTGAGTGTAAACATGGGTTCTAGAACATCCATCAGTATTTTTACTATAACTTGAGTTGCAGACCTAGGATTTGGGCTTTTTTTTCTTTTTGGATAAGGTAAGAATTAAATAAATGAGACAAAATCAATGTACAAAGATATGAGGGGCATACCCCAAGTGAAGATGAAAAGTCTCAATCAAAACATGGAAACATCCACAAAAGCCACAAATGGCACAAAAAGAGCACGTAGACTCCCCACAAAAAAACTAATTAAGCAAGTGCCATATCGAACAAAGCTAGGCCGAGATCTCATACTTAGGCTGAACTAAATCACATATAGCTGACATAATATCTCTGTGAGAGCTGCAATGCTAATGGAACACACGATTATTTCTTTCATACTATAGAAAATAAACTATAGCAGAAAGGACTATCAGTGAAAGAAGGTACCTAAAGTTCCCTTTGTGCTTGAGATGCAAGTTAGACCATTGGAGCAAAGAGAACCAAGAGAAAGATGGCCAAGCAACGAGCATCCTAGCAGTAACCTCCCACCAAACATAAAAAGAGAAGTCAAAACTAAAGAATAGATGCTCACAAGTCTCTGCAATAGACCTACACAAAAGGCACACAAAATATGCAATGACTCCGTGAGAGCTAAGACGATCCATGGTGCAAAGCTGACCACGAGAAGCAAGCCATAAAATGAAAGATTGGTATGGAACATGCCTTGGAAACCACAAGAGATGATGAATCAGGGTCACATCCTGTCTATCCCGTAACACATTCCAAGCTGAGTCAATGGAAAATCTACCAGAAAAGTGACCCTTCTAGACAAAATGGTCAAGAAGACCTACTGAAGGCAACACTGTAACAAAGTCCCAGATATACTGATGATCTGCACTACCCAAAGGAAAAATCCATTAGCCATCTCGAATGATTTCTAAAACTTGAGCATCCCAAGGCAAACCAGTAGAAGTTAGAGTCCTAAAAGGAAACAAATCACATAGAGACCCCTGCAGTAGCCAATAAACCTATCATAATGAGGTATCTATGCCATCACCTATATAAGTCACAATAAGACCATGACACCAATCCCCTCTAAGAAGGATCTTCCTCCATGACCATGTAGGCCCAAAGATAACTCGAACGTGCCAGAATGACCGACCATGAAGGAGAACCAAACGAACCTAAGAAGACCAAATAGAGAAGCGATCACTAAGAAGTCTCTAGACATGCTTAAGAATAACCACCCTATTCCAATCTCGAATCCTTTTAATCCCTAGACCATCACCCCTCAAAGGATAACAAATAGATGACCATGCTACCTTCGCACTCGAAGGGGATAGAGAGGTACCCTTCCAAAGAAAAGATGTCAAAATACTCTCAATCCACCTAACAGTAACTGTAGGAAGAAGAAACATATAATACCAATAAACCTGAATAGAAAAGAGTGCCGACTTGATTAACTAAAGTCGACCTGCATAGGTCAAAGATGTCGAAGTTCATAACCTAATCCGAGACAAAATCCACTCTAGCAAAGGCCTACAATTAGAATGTCAAAGCTGGGTAGAAATCAAAGGAACCCCCAAATATCTAACCGGTAACACCCCCAACTAGAATCCCAAAAGAGACTACAACCAACTCTCTCCTCATTTGTGACTCCATAAAGATATAACTGGCTCTTCTTTAAATTAGTGACCAAACCAAAAACCCTAGCAAAAGAATCCAAGGTCGATTTAATCAAACTAACAAAGTAAATATTTGCATGATAAAACACCATCAAATCATCCACAAAACACAAATGAGTAACAGTTATCTGACTACATCTCCAATGATAATGGAACCCAAGGCTCTTCGAGGTTTCCCTAAGAATACTAGCCAACCCCTCCATAGCCAAAACAAAAGATAAAGAGAAAGAGGATCACCTTGCCAAACACCCTAAGAGGACTACAAAAAAACCATGGAGCTCTCCATTCAAGGGATTTGGGCAATTCTTGAAGCATTGGAAAGCTAACTCAAAGGGCTACAATTCACATGTTCATGAGTTTGCTATATTCAGAAGCTGTCATGCTAGATTTTGGACACCTTTGGGGTTAGATAACAAGTCAAGCATTGGATAGGGTTGTTTTTTTAAAAACCATGAACAAAATCAAGGATTTTGGTAAGGAAGTCTTCAAATTGTTAGATGCCATTAAGCCTGAAACTTGGAATAGGCATGCTTTTAACAATTCATCAGCCTCATATCACATCAATAATAACTTTAGTGAGTCTTACAATAGCTGGTTAGTGATCAGAGAGGCAAGCCAATCTTATCTTTACTGGATTACATTGGAAGAAAGGTTATAAAGTCCATGGTTAAAAGAAGAACGAAGGGTAGAGAAGTGGATTGGAGATATTCCTCCAAAAGTGAGTATAGTCAACAAAATTCAATTGAATGCAAAGAGATTAAGTGTTACACAAAGTGGTGAGCACACATATGAGGTGAAAGATAAGGGTACAGGCTTTGTTGTGAGGATTTTGAGTTTTACTGGTTTGTTATGGAATGCTCAGGTTTCAGATATTATTCGAGATGGTTCATGTGATTTTCCTTTAAGTAGTGCAGATCTTTAGCATAGTTGGGACTCTGTTGCAGTGCAGCCTTCAGTGTGTCTTCCTGATCATTTGTGTAGAAGGGTCACTCTTCTGGCAAAGTCTCTCTTAATTTTTCTTAGAATGTGTTACAGGATAGACGAGATATAAAATCGATTCATCATCTCTTATGGTTTCTAGGGCATGTTCCATGCCACTCCTTCATTTTATGGTTTGCTTCTCTTGGTCAGCTTCTTACCATGGATCGTCTCAGCTTTCATAGTGTCATTGCATCTTCCATGTGGCTTCTGTGTAGGTCTGCTACAAAGACTCATGATCATCTATTTTTTAGCTGTGACTTCTCTAGTTATGTTTGGTGAGAGGTAACTGCCAGGACGTTCTCTACATGGCCTTGTTTCTATTTGTTCCCTTTGCTCCAGTGGGCTAGCTTACATCTTAGGCGCAAAGTGGACTTCAGGCACCTTTTTTCGCAGTTAGTCCTTTCAGCTTCAGTTTATTTTCTGTGGTATGAACAGAATAATCATGTGTTTCATTAGCATTGTAGCTCCTATAGGGATATTATATCAGCTATTTGTGATTTAGTTTAGGCCAAGATCTTGGGTTTAACACCCAAGTATGAGATCTTGGCCCAGCTCCGTGCGATATGGCATTTACCTGATTAGATTTATGGGGAGCCTGCGTGCTCTTTTTTATGTCGTTTGTGGCTTTGTGGTTTTTCCATGTGTTTATTGACGAAGAGTTTTAGTCTTTGCTTGGGGTATGCCTTTCCTATTTTTGTATAGAATTTTGCCTCTTTTATGTAATTCTTACCTTATTAAAAAAAAAAAAGGTTTTTTGGGGGGATGAATGAGGGATACTATGATTGTAATGCTTGGTAGTCTTTGGTTTGCCTTGCAAGCACTTTATGGCTTGTATCAATCACTCAAAGCTAAATAGTGAAGAACAAATACACCTAAGAATGATGAATAAGGCTTATTTGAAGACTTATACAGAGACTATCAATCCAATACAAAACCATTATAATTGGCTTGAGCATCCTTTATCAAATTTACAACCACCTTTATACAAAAGAAAATCAGGAAGACTAAGTTCTAATAGAAGAAGAGAACCTAGTGAGCCAAGGAAAATGAAGAGATCAAACATTGTCAAGTGCGGATACAACCATGGTACTTGGCACAATCTGAGCTCATGCAAAATAAGAATTTCCAATGCCAGTTGTTGATGAAAAAGATTACACCAACTAGAAGTACACTAGATTCTTGGTGAATCTGTGCAGGAATTTGTTTGAGATTCTCAAGTTTGAATTTGCACTAAAAGAAAATGTCATGCGCCCTCCCAGATAGTCCCTATCCCATCAGATCTGGCTGCTTCGAGGGACTTAGGATCTCAAAAGGAGGGTGGATAAATCATAAAATCATTTTATAAAAACAATTTACTAAAAATATAACTTATAAAAGCATTCATCCATGAACTTACAAATTTTCTCTGAAAACATAAATACTAAAAAATAATGAGCTAGAAAGCTTAGTGAGTGGATAATATATTTATATAGAAAGTACTTGTTTAAGAACAATTCATGTAAAAGCTTATGAATGCCACACAACCACTGATCCATGCATGAAACCATAATCACTACCACCATCCTAGTACCTAGGGGACCTAAATCATACATTTTGCATACAGGTCCCTAATACAGACAAACCAACTAGCTACCAACTAGGCCAATACCCGCCTAGAAGCCATCTTGGGCCAATACCCGTAAATAATCTTAACTCAACAAGGCCAATACCTGCCTGGTGAAATATCCTCCCACCCAACCAATACCCGCTGAGTGTAATCCCGCCTAAAGTTAGTCAAGTGCCCGTCCTGTCTCAGTAGGATGGTATAGGGTCATCATCATTAGGTAGTCCGAGCCTTCTCAATGCACGCATGAGGTAGAATACAAGTGCTAGCCAAAGTCTAAAGGGGATAGGTATTGTTGAAGGGTGGTCTCATCCATAACAAACATATACACATTCATACATTTAAAATTCCTTTTTCTTTCCATGCATCTAAAAAGCTCTTGTGTGTGTGTGTGCATATATATATGAAATATCCTCCCACCCAACCAATACCCGTTGAGTGTAATCCCGCCTAGAGCTCATCAGGTGCCCGTCTAGGTAGAATACAAGTGCTAGCCAAAGTCTAGAGGGGATGGGTATAGCCGAAGGGTGGTCTAATCCATAACAAACATATACACATTCCTACATTTAAATTTCCTTTTTCTTTCCATGCATCTAAATAGCCCTTGTGTGTGTGTGTGTGTGTGTGTGTGTGTGTGTGTGTAGGGGATGGGTACTATCGAAGGGTGGTCTCATCCATAACAAACATATACACATTCATACATTTAAAATTCCTTTTCCTTTCCATGAATCTAAAAAGCCCTTGTGTGAGTATATGTGTGTGTGTGTGTGTGTAGGGGATGGGTACTATCGAAGGGTGATCTCATCCATAAAAAACATATACACATTCATACATTTAAAATTCATTTTCCTTTCCATGCATCTAAAAAGCCCTTGTGTGTGTGTGTGTGTGTGTGTGTCTAGGGTGCTCATGATATTCCACAACATATCTTATGCAAACTCTCCATACACTCCATACATTTTTTCACTATTACCCTTTAGTCCTCCAACTTTTAAAATCCTAGATTACCCCCTGTTTGTGTGATAGGTTTGAAAACTAACAATTTGCCCTCTAAAAGACCCATGCCGCGGCATGAGTTTTTCATGTCGCAGCGTGAAAGAAACATGCCGCAACGTAGCTTCCGCAGAACACTCCCGAAAATTCCAAAAACTTCATGCTGCGGTGCAGAACTTTCTGTGCTGCGGCGTGGACCTGAAATTACCCATTTTCTGGGTTTTTCTCCACTCAAACCCACTTTCCTTACTTCCCAATCAATATACTCACCCTAAATTCACTCCACTAACATTTATATGCATGCAAAAACTCATCCTAAACATACCATGAACACAAATCACCCAAGTTGGGATCTCCATGATCCCACAATTCAACCCAAAAAACCCATCTCTCTCTCAATAACTCTCAACTCTTCCACAACCCACACAACAAACCAACCCTTCAAAAAATGGTTGGATTTCCACTCAACCACACCAAATATAACACACATATTGCACCCACAGTCAACACACAAGAATAAGAGAAGAAAATGGAAAATGTTAAGGTTTAGGATGAAATGCATGCATGAATTACACTTCATAAATGCTCTTAAACTCCCTCTAAATTCAACCCAACTTCTATCAACTCAACCAACCCTTCTCATGAAGAGTACCCATTCATGGATCATCATCAAACTCAATAACAAGTTTTATACACAAATCTCAAGCATATGGACTTCATATGAATTCACATAAAACAATCTTTATGCTTTACTTGTTCAAACAAGGGGTTAGGGTTGGATTTACTTACCTTATGCTTGAAGAATTGCATAAAAGCTCTCTATCCTTGTTGGACTTGTTCTTCCTCTTAAACCCTAAGCATAAACTTAATAAGAATTCAACATTAACACAACTTAATCTTATGTCTAGAACAAGAATCCTTACCTCTTATACTTAGGATAAAATCCTTATAAGAATCCAACCAAGAGCCTCAATTTCCTTTAGGAAATGGATGAAGAGATGAGAAATGGAGAGTGAAGTTGGCGTGAAGGGAGTAGAGAATGATAGAGTCTTTGTGCTTGAACCCTTAATATCTCATATTATAGGCATACTTTCCCATTTTGCCCTTACACTTTATTAAAAATTCATCTTTGTCCCTTATCATTTACACTAATGCCCTTACTTTTATTACATTCTCCATCAAATTTCCTTATTTTCACTCCCCACATTTTCAACTAATAGGGGTAGAATGGTCATTTTGCCCCTAAGGAAGATTCTCTAGAATTTTCTCACGATTCTTCGCCTCGTGACAAAATCTAGGAGTTCTTTGCCTCGACGAAGTTCTTTCTTCTCCTCGGCGAAGTTCTGACACCAATTTGGGAAAAGTTCATTACCGTGGCGAAGTTTGCAAATGTCGATTTTTCAATCTTTCTCCTTGAAATAAGCAAAACTAAGGCAAAAAGCACAATAAAACATATCCAATTAACTTAGGCCAACATACAACATTTAAAAGACAAATAAACTTGAGTAAACGATGTACCTCAAATGGGCTTTACAAGTTTTCCCCTCCCCCCCCCCCCCCCCCCCCCCCCCCAAAGAATTTCATCTCCGAAATTCAAACAAACAACTCCGGGTAACGGTTCTGCATGTCTTGCTCTGTCTCCCATGTAGCTTTTTCAACTTTGTGATTTCTCCAGAGGACTTTCACTAACGGAATACTCTTGTTTCGAAGCTCTTTAATCTTTCTATCTAGTATCTGAACTGGATGCTCCTCATACACAAGATTCCCTTCTACGTTCATATCCTCTATACTTAGTATATGGGAAGGATCACTGACATACTTTCAAAGCATCGAGACATGAAACACATTATGTACTTTGTCCATGCTGGGTGGTAGTGCCAACCTGTTGGCAACTTTTTCCACTCGTTGTAACACTTAAAATGGACCAATATATCTTGGTGCTAACTTCCCTTTACTACCAAAACGCATTACCCGTTTGTAGGGGGAAACTTTCAAAAAAACTTTATCACCCACTTCGAACTCAACGTCTTTTCTTTTCAGATCAGCATAGCTTTTCTGCCTATCTTGGGCTTGTTTCATTCTGCTTCTGGTCAACTTTACATCTTCTATCATTTTCTGAGTCCTTTCTGGCCCAAGAGCTGTGTTCAGTTCATCTTTCTCGCATATCCCATCCCAATGCAATGGAGATCTACACCGTCTACCATATAAGGCCTTATAAGGAGCCATCTTAATTGTAGACTGTTAGCTATTACTGTAAGCAAATTCCACCAAGGGTAACATCTCATGCCAGGATACTTTATAATCCATACAGCATGATCTCAACATATCCTCAAGCACTTGATTCGTTCTCTCTGTCTGGTTATCTGTCTGAGGATGATAGGCAGTACTAAAAGCCAATCTGGTACCCAAGTTCCTCTGTAAACTCATCCAAAAAGCTGAGACAAATCTGAAATCTCTATCTGATACAATTGTCTTGGGTACTCCATGTAACCTCACTATCTCTTTAATATACATATGGGCAAATTGATCTGAAGTAGTGCTCCCCTTTACTGGAAGAAAATGGGTTGATTTAGTCAATCTATCTACAATCACCCATATAGCATTATAACCTTTCTGTATTCTAGGGAGACCGGTAATAAAATCTATTGAGATACTCTCCCATTTCCATTCAGGAATACTAAGTGGCTGAAGCAACCCTGATGGCCTTTGGTGTTCTACTTTCACTTGTTGACAAACCAGGAACTTAAGTACAAAATCTACAATATCTTTCTTCATACCTAGCCACCAATATCCTTTCTTTAAATCTTGATACATCTTGGTTGCTCCAGGATGAGCAGTGTATGGTGTGTCATGAGCCTCTGTAAGAATTCTCTTTCTTAACTCATCATCTAGAGGAATACACAACCGATTCCTGAAACAGAGGACACCATTTAACAAAAAGAACTATGGTGTCTTGCTCTCATGCACCTGCTGAACTATTTTCTGACACCACTCATCAGCTACTTGCTTTTCTTTGATTTCTTCCAGTAAGGTAGACTGAACTTCTAACCTGCCAATCCTTCCTGGTATGACCTCAATCTGCTCTTTACACAACTCTTCTATTAACTCTTTCTGCTTTGTGAGTTGGGAAAAATAAGCTTTCCTACTCAAGGCATCGACTACCACATTGGCTTTCTCTGGCTGATACTTAATCTCACACTCATAATCTTTAACTAGCTCTAACCATCTTCTCTGTCTCATATTCAACTCCTTCTAAGTAAAGAAGTACTGTAAACTCTTATGATCAGTGTAGATATTACTCTTGGCACCATAAAGGTAATGTCTCCATATCTTCAATGCAAAGACCATAGCTGCCAACTCTAAATCATGCGTAGGGTATCTTGTCTCGCACTCTTTCAATTGCCGAGAAGCATAAGCTATCACCCTACTTAACTGTATCAATACAGCACCAAGTCCCGGCAATGAGGCATATATATAAATATCATAATCCACACCCTCCTGTGGTAAGACCAAGACAGGAGTTGAGTTGTCATTAATCTTTTCTTCAACTCTTGAAAACTCTCCTCACAGGCATCTGACCATATAAAAGGAGTTCTCTGTTTGGTAAGAGCTGTCAATGGCTTAGCTAACTGGGCAAACCTTGCTACAAACTGGCGGTAGTAACCTGCTAGTCCCAAGAAACTTCCAACTTCCTTCACTGTCTTTGGCCTTTGCCAATCAAGGATTGCCTTCACTTTACTAGGATCCACTGAAATTCCCTCGCTAGAAACAGTGTGGGCCAAAAATATCACTTGATCAAGCCAGAACTCACACTTAGAAAACTTGGCATACAACTTCTTTTCTCTCAATCGCTGTAGCACAAATCTTAAGTGTTCCTCATGCTCTTCTCTTGACTTTGAGTAAACCAGGATGTCATATATAAATACCACTATAAACTAATCAAGGCAATCATGAAACACTCGGTTCATTGAGTCCATAAAGACTACTGAGGCATTAGTTAACCCAAAAGGCATCACCACAAATTCATAATGCCCATATCTTGTCCGGAAGGTAGTCTTAGTGACATCTTGTTCTGCCACTTTTACATGATGATAACCCGACCTCAAATCAATCTTTGACAATACAGCAGCTCCTTTCAATTGGTCAAAAAGATCATCTATCTGAGGTAACGAGTACTTATTCTTCACTGTCACTTTATTCAACTCTCTGTAATCAATACACATCTGTAATGACCCATCTTTCTTTTTTACAAACAAGATTGGAGCTCCCCATGAGAATGGCTAGGTCGGATAAAACCTTTATCTAGAAGCTCTTGGAGTTGCTTCTTCAATTCTTGAAGTTCGGCTGGGGCCATTCGATAAGGGGCTTTAGAAATCGACGCTGTCCTTGGTGCCAGTTCAATACTAAACTCAACTTCTCTTTTCGAAGGCAAACCCGGTAAGTCTTTCGGAAATACATTTAGAAATTCCTGGACTACTGGCACACTCTGCAATTCTGGTTGTGGGAAATCTCTACTTTGCACCACATGGGCTATATACTCAAAACACCCTTTCCTTAACATCTTTCTAGCCTTCATGCTACTAATTAGCATACTCAACTGGTGGCCCTCTCCAAAACTAAACTTATCTCCACTATTGAGATTAAATCTCGCTTTCTTCTTCGGACAATCAATTTCTATTCCATACCTCCCTAGGAAATCCATGCCCAAGATCACATCAAAATCGGGCATATCAAACACTATTAAGTCAACTGCTAACTCCCGACCACGGATCACTATGGACTCTCCTGACAGCATCTCATGGGTCACAACACTAACCCCATTAGGTAACTCTATCTTAATAGGTTGGCTCATTCTAGTAGGCTTCAAACCTAATCTTTCTATCATCCCATAAGATATAAATGAATGAGTGGCTCTAGAATCAATTAAAGCATAAAGAGGAACTGCATGAAATAATAACTGACCAGTAATAGCTGATGGACTGGCCTCTGCTTCACCTTGAGCCACTGTAAACACTTTGGCATTAGTGCCTCTGGAATTCTGTGCTGCAGATGGAAAAGGTGTCTTACAATCTTTCATCAGATGCCCTGGCTACCAGCATCTATAACACACATGACGGCCCAGCTCTCTCAGGCACTCTCCTGGATGAGTCTTCCCACACTTAGGACATGGGGGAAACTCCACTGTTCTTGGTCGTTTACTCTGCCAATCTTTTATGTTCTTCTTTGGCTGAAACTTCTTCTTATTCTTCACTTATCTATTTCTTGCACTCTCAAATCTTTCTCTCTGCGGAGTGAGAGATGGTTCACTTGGTCCCGCCGGGGTGAGCTTGTTCACAAAAAGTTTTGCCCTTAAAGCCCTCTCTAAAGCTTCACTATAGGTTCGATGGGGCTCAGCTCCTGCCATTACATCCTGAGCTATTTCTGGCTTCAGCCCATTGACAAACTTATCCCTTCTCAACTCTGGGGTACTCACTATACCGGGTGCAAAACTCGCAAGGGAGTTAAACCTCACAAAATACTCTTTCACTGAACTCAACCCTTGCTTCAAGCTAATAAATTCTTGTTTCTTCTCATGTCCCCGATCCACTATTCTATACTCAACATCAAATAATCTTCTGAACTCTTCCCAAATCATCACAGAAACATCATGAGTGTCTTCCATCAATTCCCACCAGATTTGGGCATCACCCCGGAACAAAAAACTGGCATACTGGATCTTCTCCCGGTCGGTCATAGGAAACAGTGCCGTCAGATGTTCCACATACCTAAACCATTCTTCTGCTATTAAAGGGTCTGTCGTACCTTTAAACTCTGATGATTGATGTTGACTTGGAAGCCCATATATCGGCTCAATCCAATTCTGTACTATCGAGGGTATCGGCCTTTCTCTTTCTCCTCTAGTAGGCGGTACTTGAACAGGGGTTTCAATTCTTTCTGGTTCAACCCTCCCTTGTCTTTCTACTAAGACTTGCTGCACAATCCCCTGAATTCTAGCTTCATCAAGGGTAGGGGGAGTAGGTTCTGGTGGGTTAGAGGGTTCCCCAGTACTTATTGAATTTCTACTACTTGCTTGGGTTCTACGTCTCATCTACAAGACAACCACACTTTATCAATTCAAGCAAAACTTAAAGTAAGGAAAGAATTAACTTACAACAGTCAACTACGAAACATCGCAGCAGTGAGAGTGGCACACTGTCAAATCCTAAAATCTTTGCTCTGATACCAACAATGTAATAACTACTTTCTACTAGTATACTTTAGAATATATACGATGAAAACATACATACTTAGCATATGAAAAATAGTTGGGCCCAAATTTTTTCTTCCTTTACTTATAAAATATAATTATTTACATATACCAAAATAACATGTATAAAAACTTTAGCAATGATGGACAGTGATGCCATTTCTCTCCGTTTTTCGACGTCCATCCAACCGCTTCTCACCTATTTCCTGCAAAACATGGAAAAACAACGAGGTAAGCACAAAAATGCTCAGTAAGTAAATCCTTTTCTCTTCTATCCCTACAACTTCCTCTTTGATTCTTTCCTTACTTATTTCTTTTCTTCTTCATTCTTTCTTAGTTCTTTCTCTATTTCTAATTCTCACAGCTCTTTCTTTCTTTCTAATTCTTGCAATTCTTTCTTTCTATACTTTCCAACCACGAGGGAAGTTATGGTAATATGCATGAACGAAATGCATATGCAATAAGGCATAGAAATGCATTTTCTTTCTTCTTTTGTATTTTTTATTCTATTTCTTTTCTTTTCTTTTTTTTCTTGCTTGCTCAAGCTCCTCTTTTCTTTCTTGTTTTTCTTTTCTTTTCTTTTCTTTGCTTGTTTAAGCTTTCTCATTCTTTCTTTTCTTATTCTTATTCTTTCTTTTCTTAATCTTTGCCAAGAAAATACACTTCATAAATGCTCTTAAACTCCCTCTAAATTCAACCCAACTTCTATCAACTCAACCAACCCTTCTTATGAAGAGTACCCATTCGTGGATCATCATCAAACTCAATAACAAGTTTCAAACACAAATCTCAAGCATATGGACTTCATATGAATTCACATAAAATAATCTTTATGCTTTACTTGCTCAAACAAGGCGTTAGGGTTGGATTTACTTATCTTATGCTTGAAGAATTGCACAAAAGTTATCTATCCTTGTTGGACTTGTTCTTCCTCTTAAACCCTAAGCATAAACTTAATAAGAATTCAACATTAACACAACTTAATCTTATGTCTAGAACAAGAATCCTTACCTCTTGATGCTTAGGATCAAATCCTTATAAGAATCCAACCAAAAGCCTTCAATTTCCTTTAGCAAATGGATGAAGAGATGAGAGAAATGGAGAGTGAAGTTGGCATGAGAGGGAGTAGAGAATGATAGAGTCTTTGTGCTTGAACCCTTAATATCTCATATTATAGGCATACTTTCCCATTTTGCCCTTACACTTTATTAGAAATTTCATCTTTGTCCCTTAATCATTTACACTAATGCCCTTTCTTTTGTTACATTCTCCATCAAATTTCCTTATTTTTCACTCCCCACATTTTCAACTAATTAGGGGTAGAATGGTCATTTTGCCCCTAAGGAAGATTTCTATAGAATTTTCTCACGGTTCTTTGCCTCGGCGAAAAGTTTTTTCTTCGCCTCAGCGAAAAAATCCAGAGAGTTCTTCGCCTCGGTGAAGTTCTGACACCAATTTGGGAAAAAGTTCATTACCGCGACGAAGTTTGCAAATGTCAATTTTTCGATCTTTCTCCTTGAAATAAGCAAAACTAAGGGCATAAAAGCAACAATAACACATATCCATTTAACTTAGGCCAACATACAACATTTAAAAGACAAATAAACTTGAGTAAATGATGTACCTCAAAGTGGGCATTACAACAACCTTCCCCCCTTAAGAAATTTCATCCCGAAGTTTACATACCGATTTAAAACAACTCCGGATATTAAGCTCGCATATCTTCCTCGCTCTTCCAAGTTGCTTCTTCTCCTGAATAATTACTCTACTGAACTTTACCTAAGGAATAGTTCTAGAGCACAACTCTTGTCTTTTCCAATCAATATTTTTTTTTTTTCAGTCTTTCCACATATGTTATATCACTCTTTATCTGAATCGGTTGTTGCTACAGTATGTGTGAAGGATCGGGTATATACTTGCAAAGCATGGACACATGGAATACATCATGGATTCTGGATAACTCCTGTGGCAAGGCTAACCGATATGCCACAGTTCCAATTTGTTCTAGAATCTCATATGGTCCAATGTATCTTGGTCTTAGCTTGCCCTACTTCCCAAACCTCAACAACCCTTTCCATGGTGAGACTCGTAAAAACACCATGTCTTTAACTTGAAATTCTAATTCTCTTTTACGCTTATCAGCATAGCTTTTCTGCTCATGTAATAACTGCTTTCTACTAATATACTCATAAAAATACACATAATAAAAATACATGTATAGTAGCAAAAGTAGTTGAGCCCAAATTTTTCTTTTACTAAAATATATACATTCTTTACATAGTACAAAATCTCATGTACAAAAACCATCAAAAATAGTAGACAGTGTAACTATTGCTCCTCGCTTACCGACGTCCATCCGACCGTTTCCTCACCTATTTCCTGCAAAACATAGAAAACAACGGGGTAAGCACAAACAATGCTCAGTAAGTAAATCCTCTACTCCCTATTCCCGTAACTCTTCTCTTAATTCTTTCCTTCCTTACTCTCTTCTCATTTTCTTTCTCTTCTTATTCTTTCTATTCTCTATCTCGATTTCTCTGTTTCTCACAATTCTTTTCTACTAATTCTCTTTCTCTCTGTCTCTGTTCTTTCTCGTGCTCTCTTACTCTTTGCCGATCGGACTCAATTATGCATGGATTCGGAACCCTTGGCCATGTGAGTGTATTTTCTCTCTCTCAGGTACTCTCGGGTATAGCCCTCATCCGCACGTACTCTCATGGGCTATACCAATTCTTTCTCTCATGCTTAGGCCGCTCTCTCAATGCGGCGTACATGCGAGAATACTCTGCCCATTACTCACAGGTTCCCCATTGCACAACCTATTCTATTCTCTTCTTTAGCGCTTCTCTTTCTTTTATTCTCTCTTTCTCTTTACTCTTAAAGTGCTTTATTCTTAGAATTTTATACTCTTTCTCAAGCTATTATACAAATGCAAAATATATGCTTGTGGATGGCTCATGTTCATTAAATGCACTCATAGAATGCAAATATGCAATGTTGCAATAAGTTAAGGTTCCCTACTCATACTCATGCTTCTCTTAAGCATTACATCAAACTATAAGTGTGCATACAAAAACTCTACTTTAATTATAACACTACTTCTCTCTTTAACCATCCAAAATGGGAGAAAACTCCCTTGTATAATCATAGTTCCTGTCAAGGAAAAACACTCCCAAAAAGTTTACTCAAAACTCCTCCAACTTCAACCCAACCTCCATCTCTTATCACACATCTAAAAACACTTCTCATAATTTAAACATCTTCAACAACCATAAATAAATACACATCTCATCTCAATTTCTTAACAAGCATAAAATATACATACATAAAGAAAGCTCTACTCAAGTGATTTCTTAAAAACCTTAACTTGAATTGGATTTACTCACCTTGTGATTGAGTGACTCCACTAGAATCTCTTTTCCTTTGGTAGATAGTCCTCTCTCTAAAACCTTAAACAATAATACTATAAGACTTCAACACTTCTATAAATAAATCTCACATATATAGCAAGAAATCTTACCTTAGGATGCTTTGGCTTAACTCTTTACCAAAAACCACTCAAAAACCCTCTAAAAGTCCTTGGATAATTGAGTGGGAAGTTGAGAGAAGATGAAGAATGGAAATGGTGGTGGAAGTAGAGAAATGAGGGGTTGTTCTAAGACTAAGGGCATTTTACAAACATTCTTTCCCATTTTGCCCTTACACTTTCTTAGAAATTCCATCTTTGTCCTTTAATTCATTGCAATCACACTTCCAACTCCGATACATTCTCCATGAAATTTTCTTACATTTCACTCCCCACTTTAGCTATAATTAGGGGTAGAATGGTCACTTTGCCCCTAAGGAAAATTCTCTAGAAACTTCACCAAACATTTCAGTTGGCTCTTCGCCTCGACGAAAAATTATAGAACCTACACAATTACAAAACCTTTGTCACCGCAGCGAAAATTATTCTTCGTCCCGGCGAAGTCTGGAACATCAAGATTTCGCCAAGTCTTTACAATTTTCAGGGCAACCACTCAACCAAACCAAAACACTCATTCAACTAAGAGTCAACCAAACAATATTAACAACATGTAAACTCAATTAAGGGCAAATCAAAGAACATTTAGGAAATACTACATACTTTAACTACGTACTCAAGTGGGCGTTACAGCTCATCTTGGGCAGCCTTTAACTTATCCCTAATCATATTGATCAAATCATTTGTTCTTTGCACAAAATCAGAGGCCCTAGTAGCTTCCTTTCACCTACTTAGTCCCAACAAATCGGTGTCCTACACTTCTTGCCATAGAAAGCTTCATAAGGTGGCATCTCAATGCTCGCTTGATAACTATTATTGTATGCAAACTCAACCAAGGGCAAATACTTATCCTAACTCTTTTTGAACTGTGTCACCACGACTTTCAACATATCCTCTAGAATCTAAATTGTCCTCTTTGGCCCATCTCTTACAGGATGAAAGGCTGTACTAGACCTCACTTTTGTCGCCAAAGCATTTTGCAAACTAGGCCAAAAGCAAGATGTGAATCTTGGGTCCCTATCTGATACTATAGATACTAAGGCACCATGGAGCCTAATTATCTTCAACACATAGAGGCTCGCCAACTTGTGCAGAGAATATGCTATCTTAATTGGCAAGAAATGAGTAGACTTCATCACCTGATCTATGATTACCCAGATACCATTGTGACCATCCTTCGTGCANATTATCAGTTTAGGGTATAAAGAGAGAATAACGGGAGAGAATTTGTTATGCTGACTCAGGGTATCATGACAGTAGAAGAGTATATTGTAACGCCCACATGGAGGTACGTAATTTAATTTATGCTCTTATACCTTTAGTTGATTTTTGCTTAAGTTATTTTGAGAAAATGTGAAGAAAATGCCTTAAACTTGCATTAAGGGTAAAATGATCTTTTCACTCAAAATTAGTTGAAAAAATGGGGAGGGAAAAGAGATAGAATTTCATGGAGAATGCAATAAAATTTTGGCGAGGGTCAACAGCTTAGTATGTTAATCAGCAGTGTAAAGGCCAGAAAGATGTTAAGAAAAGAGTGCTCGGGGTATATTGCTCATGTAGTGCACAGTAGTGTATGCATATTTATGATCCAAATACATAAATGCATAGATTATGTATTTTCTTTTCTATTTTCTTATTCTTTATTTCTTTCTATTCTTTCTTTCTATGCTTTCTTTCTTTCTTTCTATTCTTTCTTTTCTTGTTGATCGGACTCGATTAAGGCATGGAATTGGAGCCTTGGCCGTGTGAGTGAATTCTCTAATTCTGGGTACAGTCCTCATCCACACGCACTTCTAACGGACTGTGCAATTCTTCTTTCTGAATTCTGAGGCCGCTCACTAAAGGCAGTGTGCATGTGAGACTCTGTCACTCATGACTCCCGATCGCAACAACCTTCTCTTCTTTTTATCTTTTTACACTTCTTTAACTAAAATTTTAGATTTGAATATCTTAATATTCTCATTTCTTTCCATTTTCTCTTTAACATATTTTAGTGCTTTTTCATGCTCTTATGAAGATGTATGCATGTAGATGGTTTCATGCTTATAATTCTTTCTAAATGCAAATGTTTAAGGTCACTCGAAATGTCACGCAGTGGAAGGGATTGGGTTACACTGTCAAGTTGCTATTTTGAGTATATTTTGTAAATATTTGTATATAAAGAAAAAGTAAATATGGGCCCATACTTTATTACTCGTTTATATGTGTATTTTCTTATACATAGTTTTAATGAGTTTTATTGATTATTTTATGAGTATACTAGTTAGAAAGAAAATATTACATATATGAATAAGTTTTTGGAACTTTCTAGGTTTGCTATAGAGATTGTAGANTGTGAAAATTGTTTGAAGATCCATGGAAAACTGGCTAATTGGAAAAGCAGCAGGCATGGTGATAGATCCAATCGTGGGTTTCCTTCAACAAATGAAGCTGAAATGAGTCCCTTCAGTAAAGAGCAAATGGATCAGCTCCTTAAATTGCTAAAGTCCAATTCCTCATCTAGTATTCCTAGGGTTTCCTTGTCTCAAACAGGTAGTGATCCTCTTGCTCTATGTTATTCTTCAAATTATGCTCCTTGAATCATTGATTCATGAGCATCTGATCATATGACTAGTTTTTCTCATCTGTTTACAAATTATTTACCTTAATCTGGTAATGAAAAAATAAAAATTGCAGATGGTAGTTTTTCACCTATTGCAAGGAAAGGCCTAATAAAGATTTTTGAGAATATAGATCTTAAATCAATTCTCCATGTCCCCAGACTTGCCTGTAATCTTTTGTCCGTGAGTAAATTGTCCAAAGATTCTAACTGTCGTGTTATTTTCTCTAATTCTCACTGTGAATTTTAGGACTAGATCTCAAGGATGATGATTGGCAGTGCTAGGATGATAGACGGTCTTTACTACTTTGGTGACAACTCCTTCAGTAATAATAAAGCTCAAGGTTTTAGTAGATGAGTTCAATTTCTGCTCGTGAACAAATAATACTTTGGCATCTTAGACTAGGACATCCTAGTTTTCCCTATCTTAAACATTTATTTCCTGGTTTGTTTAAAAATTTGGATTGTTCATCTTTTCAATGTGAAAGTTGTCATTTATCAAAAAGCCATCATGCTACTTATTCCTTGAAACCCTATAGTGCTTCAAAACCATTTTATTTAATTCATAGTGACGTATGGGGCCTTTCAAAGTTATCTTCAGGGGGAGAAAAAGAAAAAAGAAGACAATTTTTGGGACATACATGTTTCGTTACCTAACCCAATTTTGAACAATCCTGGTCTTTCTAGTCAACCATTGCCAAGTATTAATGTATCACCAACAAGGGAAGAAATACTACAAAATGATCAAGACGATCTGAATATTGAGCTTTAGGTTTATATTAGAAAGAGGACTCATACAAAAGGTAAAGACTTGTCTATCAACCCAGCACAAAAGCATCCAAAATCTCTTAGAGATGGTCCTAAGAACATTCCAGGTGCTCTTGTTCCTATTCCTGCTTCTATTGAACCTTCAAATAATGAGCCCATAGATCTTGATGTTCCTATAGCTATTAGGAAAGGAGTCTGGTCATGTACTAGTCATCCTATTGCCAAAAATTTATCTTACCAAAAACTTTCTAATAACCATAGAGCTTTTACCTCTAAGATATCTCACTTGTTTGTTCCATGGAATATTCAGGAAGCTCTAGATGATCCAAATTGGAAGTTAGCAATTATGGAAGAAATGAATGCTCTTAGAAAGAGTGGCACTTGGGAGGCAGTTGACTTGCCAAGGGATAAAAAAACAGTAGGATGCAAATGGGTGTTTACAATAAAGTGTAGAGCTGACGGAAGCATAGAGAGGTACAGGGCAAGACTTATGAAAAAATGGTTCACAAAGACATGCGGGATTGACTATCAGGAAACATTTGCTCCAGTAGCCAAAATAAACTCAATCCAGGTTTTATTATCTTTGGCAGTGAATTCCAGCTAGCCTTTACATTAGTTCGATGTAAAAATTGCTTTTCTAAACAAAGACTTGGAAGAAGAAGTTTTTATGAACCTACCACCTAGATTTGAGGAAACATTTAGTAAAGATAAAGTTTTCAAGTTGAAGAAGTTGTTGTATGGACTCAAATAATCCCCTAGAACGTGGTTTGAATGCATTGGGAAGGCTGTAAGAAATCATGGTTATTGTCAAAGTCAAGTAGATCATACTATGTTTTATAAACATTCAAGAGAAGGTAAAATTGCTATCTTCATTGTATACATAGATGATATAATCATGACAAGTGATGACAATGTTGAGTTGGAACAACTTAAAAAGAAACTTGCTAATGATTTTGAAATCAAGGACTTGGGTATACTCAAATATTTCCTCGGGATGGAGTTCGCCAAGTCTAAGGAAGGTATATTCGTTAATCAATGCAAATATATACTTGACTTACTTGGTGAAACAGGTTTGCTTGGAAGCAAAGCAGCTGAAACACCAATTGAAACCAACATGAAACTACAACCTGCCAAAACTAAAGAAATGGTGAATCGGGAGCAGTACCAAAGACTTATTGGAAGACTAATTTATTCAACCCATACACGTTCAAATATAGCTTTTGCAGTAAGCATGGTTAGCCAATTTATGCATTCACTTGGTCTTGAACACTTTGATGTTGTGTATTGAATCTTGAGATACTTGAAAAGGACTCCTGGAAATGGTCTGCTGTTTAAAAAATGTGGCCATCTACAAATTGAAGTCTACATTGATGCAGACTGGGTCGGGAGTATAACGGATAGAAGATCAACTTCTGGTTACTGCACCTTTGTTGGAGGAAACCTAGATACTTGGCGAAGCAAAAAAACAAAATGTGGTGACTAGGAGTAGTGCAGAAGCGGAATTCAGATCAATTGTTCACGGGATTTGTGAAGGGGTGTGGATTAAAAGACTTTTAGAAGACTTGAAGATTCCTTACTCCTCACCCATGAAGGTATATTGTGACAATAAGGCAGCAATCTCAATTGCTCATAATCTAGTTCTTCATGATAGAACAAAACATGTGGAAGTGGATAAACACTTTATCAAAGAAAAGATTGATAGTGGAATGATCAGCATGTCATATGTTCCAACCACTAAACAAATTGCTGATATACTTACAAAAGGACTTCAAAAGAAACAATTTGACTACTTGACTAGCAAGCTGGCAATGGAAGATATTTTCAAGCCAGCTTGAGGGGGAGTGTTGGAAAATAGAAGATTTGTTCCCGTAAATTAGGCTAATTGTTTCTTATAATTAGGCTAATTAGTTGCTGTAAATTAGGCTAATTAGTTCTTGATTTTATGCATTGTATTCTCCTATAAATAGGAAACATGTACAATTTGTTAATAAGAGAGAAAAGAAATATATAGAATTCCTACTAAAAGTACTTTTTTTTAACTCTGCTTTTACTTTCCTAGGGTGGTAATCTATCATGCGCTTATAATCCTTAATTGACTCTCCATCTCCCTGTCTGATATTCAACTCTTTTGGGCTAAAAAGGTACTTTAGACTCTTGTGTTCCGTACAAATCCGGCAAGTTACTCTATATAGATAATGTCTTTAAATTTTTAAAGCAAACACCCACTACAAGAATTTAGGCTTTTCAAAACAAAATAATGTCACTATAAATATCAAAATTGTGACCATTTCACTAATGTGGAAAATTATATTAGTCACTAGATTGGTCACATTAAGTTCGTACTCTTAAGTATATGGTGACGAAAGAGTGTTTGATCATCATAGTCTAATTATTTATTGTGACAATAATAATTTGTCATTGTAAACTAGTTTATTGTGAGAAATTATTTATAGCAATAGACGACAATTTTTATCACTATAAGTAATATTTTATCACAATTGATTTACATTTAAAGAGCAAATGATAAGCTTTATGACGAAAATATAATATATGATGACGAAATTGATTTTGTCAAAATTGTGACAATAATGACTAAATTATATTCTCATAATTTGAATAGTGACCGAAATTTATTTGTCATTGACTTTATTGTGATAACATTTATTTTGTCACATGTTTGTTTATATGATAATATTATTTGTCAAAAATTGCATAGTGACGAAAATAATTTTGTAAAAAATTTAATAGCATGACAAATAATTTTTAATACAAATATTTTTACATGACAAATTTTTTATTGACAAAAAAATATAGGCGTGACAAATATTTTTTGTCGTCTCAATATATTTTGTTTCTCTATCTTTGCATAACCCTTCTTGCATATTTTTTGGGTAAAAAGGTAATTATATAAAGAATAAAAGAATTGCATCCCAAAAAGAGGAGCCTTACAAAGTCAAGTTCCTTGGACAAGCCCAAGCAACCAAGCCAAAGAAAACAAAAAAGGTGGCATGGATTTACATTCCAAAAAAAGCCACCAAGCAAGCCTCAAAGAGGACTCTACAAAATGACCAACAACACAAAAACAGTGTCGAACTTTGGTATACAAAAGCCAACTGCACATGCTATACACAAAAGAACCATCCACCCAAAGAACCCAAAAATTATGCACAACTACTAAAATCCTGCTTATATACGCAACCAAAACAAGAAGAAAAGGAGGGAGCAGCAACATGCAATCTGTAAATAATTCCCCAGCGAAAAAAGCTCCAGAAACGGTTCTGGTCAATGGCAAGAAAAGTCTTCTTCCAAGCCTCCAAGGTTTCAACATGGAAATATCTACAGCCCAAATAGTAATACTCACCTAGCACACACGAATAAGTAAGCAAGAATGCAGCAGCCCCCTTGGAGGAAGAGACTTGGCAGCATCCAAAACCTGAAGAGTTAAAAAAAACAAAAACAAAAAAAGGGAAAAATATCGTCAATACAATATGAACAATGTTTATAGCATTAAAAGAATTTAGAAAAGCATAAAGTGGTAACATTCTTAAGAGAGAATGGAACTATAAGGTGATACAAAGTAGCTACTATTGGGTGTTAAAAGGTGAGCCCATGAGGTTGGACCTAGTCAATACTGAGTAAAATACCCAAGAAAAACCAACGTTATAACTATCTCCATTGACTTAAAGCTAGGAGTATTTGGCACATAAGGGTTAATCATTACTTCAAACCAGGGCAACATCTTACAAATTATTTGCATTGGGAAACTTAGATGATAAATAACAAAATTTATTTCCTGAATAAGCATTTTGGTTGAAGGAATAAAAGCTACTAATTCATCAACACTACAGTACTACTCCCACATCAAACATGAACCAAGATGCTCAAGAATTATTATATCTGTAGAACTTGATCATAGTTGTATCTTTCAATAAACACACTTATCTTCTTATTACTTAATTAAGGGATAATAGAATATATAAGTGATAAAATGATGCATCCTCAAAGAAGTTACAATTCTAGATTATTCTAGATTTCACACTTCATCATCCAACCAAGTGCATATCATACAAAAGTCATGCTATTTCATGAGATGCACCAAATGCTTGTAGTTTGATCCTCACGCTAAACATCCAACATATCATATCACAAATAATGGAAAGTAATGTTTGTCTCTTACCCATAAGTGACATATGGCTCCACCTTTTGCAGCTATTCTTATATGCCTTCACTAGCCCCACCGCCGTCGCCTTAGCCTCCACCACCATCCGTTCGCACCAAGCCTGTAATAGCACGGTGTGATTCTGGAAACCAATGCACCCTTAACCGTAACCGCAACAAACAAAAACCTCCAAACTACGCATTATATTAACCCAACACAAGCAACCAGTGCACCCCAACAACCATCAATTCACCTGAAAATGAACAAAATCCATGAAAACTTAAACAATAGTGAGGAGGGAAAACAGAATGAGAGAAAAAAAAAAAATATTAGAAAGGTGGCCACCTGCTAGAGTTCTAGTGACTTCGATTGGAGGTTTTTAATTTTGGGGCTGTGGAGGGAAGTCGGTGGGGATGAGGAATGTGAGCAACAGGCATGAAAAAAAATTGGGGGTAGAGCTTTTGGTTTTGGGCGGTGGGGTAGGGAAAATGATAAAAGGGGCGCTGGGCATTTTTTCTATTTATTTGAAATTTGATTTTTTCTTAATTATTAAAATGGTTTTATTAATTTATATTTTATATTTTTTTCTTTTTTTTTTAAAAAACTTTTTTTTTTCTTTTTTTTATAAACTGATTTTTAACAAAAATAAAGATGTTTATCTTTAATATATAAATATATATTATTATTCTATATCCCACACAATTTATATATTCGACCCTTCATAATTTTTATAGATTTATGACCCAAACTTTTCAATTGAGCATTTTTTAGGTTTTTTATATGTTTAATTAAATCAATACTTATGCTTATAAAAAACTAAAAAATGTCTATCGTTAATAAATAAAAATATATTTATTATTTGTCATAACTGTAAATATTGTAATTGATTTTTGTTATAATTTCAAGTTAATACATATTCATCATTTACATGCATATATATTCTCATTCATCCTATAAAATTAGAAGTTTGAATCAATCACTCAATCGAGCCTTGCTGCAATAAATTAGAAATGGCATTTAATTAAATAGAGTATTAACTAAACCACATCAAACCCCACCTCAAGGATAGCTTGAATTATATAATTATCTCAATCTTCTATTTCATATGATCATATACTATATATACTTATTACTGACAACCAAAAAGAATAACAGAATTCCAAAGAGGATGAGCAACCGCCTGTATGGTCTAAATTATGTTATTCATTAATCCAATACTGGTTGTAGGGTCTTTTTCTGATATTAATTAATTTAGTAAATTTTATTGGTCTAGTTATTATTAAAGTTGGAGTAGTATTAGAATAAGTATTACTACATATGTTAACTTGTAAGTCTTATAAGAAGCCTAAACAATGGATTTATTGATTTTTATTGGATTAGGATATATTCTAATATACTAAATGAGTTCTTTTTTCTCTTTTTCTTTTCTTCCAATTAAAGTAAATTGTGTGCAAAGATCATTGGTGGAGCTGCGAAACATTAATGAAATAAATTTAAAAAAAAAAAAAAGACCAAAGAAAAAGCCAATTTTTAAAAGGGTATTGGAAGATTTGAACCTATGCACTCTTCTCTCAACGCTTCCCTTTAACCATTAAGCAAATCAACTCATTTTTTTTTTCTTACTCTATATATATTATATCTAACTAAACATACAAACTCACAGTCAAAGTGTGAGGGAAACAATTGGTTTGAGTATGTTTGTCCCTTCTCCTACTTCTTCTCCTTCTTGCTTGTTTTATTTTCTTCTTTCAGGATTTAGTTTTTCCAATTCAATTTTACAAAAAATAGAAGAGATCAAAGGCAGCTCACTTCACCCAATTCAATTTTTCCCTTTTTCACCCAATTCAATTTTCTCCTTTTTGTTGTATCACCAAAGAAATTAGGAGAATCAAATGAGAGTCATAAGGAAATTCCCTTTTTCCCTTTTTCGTTTCCCCATTCAATTTTTCCCTTTTACCCTTTTTGTAACCATGGCTGAATCGATTTTTTTTGTAATTTCATCTTTGATTACGTGTAATACAAAAATTATATACATGTGATCCAAATATAATCTATACATTAAAGCCGAAATGTAAATATTTGTATTCAAATTGAATTTCATTTGTATTCTTTTATCATTAAAGCTGAAAATGGTACATAATTTAGGTTTATAAAATTATTAATGATTTCGTATTTTTTATACATTTTTTGGCTTTTTCGAGTTTAAAAAAAAAAAATAAAGGAGGTCATTTATATGTTTTTTAGCAAATTTTTGTCCACAAATATAACGTTCAATCTAACTCAAATATTTGTCACTAATACCTCTATTATAACATATAATGACATTTTTTTTTTTTTTTTTTGTAATGATAATAATCTTTTGTGGCAAATGAGTTTGTAATTATAGCATGTATTATAAATAGAGTGACTAAAGTTTTTGATGACAATATGTTTGTCACGATAAACAATTTATCTCGGTCTTAAATTTTGACTCAAACATTTTGTCATTAAACCTTCTATTTCAACATTATTTATGACATTTTTTAATAATAATAAATTCTTTTGGTGACAAAATAATTTGTAGTTATATATGTATAAACAATACAGTGACTAAATGTCTATGACAAAATATTTTGTCACAATAACATTTACCTAGGTGCCAAAATTTTGCGCCAAAAATTTGTGATGAAATATTATGATAAAATGTTTTTCTTTACTACATTATTATGGGTTTCTTAATTGTGATAATATTATGACAATATTTTTTTTAGTCACTGTATATTCTCTTTATCATACTAATGTGATGTTTCTTTATTTTGTCAAAACTATATTACTCGTGACAAAATAACATTTGACAAAATTAATTTTGTTACATATAATATATTTCTTGTAGTGACCAACGTACCAATCTCCAGGTCATAATCGGGTAATTCTGCTCATGTTTCTTTTATTGCCTAGAAGCATTGCAATCACTTTTTTGTGTTGCATTACACACCCCTAGTCGTTGCTTGGATGCATCTCTATAAATCTCAAATCCTTCCCTTTCGAGGGTAAGGTAGGACAAGGCTATCGAGTCCTCCTTTTCAATTCTTGGAAGCTCTATTCACACTTGTCAAACCATTCTGAACCTTACCCCTTTTCTAGTCCCAAAGGAAGTATAGAACCTACCGAGGCCGATTCCACCAAAGTTTCTTGACCATTTCAGTTTAGGGTATAAAGAGAGAATAACGGGAGAGAATTTGTTATGCTGATCCAGGGTATCATGACAGTAGAAGAGTATATTGTAACGCCCACATGGAGGTACGTAATTTAATTTATGCTCTTATACCTTTAGTTGATTTTTTGCTTAAGTTATTTTGAGAAAATGTGAAGAAATGCCTTAAACTTGCATTAGGGTAAAATGATCTTTTCACATCAAATTAGTTGAAAAAATGGGGAGGGAAAAGAGATAGAATTTCATGGAGATGCATAAAATTTTGGCGAGGGTCAACAGCTTAGTATGTTATCAGCATTGTAAAGGCCAGAAGATGTTAAGAAAAGAGTGCTCGGGGTATATTGCTCATTAGTGCACAGTATGTTGCATATTTATGATCCAATACATAAATGCATAGATTATGTTTTTTTCTTTTCTATTTTCTTATTCTTTATTTCTTTCTATTCTTTCTTTCTTTCTATGCTTTCTTTCTTTCTTTCTATTCTTTCTTTCTTGTTGATCGGACTTCGATTAAGGCATGGATTGGGCCTTGGCCGTGTGAGTGAATTCTCTAATCTGGGTACAGTCCTCATCCACACGCACTTCTAACGGACTGTGCAATTCTTCTTCTTTCTGGATCTGAGCCGCTCACTAAGGCAGTGTGCATTTGAGACTCTGTCACTCATGACTCCCGATCGCAACAACCTTCTCTTCTTTTTCTTTTTACACTCTCTTTAACTAAAATTAGATTTGAATATCTTATATTCTCATTTCTTTCCATTTTCTCTCTTAACATATTTTAGTGCTTTTCATGCTCTAATGAAGATGTATGCATGTAGATGGTTTCATGCTTATAATTCTTTCTAATGCAATGTTTAAGGTCACTCGAAATGTCACGCAGTGGAGGGATTGGGTTACACTGTCAAGTTGCTATTTTGAGTATATTTTGTAAATATTTGTATATAAAGAAAAGTAAATATGGGCCCACCTTATTACTCGTTTATATGTGTTTTTCTTATACATAGTTTTAATGATTTTTATGATTATTTTATGAGTATACTAGTTAGAAAGAAAATATTACATATTGAATAAGTTTTTGGAACTTTCTAGGTTTGCTATAGAGATTGTAGAGAATGGAGAAATAAGGTGGGAAGGTTTGAGAGGACTTAAGAGAGAAATTAGAATGGCGGTGTTGTTGGATTTTCACATTCAAATTTTGCTAGGGTGGTAGAATCCACCGTAAGGATAGAGCGAAGCTTGGTTGGGAAAGAAAAGGAAGAACCACGTAGGCAAAACACGGGTAATAGAGATGGGTGTCAGTGGTTTAGAAACCAAGCAGAAGACAGGAAGACAATTTCTCTGGACATCCAATAGCCAGGTTTTTGGGGCTAATGGGAGACAGGACATTTTGGTGGTCTACAATTGGGTAGTGGGAGTTTAGTGGGAACCAGATGCCACTGTGTAGTGAATGTGGAAGACAACATATGTGAAATTTGGAAGTCACATCATCCCTCAACTCACATACCTCAAATCACACATCTTTACCTTAGTTGACAAAATGTCAACCCTATCTCATAGGCTCTACAAAATTGCCCACACTACTAACAACATGTGCTTGAAAACGACATTGTGTTACCTAACATCACAATGCAACATTAAAGAATAGAACAATGTCACTTGGAATGAGTTAAATACATACTTCATGGCTATAGAGAATAGGATCCATTCTTGTTGGATGCATCTTATTTTAACTTTCTTTATTGCCTTCACTTTTTCCTTCGTCTCTATCCTCCCCTTCATCAACGTCTCCAAAACAAATGACAGAGCCCAAAGGTTTCGCACCGAATCTATGCACCGAATGACGTGACAAAATTCTGACCGTTGATTAATATTAACTGATAATGAATCAATGGTCAAGATTTGGCCACGTCATTTGGTGCAACATATTCGTTCGAAACCTTCGGTGGCTGTAGCATTACTCTCTCCAAAATCTCCTCAGGCTACCGTTTGATCATCATCATCATCAGCTGACTCTACCCAAGCCAATTCATCATCATCATCGTCACCTAAGTCGTCGCTCTTTACTAACTCCTCATTATGTCAATGATGTTTTTACTCTCAAAATGTCCTAATATATCCAAACCTCTCAAAACCATTGTTCCTTCCCACCCTTATTAGTCAAATTCAAAGACAATTGGTTTGATTTTAGAGTGCCACCCAAGGGCCAACCATAATTTTTGTTATTAACTCTTTTAACCTCATTTTCTCATTAATAAAAGGAAAATTTTCTATACCATGTAATTCGTATATTTTGTTGTGATATATGTCCTTAGAATGGTAGAACCATGATGAGGAATCAAGTGTTTTAAATCTTGATTGTGACCCTATGACACATATGTTGGTCATTCTAGAAATGTCTATAGCCTTAGTATTATTCTGACCGAGGCACAATAATACGTAAAGATATTATCGTGTTGAACAACCCTACTGAAGTTAGTGACAGATCTCACATGTCACAGTTGTTTGATGACAACTTAGGCACCACACTGTCCTTATTATAAACAAGTACATTGGACTAACTCACCACAAGGATTCCATGTAGATGATAACCTAATGTGTAAAACCTTATATATTACATATTCTTTGTGATTTTTTATTTTTATGAAGGGATTTCTGTCATTTTTAAAAGTTTTATTAGGAGTTAAATTGAAAAAATGGAAGTTGCTGGTGTTTGCATGTACAAAAGGGAAAAGTATGGACGTTTTTGTAATAAAAACTAAAGCGGCGGGGTGCAGTAGAAAATATAATTTTGGGACAGTTTCATAAATCTCAGGAAGTTGTTTTATATGTAAACTAGGTTGTTCGCCCAAAATAAAGAAGACAAAGAAAAAGAGTAGAGAACAGAAAGGAAGAAGAAAAGAGAGAGAGAGAAGAAAAGGAGAAGGAAAAAAAAAAAAAGAGTAGGGAAGAAGGTGGTTGGCCAAGAGGTTGAGCGAGAGAGCAATGGAGGAAATGAAACGAAATGAATTGGAGAGAAGGAAAAAAAAAAGCGCAGATCGGCCATAACCCCCATTCTGGTAGTCCATGCATGTAGATTGGGAGGTAGATATTCTAAATTTCTTCTTCAATCCAAGAGAAATTAACCCATTATTGTTCTTGATGCTAGGAACGAAAGAGAAGAATGAAGGAGAGTGCAGGGAGCTTTGGCTGAGCTGATTTTAGTGAGTGATTTTATCATAATCCAAACCTTTCCTATTGCATGTCAACTATTGAATTTCTATTGTGTGGTTTCGGCATAAAATTTATGTTAAGTAAAAATCTGACTAAAGGGTTACTCTGCATGCATCAGCTGAATGAGTTTGTGTCGAAATGCATTCAAATTCGATTTAAATGGAATATATTTCATGCTGCATGTTGATTAAGAATATACATATAGCCATTGTATGTTCCGCTGTACAATGTTTGAGTGAGACAACACTAGATCTAGTCAAATGAAGAACCTTCCATGTTGCATGCTTTATATATATATATGGGAACTTGCTGCAGTGTGTCTAAAGTGCCATAAAATTTGAAGTGAATAATGGTGATTTAACATGGGTTGTGTGTCTCGGCTGTCATTTTATTTGGATAATATATCACATGTACTCGGCTGGACAGTGTGTGGGAATTGTGCTTGGATTGTGTTTTAATTGAAATGCTTGCTGGGTAATACATTGCAATATTGCATGCACTTAGCTGGAATACCTTTGGGAAATTGGTTGGTTAGTGTTTAAAAAGTGTTCGAATTTAAGGCAACTTGGGATGGAAAGTGTGTTGGGTATTGAGTAATGTTTTGGTATTGAGTAATGTTTTATAAGTATGGAATAATGAGTCTTGGAAGTCATGAAAATACTTCTTATTTATGATTGTATGGCATTTCCTTGGGATTATATATAAATATTGAAAGTGATAACTACGCACGAGTGGTGTGGGACGTGTTAGTGTGATGTGATGTTGAAGAAACTCTAGATCTGGTTAAACCTTCAGTTTCGAAACATGTTTAAAAATTTGCAGTTTCACCCTTGGATGTGATTTCAAATACTATGTTGCATATAATGAGTTACAAGCAATTATGTGGTATGTCTTTAAATTTAAATATTATTTAAAATGATGATGAGGTAATTTTGGTTCTAAAACCACCCTACGAAGTACCCATCCCCTGAATATTTAGGCTCTGCCCACATAACAGAATAACATTGAGTATTGAGAAATTTGTTCTTTAGGCTTTGCGCATATGTATTGAGATATATTAGAGCTCTACCTAGGCGTTGAGTTTGGTCCGCTACGTATGACAATTTTAGAGGCTCTACCCGTGCAATGATAGATCTTGTCGGGTATGACAAGTACGTTTCTTGCTCTGCCTGTGTGCGCAACGCCCACCAGGTATGACAGATTTCCCCCAGGGTACTAGTTGTGGTGAGAGTATTTTAGTTCACCCCCTTTTAGAAATGTTTTCCCCCATGTTCTTAGGAAGATCATGTCGAGGAGTGATTCCTCTCGAGGTTGGGCCCACAAATCATCGACTTATCATATGTGCAAATGTTATGTTTTGTTTTCCGCTGCAAAACTACGTTTTATTCTATGGATGTCATCTCATGTTTTGATTGTAAATGATATGAAAACTTGATACCACATGTTTTCAGAATTGAAAAATTATTTATGGACATGTTTATTTCTAGTGGAAAGAATGAGAATTGGCTTTTGATGTTATTAAGAAAACATGTTTTAAAGTCTTCAGCCTTTTTCACACAGCACGTCTCAGTCGCCCAAGTCTCATGGGTGAGCTCGGAGCCTATGGGATAGGGAGGGTCGGTGCGGGTCACAATGTGTATGGAATAAATCCTCTAATGGTTGGCAGTACATGTGATCCTTAGACTTGAGATCACTAGAGCACATTTTGTACCTATTAATTTAGTTTGACACTTGCCCAACGTAGTCCTTTTATTAAGGCTATCAGAACGGTAGTGATTAGCTACATCAAGAAGTATATTGAGACTATGATGGATCAACAAATGACTCATCACTTCTGGTTATAGGAGTTGTTATCTTACTGCACAATTTGGTTAATTGGCAACAACTACAAATTTGTGGCATAGTCGAATTGAGTGGTCTCTAAAATCCAATTTTAGTTTGGTCGTTTGTTTGATAACCAAACACCAACATATCCAGGATCAAATCTAAAGAAGACTATTTTTGTGTCTCAGCCTTGATGGGATAACAGATGATGAAATGATTTAAATGCACGATAACCATACCATTGATAGGTGATAGTTTTCATTGAATCTATGTAACAACTACTTTCTTCTACCAAATTCGTAATATAGATTAATAAAAAGATAGCATATTTATCAAAACAGTTGGGCCCAAAAATTTCCTATACATTAAAGCCGAAAATGTAAATATTTTGTTCAAATTGGAATTTCATTTGTATTCTTTATCATTAAAGCTGAAAATGGTACATAATATTTACGTTTATAAAATAATTAATGATTTCGTATTTTTTTAACAATTTTTTGGCTTTTTCGAGTTTTAAAAAAAAATAAAGGAGGTCATTTATATGTTTTTTAGCAAATTTTGCACAAATATAAACGTTCAATCTAACTCAAATATTTGTCACTATACCCTCTTTAACATATAAAATGACAATTTTTTTTTTTTTTTTGTAATGATAATAATTCTTTTGTGGCAAATGAGTTTTGTAATTATAGCATGTATTATTAAATAGAGTGACTAAAGTTTTTGATGACAAATATGTTGTCACGTAAACAATTTATCTCGGTGCTTAAATTTTGACTCAAACCTTTTGTCATTACCCTCTATTTCAACATATATTATGACAATTTTTTTAATAATAATAAATTCTTTTTGTGAACAATAATTTGTAGTTATAGTATGTATAACTAAATACAGGGACAAAATGTTCTATGACAAATATGTTTGTCACAAAAACAATTTACCTGGTGCCAAAATTTTGCGCCAAAAATTTGTGATGAATATTATGATAAAAATGTTTTTCTTTACTACATTATTATGGGTTCTTAATTGTGATAATATTTGACAATATTTTTTTAGTCACTGTATATTCTCTTTATCATACTTAATGTGATGTTTTCTTTATTTTGTCATAATAACTAATTACTCGTGACAAAATAACATTTGACAAAATTAATTTTGTTACAATATAATATATTTCTTGTGTGCCAAACGACCAATTCCAGGTCATGATCGGGTAATTCTGCTCATGTTTCTTTTATTGCCTAGAGCATATGCAATCACTTTTTTGTGTTGCATTAACACACCCCTAGTCGTTGCTTGGATGCATCTCTAAAATCTCAAATCCTTCCCTTTCGAGGGTAAGGTAGGACAAGGCTATCGTGAGTCTCCTTTTCATTCTTGGAAGCTCTATTCACACTTGTCAACCCATTCGAACCTTACCCCTTTCTAGTCCCAAAGGAAGTATAGAACCCTACCGAGGCGCTTTCCACCAAGAGTTCTTAGACTTATCAGTTTAGGGTATAAGAGAGAATAACGGGAGAGAAGTTGTTATGCTGACTCAGGGTATCATGACAGTAGAAGAGTATATTGTAACGCCCACATGGAGGTACGTAATTTAATTTATGCTCTTATACCTTAGTTGATTTTTGCTTAAGTTATTTTGAGAAAATGTGAAGAAATGCCTTAAACTTGCATTAGGTAAAATGATCTTTTCACTCAAAATTAGTTGAAAAAATGGGGAGGAAAAGAGATAGATTTCATGGAGAGGCATATTTTGGCGAGGGTCACCAGCTTAGTATGTTAATCAGCATGTAAAGGCCAGAAAGATGTTAAGAAAAGTTGCTCGGGGTATATTGCTCATGTAGTGCACAGTAGTGTATGCATATTTATGATCCAAACATAAATGCATAGATATGTATTTTCTTTTCTATTTTCTTATTCTTTATTTCTTTCTTTCTTTCTTTCCTATGCTTTCTTTCTTTCTTTCTATCTTTTCTTTCTTGTTGATCGGACTTCGATTAAGGCATGGTTGGAGCCTTGGCCGTGTGAGTGAATTCTCTAATTCTGGGTACAGTCCTCATCCACACGCACTTCTAACGGACTGTGCAATTCTTCTTCTGAATCGGAGGCCGCTCACAAAGGCAGTGTGCATGTTAGACTCTGTCACTCATGACTCCCGATCGCAACAACCTTCTCTTCTTTTTATCTTTTTTACACTTCTTTAACTAAAATTTTAGATTTGAATATCTTATATTCTCTTTCTTTTCCATTTTCTCTTTAAACATATTTTAGTGCTTTTGCATCTCTTATGAAGATGTATGCAGTAGATGGTTTCATGCTTATAATTCTTTCTAAATGCAATGTTTAAGGTCACTCGAAATGTCACGCAGTGGAAGGATGGGTTTACACTGTCAAGTTGCTATTTTGAGTATTTTTTGTAATATTTTGTATAATAGAAAAAGTAAATATGGGCCCATACTTATTACTCGTTTATATGTTTTTTTCTTATACATAGTTTTAATGAGTTTTATTTGATTATTTTATGAGTATACTAGTTAGAAAGAAAATATTACATATTGAATAAGTTTTTGGAACTTTCTAGGTTGCTATAGAGATTGTAGAGAATGAGAAATAAGGTGTGGAAGGTTTGAAGAGGGACTTAGAGGGAATTAGAATGGCGGTTGTTTTGGATTTTCACATTCAAATTTGCTAGGGTGGTAGAATCCACCGTAGGATAGAGCGAAGCTTGGTTGGAAAGAAAAGGAGAACCACGTAGGCAAAACGTGGTAATAGAGAATGTGGTGTCAGTGGTTTAGAAACCAATGCAGAGACAGGAAGACAATTTCTCTGGGACATCCAATAGCCAAGTTTTGGGGCTAATGGGAGACAAGGACATTTTGGTGTCTACAATTGGGTAGTGGGAGTTTAAGTGGGAACCAGATGCCACTGTGTAGTGAATGTGGAAGACAACATATGTGAAATTTGGAAGTCACATCATCCCTCCTCACATACCTCGAATCACACATCATTTACCTTAGTTTACAAAATGTCAACCCTATCTCATAGGCTCTACAAAATTGCCCACACTACTAACAACATGTGCTTGAAAACGACATTGTGTTACCTACATCCAATGCAACATTAAAGAATAGAACAAGGTCACTTGGAATGAGTTAAATCATACTTCATGGGGCTATAGAGAATAGGATCCATTCTTGTTGGATGCATCTTATTTTAACTTTCTTTTTGCCTTCACTTTTTCTTCGTCTCTATCCTCCCCTTCATCAACGTCTCCAAAACAAAATGACAGAGCCACAGAAGGTTTCGCACCGAATCTATGCACCGAATGACTGACAAAATCTGACCGTTGATTAATATTAACTGATAATGAATCAATGGTCAAGATTTGCCACGTCATTTGGTGCACATATTCGTTCGAAACCTTCGGTGGCTGTAGCATTACTCTCTCCAAAATCTCCTCAGGCTACCGTTTTGATCTCATCATCATCAGCTGACTCTACCCAAGCCAATTCATCATCATCATCGTCACCTAAGTCGTCGCTCTTTACTAACTCCTCATTATGTCAATGATGTTTTACTCTCAAAATGGTCCATAATATACCAAACCTCTCAAAACCATTGTTCCTCCCACCCATTATTACGTCAAATTCAAAGACAATTGGTTGTTTTAGAGTAGCCCCCAAGGGCCAACCATAATTTTGTTATTAACTCTTTATACATCATGTTTTCATTAATAAAAGGAAAATTTTCTATACCATGTAATTCGTATTATTTATGTTGTGATATATGTCCTTAGAATGGTAGAACCATGATGAAGGAAATCAAGTGTTTTAAATCTTGATGTGAGACCCTATGAGTCACATATGGTGGTCTTCTAAAATGTCTATAGCCTTATTATTATCTGACCGAAGGCACAAATAATACGGTAAGATATATCGTGTTTGAACAACCCTACTGAAAGTTAGTGCAGATCCACATGTCACAGTTGTTGATGACAACCTAGGCAACACGTGTCCTTATTATAACCGTACATTGGACTAACTCACCAAAGGATTCCATGTAGATGATAACCTAATGTGTAAAACCTTATATATTACATTTCTTTTTGATTTTTATTTTTATAATAGTGGATTTCTGTCAGTTTTTAAAAGTTTATTAGGAGTTAAATTGAAAGAAATGGAAGTTGCTGGGTTTTGCATGTACCAAAAGGAAAAGTATGGACGTTTTTGTAATAAAAGCTAAAGCGGCGGGGGTGCAGTAGAAATATAGATTTTGGGACAGTTTCATAAATCTCAGGAAGTTGTTTTATATGTAAACTAGGTTGTTCGCCCAAAATAAAGAAGACAAGAAAAGAGTAGAGAGAGAAGGAAGAAGAAAGAAGAAGAGAGAAGAAAAAAGGAAGAGGAAAAAAAAAAAAAGAGTAGGGAAGAAGGTGGTTGGCCAAGAGGTTGAGGAGAGAGCAATGGAGGAAATGAAACGAATAAAATTGGAGAGAAGTGAAAAAAAAAAGCGCAGATCGGCCATAACCCAAATTCTTATTCATCATATCCAACACAATTTATATTATTCGACCCTTCATAATTTTTATAGATTTAATGACCCAAACTTTTCAATTGAGCATTTTTTAGGTTTTTATATATGTTTAATTAATCAATTACTTATGCTTATAAAAAAACTAAAAAATGTCTATCGTTTAATAAATAAAATATATATTATTATTTGTCATAACTGTAAATATTGTAATTGATTTTTTGTTATAATTTCAAGTTAATACATATTCATCATTTACATGCATATATATTCTCATTCACCCTATAAAATTAGAAGTTTAAATCAATCACTCAATCGAGTCCTTGCTGCAATAAATTAGAAATGGCAAATTTAATTAAATAGAGTATTAACTAAACCACATATCAAACATCCACCTCAAGGATAGCTTGAATTATATAATTTATCTCAATCTTCTAATTTCATATGATCATATACTATATATACTTTATTACATGACAACCAAAAAGAATAACAGAATTCCAAAGAGGATGAGACAACCGCCTGTATGGTCTAAAATTATGTTATTCATTAATCAAATACTGGTTGTAGGGTCTTTTTCTGATATTAATTAATTTAGTAAATTTTTATTGGTCTAGAGTTATTATTAGAAGTTGGAGTAGTATTAGAATTAAGTATTACTACATATGATTAACTTGTAAGTCTATATAAGAAGCCTAAACCATGGATTATCATTGTATTTTTATTGGATTAGGATATATTCTAATATACTAAAATGAGTTCTTTTTTTCTCTTTTCTTTTTCCAAATTAAGAGTAAATTGTGTGCAAAGATCATTGGTGGAGCTGCGAAACATTAATGAAATAAATTTAAAAAAAAAAAAAAAGACCAAAGAAAAAGCCAATTTTTTAAAAAGGGTATTGGAAGATTTGAACCTATGCACTCTTCTCTCAACGCTTCCCTTTAACCACTTAAGCAAATCAACTCATTTTTTTTTTCTTTACTCTATATATATATATTATCTAACTAAACATACAAACTCACAGTCAAAGTGTGAGGGAAACAATTGCGTTTTAGAGTATGTTTGTCCCTTCTCCCTACTTCTTCTCCTTCTTGCGTTTTATTTTCTTCTTTCAGGATTTAGTTTTTCCAATTCAATTTTACAAAAAATAGAAGAGATCAAAGGCAGCTCACTTCACCCAATTCAATTTTTCCCTTTTTCACCCAATTCAAATTTTCTCCTTTTTGTTGTATCACCAAAGAAAATTAGGAGAATCAAATGAGAGTTCATAAGGAAATTCCCTTTTTCCCTTTTTCGCCCAATTCAATTTTTCCCTTTTACCCTTTTTGTAACCATGGCTGAATCGATTTATTTTTGTAATTTCATCTTTGATGTGAACGTGTAATACAAAAATTAATATTTAACATGTGATCACAAATCTTAATTCTATACCATTAAAGCCGAAATGTAATATTTTGTATTCAACTTGAATTTCATTTGTCTTCTTTTATCATTAAAGCTGAAAATGGTACATAATATTTAGTTTATAAAATTATTAATGATTTCGTATTTTTTAACAATTTTGCTTTTTTCGAGTTTTAAAAAAAAAATAGGAGGTCATTTTATTTGTTTTTTAGCAAATTTTGTCACAAAATATACGTTCAATCTAACTCAAATATTTGGCACTAATACCTCTATTATAACATATATAAAGGACAATTTTTTTTTTTTTTTTTGTAATGTAAATAATCTTTTGTGGCAAATGAGTTTGTAATTATAGCATGTTATTATAATAGAGTGACTAAAGTTTTTGATGACAATATTGTTTGTCACGATAAACAATTTATCTCCGTGCTTAAATTTTGACTCAAACTTTTGTCATTAATACCCTCTATTTCACATATTTATGACAATTTTTTAATAAATAAATTCTTTTTGTGACAAAATAATTTGTGAGTTATAGTATGTTAACTAATACAGTGACTAAAATGTTCTATGACAAATATGTTTGTCACAATAAACATTTACCTAGGTGCCAAAATTTTGCGCCAAAAATTTGTGATGAAATTTATGATAAAAGGTTTTTCTTTACTACATTTATTATGGGTTTCTTAATTGTGATAATAATATATGACAATATTTTTTTTAGTCACTGTATATTCTCTTTATCATACTTAATGTTGATGTTTCTTTATTTTGTCATAATAAATATTACTCGTGACAAAACATTTGACAAATTAATTTTGTTACAATATATATATTTCTTGTAGTGACCAACGCTACCAATCCAGGTCAGATCGGGTAATTCTGCTCATGTTTCTTTTATTGCCTAAAGCATATGCAACACTTTTTTGTGTTGCATTAACACACACCCAGTCGTTGCTTGGATGCTCTCTATAAATCTCAAATCCTTCCACTTTCGAGGGTAAGGTAAGGACAAGGCTTGTGAGTTCCTCCTTTTCAATTCTTGGAAGCCTATTCACACTTGTCAACCATTCGAACCTTACCCTTTTCTAGTCCCAAAGGAAGTATAGAACCCCTACCGAGGGCGATTTCCACCAAGAGTTCTTCGACATTATCAGTTTAGGGTATAAAGAGAGAATAACGGGAGAGATTTGTTATGCTGACTCGGTATCATGACATTAGAAGAGTATATTGTAACGCCCACATGGAGGTACGTAATTTATTTATGCTCTTATACCTTGTTGATTTTTGCTTAAGTTATTTTGAGAAAATGTGAAAAATGCCTTAAACTGCATTAGGTAAAATGATCTTTTCACTCAAAATTAGTTGAAAAAATGGGGAGGAAAAGAGATGATTTCATGGAGAATGCAATAAAATTTTGGCGAGGGTCAACAGCTTAGTATGTTAATCAGCATGTAAGGCCAGAAGATGTTAAGAAAAGAGTGCTCTCGGGTATATTGCTCATGTAGTGCACAGTAGTGTATGCATATTTATGATCCAATACACATAAATGCATAGATATGTATTTTCTTTCTATTTTCTTATTCTTTATTTCTTTCTATTCTTTCTTTCTATGCTTTCTTTCTTTCTTTCTATTCTTTCTTTTCTTGTTGATCGGACTTCGATTAAGCGGAATTGGAGCCTTGGCCGTGTGAGTGAATTCTCTAATTCTGGGTACAGTCCCTCCACACGCACTTCTAACGGACTGGCAATTCTTCTTCTTTGAATCTGAGGCCGCTCACTAAAGGCGTGCATGTGAGACTCTGTCACTCATGACTCCCGATCGCAACAACCTTCTCTTTTTTTTATCTTTTTTACACTTCTTTAACTAAAATTTTAGATTTGAATATCTTAATATTCTCATTTCTTTCCATTTTCTCTTTAACATATTTTAGTGCTTTTCATGCTCTTATAAGATGTATGCTGTAGATGGTTTCATGCTATAATTCTTTCTAAATGCAAATGTTTAAGGTCACTCGAAATGTCACGCAGTGGAAGGATTGGGTTACACTGTCAAGTTGCATTTTGAGTATATTTTGTAAATATTTGTATATAAAGAAAAGTAATATGGGCCCATACTTTATTACTCGTTTATATGTGTATTTTCTTATACATAGTTTTAATGAGTTTTATTGATTATTTTATGAGTATACTAGTTAGAAAGAAAATATATATACTATATGAATAGTTTTTGGAACTTTCTAGGTTTGCTATAGAGATTGTAGAGATGGAGAAATAAGGTGTGGAAGGTTTGAAGAGGGACTTAGAAAAGAAATTAGAATGGCGGTTTGTTGGATTTTCACATTCAAATTTTGCTAGGGTGGTAGAATCCACCGTAGGATAGAGCGAGCTTGGTTGGAAAGAAAAGGAAGAACCACGTAGGCAAAACGTGGTAATAGAGAATGGGGTGTCAGTGGTTTAGAAACCAATGCAGAGACAGGAAGACAATTCTCTGGGACATCCAATAGCCAAGGTTTTGGGCTAATGGGAGACAAGGACTTTTGGTGGTCTACATTGGGTAGTGGGAGTTTAATGGGAACCAGATGCCACTGTGTAGTGAGTGGAAGACAACATATTGTGAAATTTGGAAGTCACATCATCCCTCAACTCACATACCTCGAATCACACATCATTTACCTTAGTTGACAAAATGTCAACCCTATCTCATAGGCTCTACAAAATTGCCCACACTACTAACAACATTGCTTGAAACACCATTGTGTTACCTAACATCACAATGCAACATTAAAGAATAGAACATGTCACTTGGAATGAGTTAAATCATACTTCATGGGCTATAGAATGAGTAATCCATTCTTGTTGGATGCATCTTATTTTACTTTCTTTATTTGCCTTCACTTTTTCCTTCGTCTCTATCCTCCCCTCCATCAACGTCTCCAAAACAAAATGACAGAGCCACAGAAGGTTTCGCCGCGTTCTATCCCCGAATGCGTGACAAAATTCTGACCGTTGATTAATATTAACTGATATAATCAATGGTCAAGATGTTGTGCCACGTCTTTGGCACATTTCGTTGAAACCTTCGGTGGCTGTAGCATTACTCTCTCCAAAATCTCCTCAGGCTACCGTTTGTGATCATCATCATCACACTGACTCTACCCAAGCCAATTCTCATCATCATCGTCACCTAAGTCGTCGCTCTTTACTAACTCCTCAATTATGTCAATGATGTTTACTCTCAAATGGTCATAATATATCCAAACCTCTCAAAACCATTGTTCCTCCCACCCATTATTATGTCAAATTCAAAGACAATTGGTTTGATTTTGAGTAGCCACCCAAGGGCCACCAATATTTTTGTTATTAACTCTTTATACATCATGTTTACTCATTAATAAAAGGAAAATTTTTCTATCATGTATTCGATATTTTTATGTTTGTGATATATGTCCTTAGAATGGTAGAACCATGATGAAGGAATCAAGTGTTTTAAATCTTGATTTGAGCCCCTATGATCACATATGGTGGTCATCTAGAATGTCTATAGCCTTAGTATATTCTGACCGAAGCACAAATAATACGGTAAGATTTATCGTGTTGAACAACCCTACTAAAGTTAGTGACAGATCTCACATGTCACAGTTGTTTGATGACAACCTAGGGCACCACTGTCCTTATTATAAACAAGTACATTGGACTAACTCACCAAAGGATTCCATGTAGGATAACCCTACAATGTGTAAAACCTTATATATTACATATTCTTTTGTGATTTTTATTTTTATGAAGGGGATTTCTGTCAGTTTTAAAAGTTTTATTATGGAGTTAAATTGAAAGAAATGGAAGTTGCTGGGTTTTGCATGTACAAAGAGGAAAAGTATGGACGTTTTTGTAAAAAACTAAAGCGGGGCGGGCAGTAGAAATATGTGAACTTTTGGGACAGTTTCATAAATCTCAGGAAGTTGTTTTATATGTAACTAGGTTGTTCGCCCCAAAATAAAGAAGACAAAAAGTAGAGAAGAAGAGAGGGAAAAGAGAAAGAAAGAAAAGAATCAAAAAAAAAAAAAAAGTAGTAAGAAGGTGGTTGGCCAAGAGTGTCTGAGCAGAGCAATGGAGGAATAACGAAATGAATTGGAGAGAGGAAAAAAAAAAAGAGCGATCGGCCATAACCCAATTCTGGTAGTCCATGCATGTAGATTGGGAGGTAGATATTCTAAATTTCTTCTTCAATCCAAGAGAAATTACCCATTATTGTTCTTGATGCTAGGAACGAAGGAAGAATGAAGGAGTGCGGGAGCTTTGGCTGAGCTGATTTAGTGAGTGATTTTATCATAATCCAAACCTTTCCTATTGCATGTCAACTATTGAATTTCTATTGTGGTTTCGGCATAAAATTTATGTTAATAAAAATCTGACTAAAGGGTTACTCTGCATGCATCAGCTGAATGAGTTTGTGTCGAAATGCATTCAAATTCGATTTAAATGGAATTATTTCATGCTGCATGTTGATTAAGAATACATATAGCCATGTATGTTCCGCTGTACAATGTTTGAGTGAGACAACACTAGATCTAGTCAAATGAGAACCTTCCATGTTGCATGCTTTATATATAATGGAACTTGCTGCGTGTGTCTAAGTGCCATAAAATTTGAAGTGAATAATGGTGATTAACATGGTTGTTGTGTCTCGGCTGTCATTTTATTTGGATAATATCACACATGTACTCGGGCTGGACGTGTGTGGGATTGTGCTTGGATTGTGTTTTAATTGAAATGCTTGCTGGGTAATACATTGCAATATTGCATGCACTTAGCTGGAATACCTTTGGAAATTGGTTGGTTCTTGTTTAAAAAGTGTTCGATTAAGGCAACTTGAGATGAAATGTTTTGGATACTGAGTAATATTTTATAAGAAGTACGGAATAATGATCTTGGAATCATGATACTTCTCATTTATATTGTATGACTTTCCTTGGGATTATATATATATATTGTTTTATTATGAAAGTGATACTACGCACGGTGGTGTGGGACGTGTTAGTGGTGATGTGATGTTGAAGAAACTCTAGATCTGGTTAAACCTTCGTTGTCGAACCATGTTTAAAATTTGCAGTTTTCACCCTTGGGATGTGATTTCAAATACTATGTTGCATATAAGATGTTACAGCATTATGTGGTATTCTTTAATTTAAATATTTTTAAAATGATGATGAGGTAATTTTGGTTCTAAAACCACCCTACGAAGTACCCATCCCCTGAATATTTAGGCTCTGCCCCATAACAGATAACATTGATTATGAAATTTGTTCTTTAGGCTTGCGCATATGTTTGAGATATATTAGAGTCTACCTAGGCGTTGAGTTTGGTCCGCTACGTATGACAATTTTAGAGGCTCTACCCGTGCAATGAGATCTTGTCGGTATGACAAGTACGTTTCTTGCTCTGCCTGTGTGCGCAACGCCCACCAGTGTATACAGATTTTCCCCCAGGGTACTATTGTGGTGGGAGAGTATTTTAGTTCACCCCCCTTTTAGAATGTTTTCCCCCCATGTTCTTAGAAGATCATGTCGAGGAGTGATTCCTCTCGAGGTTGGGCCCACAAATCATCGACTTATCATATGTGCAAATGTTATGTTTTGTTTTCCGCTGCAAACTTACGTTTTATTCTATGATGTCATCTCATGTTTTGATTGTAAATGATATGAAAACTTGATACCACATGTTTCAGAATTGAAAAATTATTTATGGCATGTTTATTTCTAGTGGAAGAATGAGAATTGGCTTTTGATGTTATTAAGAAAACAGTTTTAAAGTCTTCAGCCTTTTTCACAACAGCACGTCTCAGTCGCCCAAGTCTCATGGGTGAGCTCGGAGCCTATGGATAGGGAGGGTCGGTGCGGGTCACAATGTGTATGGAATAAATCCTCTAATGGTTGGCAGTACAGTGTCCTTAGACTTGAGATCACTAAGACACATTTTGTACCTATTAATTTAGTTTGGACACTTGCCCAACGTAGTCCTTTTATTAAGGCTATCAGAACGGTAGTGATTAGCTACATCAAGAAGTATATTGAACTATGATGATCAACAAATGACTCATCACTTCTGGTTATAGAGTTGTTATCTTACTGCACATTGGTTAATTGGCAACAACTACAAATTTGTGGCATAGTCGAATTGAGTGGTCTCTAAAATCCAATTTTAGTTTGGTCGTTTGTTTGATAACCAAACCCACATATCCAGGATCAAATCTAAAGAAGACTATTTTTGTGTCTCAGCCTTGATGGGATAACAGATGATGAAATGATTTAAATGCACGATAACCATACCTTGAGGTGTAGTTTTCATTGAATCTATGTAACAACTACTTCTTCTACCAAATTCGTAATATAGATTAATAAAAAGATAGCATATTTATCAAACATTGGGCCCCAAAAATTTTTTCTTTACTTAATAATTACATTCTTTACAAAACAAAACATCATGTGTACAAAGACTCTCAAAACGAAAACAGTGACAGTGCAGCCAAGTCTCCCCGCTTGCCGACATCCACCGACCAGGTCCTCACCTATTTCCTGTACACAAAGAACAATGGAGTGAGCACAAAGATGCTATAAGTAAAAATCTCTTACTCTATCATCCCCGTGCATTACTCATCATTCTCTTCGTATTCTTATCATTTTCTAATTCAAATTCTCATTTTTTTTTTTTCTTTTCTTTTCTTCTATCTCATTCTCATTCCGCTTTCTCATAGCAAGACCCGCTCTCTCTCATAGCGTTCACATGTCTCCGCTCTCTCATGGCGGATCGCTCTTTCTCAAGCGTTTACATGCATTCCGCTCTCTCATGGCGGAGACCGCTCTTTCTCATAGCGGTTTACATGCATTCCGCTCTCTCATAGCGAGAACCGCTCTTTCTCATATCGGTTTACATGAGGTAACTCTACACTCACGAGTTCCCCATCACTCAACCTATTTTCTTTTCTTTTCTGTAGCACTTATAACATTTTATCCTCTATGCTAGTTATTTCTTTCTCTTTACTCTAAGAGAATTGATTCTTTTCTTTATCTCTATTCATAGAGTAGTTCTTCCTCATCTTCCATATTTCTTTCTCATGTGATTACTCAATTAGCATATGCATATGGATGGCTCATGCCAAAAATCTTTCTTATATATGCTTCATGACATGCAAATATGCGTTGCATAAAGTAAGGTTCTCTACTTCTCTCTACTCATGCTTCTTTTAGACATTTTCATCAAACAAAATGTGTGCATACATAAACTCTATTAAAAAAAAAAGAAAAAGAAAAAAAAAACTTTTAATTATACTTCTTGGTCTTAATCATTGTCGGGGGGGGGGAGGGAGGGGAGGGGGGGGGGAGGAAGTAGACCAAATACCGTCACTCAGGCCTGTCTATCAATCGATCACTATCAACAACCTAGACTCAGAGCGAACCCGAAGACCCATAGGAAAACCACATAAATCACAGACGAAAACGAAAGGAGCCGCCGCGCTAACTCACCTAACGGCGGGCACTCGCACGAACGAAGACCCAAAATACCGCTATCACACGTGCGTACTACTACAATAAGCTTAACCCCCAACGGGAAACAACACGAAGACCAAAACCCATCTCCGAGTGGAAAATTCTGAGCAGAGACACCTAGAGATTACAGCAAACTCTTTTAACATAGAATAATCTCAAGCACATCAAAAGCCACAAAATCTAAATCTAAAACTCTACCATCCTAATAAAATTCAATGAATCAATTAAACTCATCAACTTAGGTAATTTACTTACCTTATAGACATAAGTAGAATCCACTAAACCTCATAACAGGTGAACACCCCGGATGGCATTATACATTATACTCATGAAAAAAAACGCCTTAATCAATACGACACATCTAAGTAATCCAAATACTACAATCATTCAAATAAATAAAATTACACTAAGTAGATGAGTCTCAACACATAATATTTCTGATTACTTAGCTTACTTGTAACATTCAATCTAGTCTAAATAGCTATGACACAGAATAACTTGGAAAACTTGAATGAAATAACGAAAATAGGGAAATGAAGATGACGGTGGAGGCGTAAAGCATAATGAGGGAGATTTCTAAGCTGAACACTATACATTCACTGTGTGTGTCTCATCCTCTCCTACAGGCTGCTTTCAAATACCTTAGGCTATCCATTCGGTTAATGCATTGCATTTAAGACCTTTCATTATCTTCGCAACACACCCCAATCAAACTAATTCTACATAAGCCAATTTATTATCCATCTCAACAACCCCAGCACTAATTTCTGTCATAAAAATGGAAGTAGATGTCATTAAAACATTGAGTCTCAAAAGAGAAAAGATTCTCAACAAAAACCCCCAACATCAGGGGAAACATCATGAACCAAGGGAATCTTCGACCGCGAGCGAAGAGCTATATTCTTCGCAACAGTAGAAAGACACCGAGCGAAGGCTCCGTCGGCAGAAGCTTACAAACGGGTTGTAGTGCACTTCCTCATGACAGCCATGCGGTTGTAGAAAACCCTAACCCTAAGGAAGGACAGAGTGGTAATACGACGGGTGGGGAAATGTTATGGCGGCAGACCTCTTAAGCCCAAAAAAAAATAAAAAAAAAAAATAAGAATAAATATCTAAAAACACCAGAGCCACTAACATAAACCTAAGGGGCCTCCCAAGGCGTCTAAATAAAAAAAGAAAACCCAAGCAAAAGCAGCGCCATTTTTTGACCACCCGCACCAGGTAAATCAAGCCTATAATACACTAAAACACTAAACGTATAGTGGCACTATACAATCATTGTAGACACACCTTCAAATCAGATGATACATTAAAAGAGGATAATCACTAATATAAGATTGTATTACACCAGGTACTATGTGATAACTGATAGAAAGTAAAATAACCAATCAGACTCAATGAAGGTGACAGTTGCCTAATCACGTATTAACCGCGTACATCACTGACTTGCGAACTCCGAAAGCATATAAAGGCCCATGCAATAACTCAGTGGGAAACTCCTTACTCTCTCCAAATACGCGCTCTCAGTGCGTAACCCTTAAAACTCCTATAATTAAGCCTCTAATTTCTCAACAGCCTACGAGCTATCCACATCAACACATCATCATGGTAACGACGTTTGGCATGGCTTTTGCTCTGTCTCCACAGTAGCTTCTTCACTAGGGTTTCTCCAAAGGACTTTCACTAAAGGATACCTTATCCGTAGCTCTTTAGATCTTCGGCATACCAATCTGAACGGATGCATCATTCGTACCAGAGATACTCTTAAAAACTTAAACAGTCCTCTGTATTCAATACATGGGAGGGTATCACTTACCTATTTTCCCGTAAGTCAGTCACACGCCACTCAATGCTGACCAACCACCTCATAAACGCACTCCTGACATCGCTAAAACTCCTAACACTAAAGCCCTAAAACACTAAAACCCTAAACTACCGTTATGCTACTAAAGCCGCTAAAATACTGTACCCGACCAATCCCCTAAATTCCCCACCTAACATACTCTCGCTAAAACCTAACCCTAAAAACCATCTAGACCAGATCACAAACCCAAAATCCCAAACCCCTAACCCCTCTTAAACCTTAAATAGGAACCCAACTAAATACTCTTAAAAGGCATGCTAAAAAGCGCTAAGGCTTTCCTTTATTTCCAAACCGCACACCTGCTTAAAGGGGAAACTTCAAGAAGACTTTATCACCACTTGAATTCAACTTCCTTTCTCTCAAATCGGCATAACTTTTCTGTCTATCTTGGGCTTGTTGCATTCTGCTTCTAATCATTTCACATCTTCAATCAGTTTATGAGTCATCTCTGGCCCAATAGCTAAATTCAACTCATTTCTCTCACCTATCTCATCCCAATGTATGGAGACCTACATTGTCTACTACCACAAGGCCTCATACGGTGCCATCTTATGTCAAATGTGATACTATTATTGTAAGCAAACTCCACTAAGGGCAGCATCTCATGCCAGGATACTCTATAATCCATACAGCAAACTCGCACATATCCTTAGCCCTTGATTTGTTCTCTCTGTTTGTCCATCAGTTGAGGATGGTAAGCGGTGCTAAAACGCCAAATCATAGTACCAAGGTTCCTCTGTAAGCTCATCCAGAAAGCGGAGACAAATCTAGAATCTCTCTGTCTGAGACTATGTCTGGGTACCCCATGAAGTTCACTATCTCTCTAATGTAACATCTGGGCTAGCTGATCTGAAGAGTGCTCCTCTTTCACACAGACGAAATGGGCTGATTTTGTAAATCTATCCACAATCACCCAAATGGCATTAAAACCATCTTGAACTCTAGGGAGACCTACCTACAATAAAATCCATCGAGATACTCTCCCATTTCCACTCAGGAATCTAAGTGTTGAAGCAATCCTAATGGCTCTTGGTGTTCTGCTTTCACTGTTGACAAACCAGGCATTTAGCTACAACTTCGTAATATCTTCTTTCATACCTGGCCCCAATAGCCTTTCTTTAGATCTTGGTACATCTTGGTTGCTCCAGGATGAGCAGTGTAGGGTGTGACATGAGCCCTCCCATAAGAATTCTCTCTCTCAACTCCTTATCCTGAGGAATACACAACCGTTCTGAAACGGAGAACACCTCTACCAGAAGGAACTCTGGTCTCTCATTCTATATGCACTCTTTCAATACTTCTGATACCACTTATCAGTCACTTGTTTTTCTCTCTAATTTCGTCCAATAAGGTGGACTGAATTCTAACCTGCAATCCTCCTTGAATCACTCAATCTGTTCTTTACACCCTATCATGTCTATAGCTCTCTCTTGTGACTAGTTGAGTCGGGATAAATGAGCTTTTCTACTCAATGCATCGACTATGACATTAGCTTTCCCTGCTGATATTTAATCTCACATTCATAGTCTTTAACTAGCTCTAAAACCACCTTCTCTGCCTCATATTCAGCTCCTTCTGAGTAAAGAAATAATTTCAAGCTCTCATGGCGATGTAGATATGACTCTTTGCACCATAAAGAATGCCTCCAAATTTTCAAAGCAAAGACTACTGTTGCCAACTCTAAATCATGCGTAGGGTATCTTGTCTCGTACTCTTTCAATTGACGAGAAGCATAGGCTATCACCCTACCTAACTGCATCAATACAGCATCAAGACCTTGTAGTGAGGCATCTGTAAAAATACATATATACTACCCCTCCATCCCCTCTGAGGCAACACTAAAACAGGAGCTGATGTCAACTTTTTCTTTAACTGTGAAAACTCCTTCACAAGCAGTTGACCATATAAAAGGAATTCTCTGTTTGGTAAGAGCTGTCAATGGCTAGCCAACTGGGCAAACCTTGCTATGAATCGCCAGTAGTAGCCTGCTAGTCCCAAGAAACTTCTCACTTCTTTTACCGATTTCGGCCTTTGCCAATCAAGGATTGCCTCTACCTTACTAGGGTCCACTGAAATCCCTTCACAGAAAACAATATGGCCTAGAACAATACTTGATTCAACCAGAATTCACACTTGGAAAACTTAGCATACAACTTTTTTTCTCTCAATCATTGTGTACAAGTCTAAATGCTCCTCACGCTCTTCCTCGACTTAGAGTAAACCAGGATATCATCAATGAAAACCACAATGATTGATCCAAGCAATCATGAAAGACCCAGTTCATCAAGTCCATAAACTGATGGTGGCATTTGTCAACCCAAAAGGCATCACTACAACTCATAATGCCCATAACCTTGTACGAAAAGCATCTTACTATATTTGCTCAACCACTCTCACTTATGGTACCCTGACCTCAAATCAATTTCAAGAACACTGCCGCTCCCTTTAATGATCAAATAATCATCTATCCAAGGTAGTGGGTACTTATTCTTCATTGTCACCTTATTCAGCTCTCTGTAGTCTATACACATCCGTAACGATCCATCTTCTTCTTCACAAAAAGAATTGGAGCTCCCCAGGGGAATGACTTGGTCGGATAAAACCTTATCTAAAAGCTCTTGGAGTTGCTTCTTCAATTCCTGAAGCTCGCTGGGCCATTCGGTAAGGGGCTCTTGATATGGAGTTGTCCTGGGTGCTAGTTCAATACTAAACTCAACCTCTCTCTCTAGAAGTAAACCGTAACTCTTCAAGAACACCATCCAAAAATTCTCGAACTATAGGCACCCCCTGAATTTCTGGCTAAGGAACATCACCACTCTGCCTACATGTGCAATATATCCTGAACAGCCCTTTCTCAGCATCTTTCTAGCTTTCAAGCTACTGATCAACATACTTAATTGATGACCCTCACCGAAGCTAAACTATCTCCACTATCAAGATTAAACCTTGCTTTCTTCTTCCGACAGTCAATTTCTACTCCATACTTCCCTAAGAATCCATCCCCAAAATCACGTCGAATCAGGCATATCAAACACTATTAGATCAACTAATAGCTCTCTTCCATAATCATTACAAACTCTCCTGGAAGCATCTCACGGGTCAGAACACTAACCCCATCAGGTACCTCTATCCTAATGGGTTGATCTACCACGACAGACTTCGACCTAATCTTCTATCATCCCATGAGACATAAAGGAATGCGTCGCTCCAGAATCTATTAAAGCATAAAGAGGAACTGCATGAAAGAATAACTGACCAGTTACAGCTGATGGACTGGCCCTACCTCACCCTATGCCACGGTAAACCCCTGCATTCGAGCCTCTAGGGGCCTGTGCTGCTGGTGGAGGAGGAGCTTTACAATCTCTCATTAGGTGCCCTGGCTGGTGACACCTATAATAGATAATCGGACGAACTCTTTTAGACACTCCCCAAATGATTCTCCCCACACTTAGGCACGGAGTGACTCCAGCCGTTCTAGGCCATTTACTTTGCCAATCACCCCTGTTCTTCTTGGCTGGAACCTCTTTTTGTTCCCATGTCTCTACCTCTTCTAATCTCAACTCTTTCTTTCTGCAGAGCAGGGGCGATTCTTCTGTACTATCATGGATGCCCTTCTGAACTCTCTTGTTCACATAATTTCTATGCTCTCAAAGCCCGATCTAATGCTTCCATATAGGTATGTAGGGGCTCTGCTCCTATCATAACATCACGGGCTATTTCTGACCTCAACCCAAGGACAAATTCTCTCTTCTCAACTCGGGAGTACTCACTATCCCAGGTGCAAACCTCGCAAGAGAGTTGAATCGAACTGAATACTCTTTCACGGTACTCATCCCTTGCTTTAGGTTAATAACTCTTGTATTTTCTCATGAACCCGTCAACCGTCTGATACTTGGTCTCAAACACTCTTCTAAAATCTCCCAAGTCATGGTTGCCTTGTCATGATTCTCTTCCATTATTCCCACCATTCGGGCATCACTTGAAATAAGAAACTAGCATAGCTGATCCTCTCTCTATCATTCATGGGAAACAGGGCCACCATCCGCTCAACAGACTTAAACCACTCTTCGCTCTAACGGTCCCGAGTACCCTAAACTCTGGTGGCCGATCTGACTGCAAGCCCTTGAATCGGATCAACTCGATTCTGTACTATCTGAGGTACCGGCCCTTCTTGCTCTTACCTTACGGGCGGTACTCTACTAGGGGTCTCATTTCTCTCTGGTACAACTCTCCCCTGACTCTCTGCTAACACTTGCTGTACAATGGTTCGAATCATTATCGCATCAAGGTAGGGGAGTTTGTTCCGGCGGGTTAGAGGGTTCTCCCTCATTCTCACACCACCTTACCCTTCTTCTATTACTATGTCTCATCTACAAAATAACCATTCTCACATCAACTTCAATAACCCACTAATAAGAAAAGAATTTAACTTACATTGGTCGGATAAGATACGTCATAGTGGCGAGAATGACTCACTGTCCCATCCCAAATCATGCTCTGATACCAAATGTACACTACTTTCTTCTACCAAATTCGTAATATAGATTATAAAAGACAGTATATTTATCAAAATAGTTGGGCCCAAAATTTTTTTCTTTACTAAATATTACATTCTTTACAAAACAAAACATCATTTGTACAAGACTCTCAAAAACAAAAACAGTGGACAGGCAGCCAAGTCTCCCCGCTTGCCGACGTCCATCCGACCAGGTCCTCACCTATTTCCTGTACAACAAAGAAACAAGGGAGTAGGACAAAGATGCCCGTAGTAAAATCTCTTACTCTATCATTCCCGTGCATTACTCATCATTCTCTTCGTATTCTTATCAATTTCTAATTCAAATTCTCATTTTTTTTCTTTCTTTTCTTTTCTTTCTATTCTTCTCATTCCGCTTTCTCATAGCGGAGACCGCTCTCTCTCATAACGGTTCACATGTCCGTCTTCCGCTCTCTCATGGCGGAGACCGCTCTTTCTCATAGCAGTTTACATGCATTCTGCCTCTCATAGGAGACCGCTCTTTCTCATAGCGGTTTACATCATTCCCCTCTCTCATGGCAGAGACCGCTCTTTCTCATAGCGGTTTACATGGGGTAACTCTACACTCACGAGTTCCCCATCACTCAACCTATTTTCTTTCTTTTCTGTAGCACTAATAAACATTTTATCCTCTAGTGCTAGTTATTTCTTTCTCTTTACTCTAAGAGAATTGATTCTTTTCTTTATCTCTATTCATAGAGTATTCTTTCTCATTTCTCATATTTCTTTCTCATGTATTACTCAATTAAGCATATGCATATGGATGGCTCATGCCAAAATCTTTCTTATATGCATTCATGACATGCAATATGCTATGTTGCATAAAGTGGTTCTCTACTTCTACTCATGCTTCTTTTAGACATTTCATCAAACAAAATGTGGCATACATAAACTCTATTCTAACTTTAATTATACTTCTTTCTTAATCATCACAAATAGGAGTTCAACTCCTTTAAACATCATACACCTGCAAGGAAAAATACACTTCAAATAATCCTCTCAAATCCTTCTAATTCTATCCACACTTCTTCCCAACTTTAACAACACAATCCACCCTTCTCTGGTGAAATTCTTTCTTATACACACCTTGAATTCATATCACTCATTTTAAACATAGAAATTCAGTATCAACACATATCTAAAAATCTCTACACATCATTCGATCAAGTAAATCCAACCTTAGGTGAATTTACTTACCTTGGACAAAGTAGAATCCACTAAACCTCTCTACTCTTGATGCTTGATACTTTCTCTTAAACCTTCAGTACACAACTTAATAAGGATCCTACCCTTTCAAAAATAAAATTACTACTGAGTAAGGATTCTCACCTTTTTGTGCTTAGGCTTAACTGTAACAATTTCTAGTCAAAAGCTCTTCAAAGATCCTTGAAACTTGAATGAAAATTGAGAGAAATAAGGGATAAAGAGCGGTGGTGAAGAGGCAAAATGAAAGGGTTTCTAAAGCTACCCTTAATATCACATATTTTCTCCACTCTTTCCCAAATACACTACTCTTTCTTTGAATTCCATTTAAGACCTTTCATTCTTTGCAAACACAACCCCAATCAAACTATTCTCCATGCAATTTCTTTACAATTCCCCTTCCCACTTTTCCTGCTAAAAAGGGGTAGAATGGTCATTGAGTCTCAAAAGGAAGAATTCTCAAAAACTCAAGGGGAACATTCAGCCGGGTCTTCGCCGCGGCGAAGCTATTTTCTTCGCCCCGGCGAAGGCTCACAGAAGCTACACGGGTTGTAGCACCTCCTCATCGCCGCGGCGACGATTTTTCTTCGCCCCGGCGAAGACTGTAACCCTAAAATTTCGCCAAGTCTTACAATTTTCAGGACAATCACTCAACCAAACCAAGACACCTTTTTCAACCAAGGGTAAACCAAACAATATTAACAACATACAGACTCAAATGAGGATAAATCAATAAACATTCAAGTCATTCATCAACTCTTAACTACGTACCTCAAATGGGGTGTTACAATCTATGTCTGTTGGGTGGCCAGGATTCCTTGCTATAGGTCAACCTTGATATAGAGAGATTAATTGATTGGTGGTTAATCACGATTCCATTCACTACCAACATGATAAGGAGTCTATGGATCACACACATAAGAATGTTGAATTCCAAAGCTTTAAAGCTTTAGGGGTTTATTGAGTGCATTGTCAAGCTTCTAGAATTATGTTGTTGCATAATTTTGGGATTTGGTGACAACAATTCTGATCTCTTTAATAAACCGAGTCAAGAAGGCAGTTTAAGGTTTATTAGTGAAAGAGGCATTTTGGTCTTTTGTATAAAGGGTATTTTGGTAATTTTACCATGTAATTGAATGAATGTAAAACTTACTTATCGGGTTGTCGCCTATGTCTATTTCTTCATGGAACGGAATTAGAAAAATTACAAGAATTAAAATAAAATAAAATAAAAAAACCTATTAAACCTATTCCACTTTGGAATAGAGTTAAACCTGTTCCTATGCATTGTTTTAAAAACCGGACCGTTCCTTTACCCGATCAGGGGGTTGGTTCCTGAGTTGACCGGCTCAACCGGTTGGACCGATCGATCTAACCAGTATACAACAAATAGATCTCTGAATAATTTTTCAGTCCTTATAAGTTTAAAAACCCGCAAATTTACTCCTAAAATTTACACATAAGTCACTATATTTGAAATAACTTGCAACTTTTATTATTAATCATTTTTTCCTCTCTCCCCATCACTTTCATCTTTCTTTTTTTTCTCTCTCCTCATCACTTTCATCTTTCTCATTTTTCTCTTTCTCCCCGTCATTCTTCTTTCTTCTATCTCTTTCCCCTTTTTCCAATAATTTTTTTTCTCTTTTCTCTTTCTTCTTCCTTCCTCTTTCTCTTCGTCTCCTCTTTTCTTTCTTCTAATATTTTTCCTTCCTCTATTCTTCTTCGTCTCCTCCTCTTTCTTCTAATCTTCTTCCTTCCTCTATTCTTCCTTCCCCTCCCCTTACTTCTTCTTCTTCTTTATATGGTAGATTTTAGAGTAAGTGAAGAAGAATATTTTAGAGTAAGTGAAGAAGAATAGAAGATGAAAATGGAAGATGCAATTTGGTCTTTGGAGATGAAAATGTTATTGAGATGAAATGAAGAATGAGTGCTGGGTCAATGAAACAGAGAATAAAAAAATGCTGCAAATCTGGTTTAGAATTAGGGATCAGATTAACCCCAAAACAGTGAACCATTTTAAGCTCCAAACCGGTCGGACCGATGTTTTTTACTGTTCCGTCGATCTATTACCGGTCCAAAGCAGGTTTATGTTCCAACTTTGTCTTTGAACATTTTGCTATCGACCCAAGTGTAGGATCGAACCAATGAAGTCCACACGAAGACAATCACAAAGAACTAAGGAGGGATTTGATAGATCCTCCTTAGCTTTAAGATTAAAGAAGAAAATCAAATTAATTGATTTTGGGCAAAATGCAATACTGCCGTGGGAGTGTTTTTGTGGCTGGAGGCTTTCTTTCTTTTCAATCAAATGACATAATGAAAAACCTATCACCTTTTTTTACAAATGACATTTTTCTTTTATAGTAAAACTTTAATGCCTTATTCCCATATGGAATAGGCTTGGGCTCTAACCCAAACACCCCATGTTATCAAACACTCCCAATTAGATATTTTAGTTTTATTTCATCATTATCTCAATCAAAATCAATTAATATATATTTAATTTATATATTAACATTTAACAATAATGATGATTTAATTAAATATATGCGAACACATATTTAAACGTAATTTCACTTATTTAATTTTTTTCTAATAAATTAAATAAAGGCTACGACCTCAGCAAATTTAATTGCACTGTGAAATTACCAAAATACCTTTTCGCCTAAAAGGACGAAAATGCATTTCTTTCTTCTTGAGTCTTCAATTATCTTCTATGTGTGTGACCCATAGGCTCCTCATCATACCGGCAGTGTATAGTATCGCGATTAACACAATTAATCGTCTCACTAATACACAGACCAAGATTGGCTCCTAGCAAGGCATCATGGCCACCTGATAGATTCGGATTCAGCAAAGTAACTACTTGTCAACGATATGGTTACTATACAATTCGATCCTTTCATCATACGTTATCTCGACGAGACGAAGACATAGAAATAGTGTTAACCTTCGATTACTCTCGATATTATGTATTCAGTTTTTGGACCAATGACCCGTATCATAAACTGGATAGAGCAACAACTCAATCCCACTGTGGCCACAGTTTTAGTGTCATTGCCATTTACTGAATTGCGCCATGAGATAACTTCTCCCGTACCCAGGAGTGATGAATCCTCTGTCTATCCACCATAGTCTTGATACACTCCTCGATGCAGCCAATCACCACCGTATTGACAACTCTGAAAAGAATTGAGTTAGGCTAGTGTCAAACTGCACCAATCGGTGCACAAGGCGCTCCAGTGATCTCAAGTCTAAGGATCACATGCACCATCATTCGTTAGAGGATTTGTTCCATAGACACTAGGGTTACCATCTATATGGAATCCTCTGGTGGGTCAGTCCAGTGAACTTGCTGCGGTGTATTCGCCTACAACAAGCACCCATGTGTTGCACCAGGTTGTCACCAAACAACCTTGACAAGTGAGATCAGTCACTGCCTTTCGACAGGGTCATTCAACACTATGATAGCCTCACTGTATTATCTGTGCCCTTACTTCAGAATAATACTAGGGCTACGAACGTTTCTAGAACGGCCACCATATGTGCTCATAGGGTTCTCACTATCAAGATTTGAAACACTTGATATCCTCGTCACGGTTCTACCATTCTGAGGACATATATCAATACATATTGCAATAATAATGATTTGCGCGATATAGAATAAAATGTCTTTTATTGATTAATGAACATTATTACAAAAAGTCAACTCCCCAATCATTGATTGGCTCTAGGGCACCTACTCCAACAAAAAAAACCTAGCCGCCTGTTTCACTCAAAAATTCTTAGCCGCAAAGTTCATTCAATCTAGTGAATCTGTTCCTAATTGCTTTGGTTACCTTCGCGTGGATACGATGCGCTCGATCCTACACTTGGATCAGTTTGCGAAACAATAAAATCAATTTGGCACGAAAATTTTCGTGTTGTGCCAAGGCCCACAAAAATGCAGACCGTGCCAGGGCCTTAAAAAAAGGAACGCGGGCTGACACGGCATGACCAACTAAAAAAATTAGTTGTTAATAACAGCTATTATTTAAAATAGTCGTTACAAGGGGGTAACAACTATTTTAAATAATTGTTAAAATAGTTGTTAGCCTCCTGCACAAGGGGGTAACAGTTAGTTTAAACTTTAAGGGGATAACAATTATTTTAAATAGTTGTTACCCACAGGGGGGTAACGGATATTTCACATTTTTTTTAATTTTTAAATTTTTTTCCTATAAATACCCCCATTATTTCTCTTATTTTTTCGAACTCCAATTTGAATCATCATTCTTCTTTTCTCTCAACTCTCAAGCTCTCATAATCTCTCTTAAATTCTCAAATTTTTTTTTTTGTCGAATTTATTTTAATATTTAGTTAAATTTCAAAATGGATCCAAATTCAAATGAATTTAATCCTTTTGATTATTTTGATAATGAGTCATCATCACAACAATCACAAAATCTAACACAGCCACAACTACCACCCCTAGAAAAGAAAAAAAAAGTCATTGGGAGCATTTTACTCAAACACAAGAAACAGTTCGTGGTGAAATCGTGCGACATACAGCATGAAAATATTGTGCCTCTAATTTGGCTGGTGCGAGTATGAGTGGCATTAGGCATCTCTGAAGGCATATAAATAAGCATTGCAAAAAAATACCACAATATTTAAAAGGGCAACAACAAATTTCATTTACAAGGGCACCTGCATCGGTATGTGATTCATCTACTAGTCAATCAAATATTATAATAGGCGAGATTTCTAGCTTCACATATAGTCAATAAAACATGAGGGATCATATGGTGTTATCGCAACCAATCAACCTTTTTCATATGGTGATGATCCAATTTTAGAATGGTATATGCAAGGTAGTATACAATCTGCTTTTAGGAGAGTTCTTGAAAATACTTTAAAAGCTGATATTTTTAGAATTTACAATGAAATGAAAATAAATATTAAAAATACACTTAGTAAATTTAATAGAGTTATTTCATTTACTTCTGATTTATGGATGGCCTCTAACCAAGAGTTAGAATATATTAGTGTAACGGGTCATTTTATTAATTTAGATTGGCAACTAGAAAAGAAAATTCTTGCATTTCATATATTTAAAAGAAATCCACATACTGGCATAACTATTTATGAAGAATTGCTAAATTTTTTAGTGAATATGAAATAAATAATAATTTTTTTCTATCACATTTGATAATGCACCATCAAATGATAGAGTTACTGATTTTTTGTCAAAGCAATTAAATCCACCTTATGAAAGTCAATTTTAATATTAGATGTGTTTGTCACATAATAAATTTAATTGCACAAGATGGATTAAAATCAATTGAAAATGAAATATCTTTAATTAGGCATACAATCACATTTATTTCATCATCTCCTTCACGTTTACAACAATATCATAGGTTGTGTATGCAAATGGGGTTAGAAAAGAAAATTTTGAAACTGATGTTAGGACTCATTGGAACTCCACATATTTAATGTTAAAATCTTGTGAATCATATGAAAATGCTATTACACAATGTTTTTAATACAAAACAACATGATCATCAATCTAAAAATCATTGGGAAGTTGGTTTTTCCTTAATGAATATTTTAAAACCTTTAAATAATGCTACTAAAAAATGTTCTGGTATTTATTATCCTACAACTTGTTTAGTCTTATATAGTATAATGGAAATAAATTTTATTTTTAAAAAAATATAGAAATCATGCAGTTTTTGGAGATATTGCAAAAAAAAAAAAAAATGGAAAATTTTTTTTTAGAAAATATTGGGAAAAAAATTATATACTGCTTGCTTTAGCTATTGTAATGGATCCTAGGTAAAATTATCAGGAGTAAATAATATGATAGAAGAAATTTCAGCAAATCTAGAGACCCCTTTAAAAAAAAAAATTAGATAATGTTAGAGCTTTATTACTTCAAACGTATTCAAATTATGAAGTCAAATGTGAAAACACGACAAATATACAACCACCATCAAGTTCAAGTTCCTCTAGAGGTAAAAAGCATATTTGGTCTATCATCACTAAAGGTAAACAATCCGTAGGTGCAAGCTCTTCATATAGTAAAATTACAAATTATTTAACCATGAATCATTTGGCTGAAATTATGATTCAAAATGATCAATTTGATATTCTTCGATGGTGGAAAGCACATAAAAAATACTTATCCTATAACCACCATCATACATGATTTACTAATGCCTCCAATTTCTACTGTGGCATCAGAATCAACTTTTAGTGTAGGTGGACGTGTATTGGACAAGAGAATATCAAGTTTACATTCAATTGTTGTTGAAACCCTTAACTGTATGAAAGATTGGGTGGCAGCAAATTTCAAGCTTCAAAATTGTGTTGTTCAGAATATATTTGAAGATCTTAAGAATTTAGAAATTAATGAAAATGAAGACGTATGATATTTTTTTTATCAATCATTTACTTTGAATATTTGTATTTCTAATGAAGAAGTAAACTAGAATCAAAGTTAAGATAGTTGTATAATTTACTTCGAATATTTAATTTTTAATATTTGTAAACTAGAATATTAAAGATTAAATATTAAAAAAAAATTGTGGGCTGACTTGTGTGCTAGGCCCACGACACGCTATATGGCAAGCCATGTCGTGAGCCTTCAAATTTGGCAGGTCACACGGCACGACAAGACATAAATTTTTATAAACCTTGGTAAGTACGGCCCACGGCACGACAGACCTTGAATTTTTAAGTATGGCACAACCCACCGTTAGCTCTAGTTTAGAGCAATACACGAAGAAAACTTCACATTCCGAAAGTTATTCCAAAATTCACATCTCGACTACTCTGTCATCCTATTTGGTATTTTCATATAATTTATCAAATCACAACTTCAATTTTTCAACCCAATTACAAGAAAACTATCAAAAGTACAATTTTAATTAAATGATTAAAAAAAAAAAGTAGCATTTAATTTCACCAACTCATAAGCCCAATGTAGCCAAAAAGCAATGCCACTATCAAAGAGATTCGATTGAAACAATCATCTTATGTTTCTATATGTGATACGGAAAGCCTTGAAGAACAGTCCAAATTTTTATACTGCAAGTAGATCTTCTGAAGGGTGAAAATAAATGAGAGAAAATTAGTATTAAACAACAGAAACTACACATTGGCTGACACAGGAATCACATCATTGATCAGAAAGATCAACTACATGAAAAATGGATTGTGTGGAATTATGTAAATTCAACAGTACATAAGCAAAACGCTTAACTGTCAATTAATTGTTCTTGCCCCAACAAAATCCTTGCCTCCTGGATATATCCCCATGCACTTTTCAGCTCTTCTTCCACCTTTCCTGATATCAAGCATGAATGAGACTTCGTTTGATCAAATATTTTGGAATTTTTCTCGGCAGCTGCAGCCCTCACCTTTTGCAACTCCTCTAGTCTTCTCAATTGTGAATTTAATTCTTCCTCCAAAACCTTCATCTCGGCTTCCTTCAAATCAGCCTCAAACACCTGTTGTTGATATTCAAGAATCATGCTTTCAATTTCTGATTTTCCTTTCTCTCTAATCTCTAACAGAGTTTCCTTCTCTTGGGTTACAGCCTGAAGTGCAAGCTCCATTTCCTCTGTAGATCTTGAACTTTTTTGTACTTCCATTTGAACAGTTTGCAAGTCACTCTCTATCTTCCAGGATTTCTTTGTCAAATCCTCAAATTCCCTCTTCACGACCCCGAGTCTTTCTCGAGACAACTTCATCTCATTTTGCAACTTGGTTTTTTCTTCCTCCGACTTCAGCAACTCAGTAGCTTTACCCCCCAAATGCCAATTTTTCTGTGAATGGTCAATTTTCTCAATGTTATCTATGGCAAATAGAACCTTTTCATTTTCCTGCCTTTTGTTCTCTTCCTCAAGTTTTGATTTCACTAGCGCAAGATTGCTCCTCAGTTCAACTTCTGATCGTTGAACCCTTTTAATAGCAGCCTCAATTTCACTCTTACAGGCTTGAAGATGCCCTGCTTCCTCTTTTTTCTGATTCAGGTAAGTCAACGAAGCAGTTACTCTTGCCCTTGATCGAGCTTCTCTTTGTTCGAAGTATGCAACTGATGAAGAAAAGTTTGATAGAGAGTACTTCAATGCCAACAACTTTTTATCCAGAAGAGCTTTTCTTTCTTGCATTTCATTGAAAACAAGTTTGAGGGAACCAAGATGTTGTTGCTTGACCTCGACACTCTCTTCCATCGCTTTAATTTCTCTTGAAAGTTTATCAACCTCAGCAAATGCCTTCTCAACTGAACCAAATAGCGTAACTGTATTGGCAGAATCCGAAAGCTTTTCTTGTGCTTTTCCCAGCTTCTCTCTGACCAAATTTATATCTTCTGAGACCTCCTTAGGAAATTTCATTGGCTCTATTTCCATGTCAGCGAAGGTCACTTCCACATCATGCATACCCACTAAGGAAATCACTTGTCCAGACATAGTTGGATTTTCCCCACTATCCTGCCCCTTCGAAACAGGGAGACCAAGTCCATCTGATGCAATATGCTCCCCTCCGTCAACTTCAACAAGCTTTTCTGGGCAATCAAACTCTCCTTTAACTTCAGCACTGTTTTGTCCACTAAGAGAAATTGTTCTTCTGAGTTCATCTCTCTCTTGCATGGCCTTTTCATACATACCCAATAATTTTTCATTTTCTTCATGCATTTCCATAAGTTGATGCTCTAGATTCTCAATCACTTTTTTCATCTCAACCTCTTTTTCTTGAGCAAGTTCATCTAGATAACCACTATTCTCTTCTTCCATGCCACCTTGAGCAAGCTCAACTGTATTCTGAGTGTTAGAGTTACTTTCTGCAGCTGCACGTTCGTACAATTCAATGAGTTTGCTCTTTTCCTCAATTAAGACCTTGAGCTTCAATCTTAGCTCATCATTCAATTTATTCAGTTCAATTTTCTCTTCATTAAGGATCTCAAGCCTCAACCGTTGCTCGTTATTCTGTTTGGACAACATAATTGCTGTCTGATGAGCCTCCGCTTCCCTTTGACTTGCAGTAGCAATGGCATCAACCATTGTTTTCAGCTCCATTTGGTCATTAAAATCAATGATGGGCAGATTAGTTGGCAAAGTGGAAAGCCCAATATGCTGTTTTTCTTCATTCATCTCTCTAGAAGATGTCTCTTCTTGAAGTTTTTGAACCAATTCTCTCACATTGCTGACAGATAATAAAATTTATATTAACACATCAAAATCCGGCAACAAAGTCAAATCATGGTCTTAAACAATAAAGAAGCTACACAACTAATCATCTTCTCAAGGGGAAAAGATATCAATGAGCTGGAACTGGCTCAATTACCAGGAATTAAGATATGTAAACAAACTTCTAGCAACTTAAATGGTTCAAGTTACAAGACTAACAAGGATAAAAACAATCACCTTTCCAATTTCTCTTTTTCCTTGAGGCAGAACTCTAACTTTTTTTGGAGTGCTTCCATTTCAGCCTGATTTTGAATAGCCTTTAATAAAGTAAAAAAATTCTGCATCTGATTAATGTGATACATGAAAGCTATCTGTTTTAGATGAAATCAAATTTCAACAATAAAATCTTCATCTAAGTGCATCATCTACCTGGACACGCAGGAACTCATTTTCCTCATTAATTGAAGAGCGCCATGGTATTACTGGTTCCTGTCATAATAAAAAATATATATATGTTATATTCACCTATATGAAGTCAGGAACTATTTAATGCTAAAGGTACTATTATCCCCACATAGATATTCAGTGGAATATCAAGAAGATAAACTGTAAATTAGATTAAAATTTGGCTAAGGATTGTAGTGAAAAGTTGTTTTTGGACCTAATGGGCTTTCATATAATTTATGCAACTTTTCAATTCATTTGTAGAATGAGTAATGTATTTTATGTTCTTTTTGTAGATGAAAGATGAAGACTTTGATGAGTTAAATGCGCTAATGTGGGAGCCACAAGAGTGTATCCCCTTTCCCCCATTGTACTCACCCATGCCAGGGGAGATACAATCTTCTTATATGCCTTGCACAGTCAATGATGATTATGAAAAGAATGCTTATATTTCTCAGTTCTTGGATTCTATTCTTAATACTTCAGACGATTATTCAACCATTGAAAGTGAGACCCCTAAGAACATGCCCCTTGTTAAGGACAGTGGATCTTGCAGCGAGTCAGATGTAGAAGTAGGCCAATCATTGGTAAGTCAGAGCTATTCATTTTGCAATACTGCTATACAAAGTTTTGTTTGCAAATTGATGTCGCACACAATGGAAGAGGGAGTGTTAAAAATCAAGGGAATTAATTAGAGTTTGTGATATGATGATATAAGAGAAGGGTTACATTAATTTTGTGTGCCAGAGTTTGAACAGAGAGTACGTATGTGTAGCATTACTCTTCATTTTGCCCTCAAACTTGTTTAGTTGTGTCAAGATTTGGTTTCAGTGTTACTATAGTCCTATTTTGTATTTGTCTAACATAATTGTTCTCCTGTGCAACAGCCTGAGGCAGAATTTCCTAATTCATTGTGGTCTGAGGCTGCTCATTTTAAGATGGAAAGACCTCCAGAAGATTACAGAAGTCTGACAAACCAGTGTTTCTTAGAGCCTGAACCTTTCAAACAGGATGTTTTCTCATCTGGTTCTGCCGCTGGCCAATCTTATGATCGTTACAATAAATTAAACAATCAGATGGATGCAATCGGCAGCAATGACGTTGCTGGAACTGGAATCAGGATTAGGACACGCCAACGACAGAGTAATCAAAAGAATGATGGCTCGTTAACTCAGGGCACTGCTTCAAGAAGAGTACGGCTGCAGAGTAAACTTCAAGTTGGGTCAGTGGTTTACAAGGAGTCAGGAGCTGAAACCGACATGCTAGAGGAATATGAATCAAAACCCCTTGTTAGAGAGGTTAGAAGTTTTTAAATGGAGATTATGAAAAGCTCTTATATTATCTATATTCAGATTCTGAATTCGATTATATTTAAATGTGCAGGGAGTAAAAGCTGCAGAAAAGTCAAGGGAAAACAGTAATATTTCTGAAGAGCTTACTACAATTGATAGACCTGATGGAAAATTGAATGGCAGCGTTTCAACGGATAGTGAAATTTCAAAGGCTTTTCGAGGCCGTCAGTCACTTGCAGTTTTGTTTAGGGTAGCTGCAATTATAGTAATGTTCTCAGTCTTGGTTAGCACATTCAGGTGTCTTGATCTTAAATTATAGTTCTGCATAGAGAGATCTTATCCGTGTGTATAGTCTGCTATTTACTTCTTTTTTTTGGGATTTACTAACTAGACTTGAGGAGATATATTTGTAACTTTTATTTTTTTTAATGTAATGTATGATCTATGTAACTACTTTTGTAGTATATGCTTTTGGACCTAGCTTGTGTTTCTCTCTCTCTCTGTCTCTCTATATATATATATATATATATATATATAACAGCATTTTTATATACATTCCTCTTGTGTGGAACTATATTTTTATGTAGATTATGGTTTTGAAATTGGTTTGTGGATGTGGTGATATGATAATGAATCTCAATGGTATTAGAAGCTTTTTGGGCTTAAAAAAGAGAGAAAGAAGTCCAAAGGTCAAGATGGCCTAACTATATTCTTCTTCTATAGAGTGTCTCTAAGGCCCAATAATATATATGGATTAGGAGAATTACAACGGAGATCACTAGAAGTCGTCCAAGTGAGCAAAAAGCATACTTAAAATGGACGAATTTAGAAGTGGAACAAATAGACTGAGTTAGGCGGGTCAACCTTAATCCGACCTGTCTCAACTCGGGTTTAACCTAGCTCGGGTATCCCCTGTCGGGTGGGTTGGGCCTTCATAGGCCAACCTGACAACCTAGTGGGTTGTTTTTTTTTTTTTTTTTTTTCAAAACCTGTCCAACCCATTGGGTTGGGGGTTGTCAACCCGCCAGGTTGACCCACGGGTTGACAACCACCAGCCCGGCAGTTTGGACAAAAAAGAATTAAATATTTTTTTTTGTAAAACCCCATTTTACTCTTCAAATATAGTCGTTTTATGGCAATTGGAGGGATCTTTTTGGTCATTTTCTTTTTCCTATTTTTTCTATAAATAGGGTATAAATTCTCATATTTCCTCACATCCCAAATTCTCTCATTTTCTCTATTGAAGCCTCTCAATCTCTTTGTTATCAGTTTGCTCTCATTTTAATTTTTATTAGTTTTTGTAATTTTCAATTCATATTTCCAAATTCTAATGCTCATTCTTTAATTCTTTTATATCCATTTTTTATAACTAAAATGGATAGATATTTCAATGATGAAGAAAATTATCATAGTCCCCCTGAATTTACTAACGTAAATGTAGTAGATTTAAACACTCCCGTTTTCCCATTCTCAGAATCCAATACACCTCATAATATCCTCCCCTTCCTCCCCATGATGCTACAACTCCTAGTGGTTCTAGAGGTCATTCTCGTAATCATCGTCCTCGCCCAACCCATCTCAAGTAGAAGCGGGTTCATCAATTGCAGTCGGAATCGACGACAGGCATACATCAAATGTTTGAGTGTATTTCAAAAAGTTTTACGAGACAGAAAATAAAGTTCAAGTAAAGAAAACAAGATGCAAATATTGTGGAAATATTTATAAAGCTCATGCAGGTAATAGTACTAGTACTTTAAAAACACATGCTAGTAAATATATAAATCATCATGGAAATAGAGAAATCAATCAAACTCAAATAACTAGTATGGATACTACTTGACATTATAATTCTGATGTATATATGGAATAATTAGCTTATATATTGCTACAACTGATCAATCTATTAATATGGTTGAAAATAATATTTTGAAAGATTTATTAAAAATTCATTTTTTCCAAAATTTAAAACTTATTCTAAAACTACAACTAGAAATGATTTAATAAAATTGTTTGGAAAAATGAAATTAGAATTAAGAAAAAAAATACATAGTTGTCATGTTAGTGTGACTCTAACCATCGATATTTGGAATGATAAAGTTAAACAAGCTTATATGTAAGTGACTAGTCATTATTTTGATAACGAATGTAAATTAAATAAATCTTTATTGAGATTTAGATTAATGGACGTGGATCATAGTGGTCAACAAATTTATAATAAAATTGTTGAAGTTTTAGAAGATCGTGATATTGTTCACAAAGTGATAAATTTAACTCTAGATAATGCAATTGCTAATAGTAGAGTTATAAATTTTTTAAAAATAAATTTTCCTTTTTATAACAATTTGAAGTTTTTTTAACAACGTTGTGCATGTCACATTATTAATTTAATTGTAAAAAGTAGTATGAAAAAAATTATACATAATATTGATAGAAATAGAGATTCTTTAGCTTGAATTGCTAGTAGTAATAGAAGAAATGTTGAATTTCAAGATGCTTGTATAAAATCAAATTTGTCTCCAAGAACTTTTGTATTAGATATATCTGTTAGATGGAATAGTATTTATTTAATGCTTGATTCATGTTTACCTTATGCAAATTTAATTAGTTATTTTGTAGCAAATAATAGGAGTTCTCATTATTTGTCTATCATTATTTGGTAAACAGTGATCGATATATATCTTAAAAAATTCATTATTTTCTTAAAATCTTTTATCAATCTACTTTAAAACTTTTTGGTGTATATTATTCTACTAATCCATTGGTAAAACATATAATTATAAAAATTTCAGATTTATTTAAAAAAAACAGAAACAATGAAATTTTAGCAGGACCAATAGAGACAATATAATTAAAATTTTAAAAATATTGGAAACTCATTCTTTTTCTTTTTTGTTTAGCTACCATATTTGATCCTATAATTAAATTAGCGGGTTTAGAAAATGGTTTAGACACGTTAAGTGAAAATTTACGAGACGAAGCATATGACATTCAATTAGGAGAGATGAGATAGTGTCTTGCAAAGGTATATTTGCAATATGAAAGCAGGTATTGAAACCAGTAAAGAGGCAAAATACCCAAGGAAGTAGCATCAGAAGACACAAATGAAGACTTCGACTCCTAGAGTGTACTTAACAAGTCGAAGAAGACTCGAACCTAAAGCATAGCTTTCTCTTCAAAAGCATCAACAACAAATATACTGTCCTCTATGCAGTTGCAGAGTAATGAGTTTCACCAATATTTGGGAACTCCTGATGTGCTACCAGCAAATCCACAACAAAGAGCCAACTTTGATGTTTTAGAATATTAGAAAACCAGAAAATGTATGGCTGCGTTTGGTGAACTTTTGGGAATACTACTTTTAGTATTCCCAAAAAAGTTAAACAGTAAATTACCCAAAATTTCAGATTTTTGGGAATACTACTCCCAAAATTATTCAACTTTTTTTAAACCCTTTAAATTTGATAATTTAATTAAATACCCCTAAATATTTTTTTTAAATTACAAAAACACCCCAATAATCCAAATTTACCAGATTCCGGCCACCACCACCGGAAAATGGCCGGAATCTGGTAGAATGGCGCACTACCGGCTGAATCTGGCCGGCAGTGCGCCGATCTAGCCTTTTCCGGCCAGATCCACGGTGGATCTGGCCGGAAAAGGCCAGATCTAAGGCCAAAGATCTGGCCGTTGANAAAAAAAAAAAAAAAAAATATCAATGGTATTATAGGATAAAAACTATTGGTTCTGCAGCATTTTTTTTACATGGAACATGCAAAATCAAATAAAATCAAAGTGGGTATACTTTTGAAAGGACAAAGTTCATTTTTTTAATTTGAACAAAGTATTTAATTACTGTTTGGGAATATATTCTTCAGATTTTGGGCATATGAATTGGCTTTTTCATATATATATATATATATATATATATATAGGGGTTCAAACAGTTTACAAATATCTTAATTAATCTTCGAAGTTCATTAAATATTTTACAAGTTTAATGGATTAGATAAGTCATAAATGTTGTAAATAACTATTTTGTAGGACTCAAACATAAGACCTCTGGATAACTTATTCAATAGTTGAAATGGCTACTGTTGCTCCACCGAAATTGCCTAAATGGCAGCTGAACACGCCATGACCATTTGAGAAGAAGAGATTTTTGTTCTGTTCTCTTTTAGTCTTTTATGATTCACCTAAAAAAATAAAAATAAATAATAAAACAAAACAAAAAAGATCATTGTCTTCTGGAATCACTTTCTTGGTTAGACTGTAATTGTCAGTTTTGTTTCAAAGAAAAGATCTCTTTACAATTCAAACTTCAAATTTTCTGCCTAAGAGCAAGAACTGTTAACTGAATCTTGGTTTAATTATGACATAATCGGATGAGTTTATATTATGCATTGAATTTGCAATTAATGTGAGATATTTTTGTCAACCAATTTAGCGGCTCAACCCATTAATTAATTTCGTCCCAGTAAGCGAGGAAGCACTTTTCTAGGCATGAATAACGTGATACCGCAAAAAAATCCACATTTTTAGTATTAATTAATAGAAATTTAAGATATAATTTAGAGATTTTTAGTATTTCAAATAATATTGCTAAAAAAAAAAAAAGCCAATATATGTAAGAGCATCTCTAAATTAGTTTTTATATAATTCCAACTTTTTATTATAAAGAATTTATCTATAAAAATAAAAATCTAACAGACTATTTATTTTTTAAATATAAATTAAATAGTGAGTTTAATTCTCTGAGTCAAATTTCATTCTCTATTATAATTTTAATTAATAAATTATAAGTTTTTATACATTTTATTTATTAATTATCTATCCTATTAAGTCTTTTTCTTAAAAATAAAAACAAAATATCTTCATTAAATTTAAAGAGTACATTAGATTTGAATAAAAAATTTATTCTTTATATTTAAAAATACTTTTTATTTATATAAAAGATTCTCTTTAAAATAACAATAATATTAGATGTACAAAGATTTCTGTACATAGTAATGTGACAAGAAATAAATAAAATCTTACATAAATCTTTATAAGATTTCTTTGTACAGACTAATATTTGAGATGCTACAAGCAAAATAAGATTATGTCTAATTAATCACTTTTGTCCTTATAAAATAAGTTGAAATAATAAAAAAATCAAAAGTCAATAAAAAATCAAAAGATTATGTCTATTGGCTCGATCCATAAATATAACGAGCTTCCCTTAAAAAGTGGGCATAACATTCAAGAATGCAGCCATTTGACATTTAATTAGGCGAATTAACAACCTCACGACTAAGCTTTTTAAAGTCAATTTCGTTATCACTAACCAGATCCTAAATTTTAGACAATAAATAAAAATAAAGTTGTCACTTTTCTCACGGTATTAGCAAACATAATTATCATATCTTTCACTACTCTTAACATTTATTTTATACAATTAAATATTCATTTTATAATTCTAATCATGATAATGTTGTTGAACCAAATTTTATGCAACTTCAAAGTAACGCCTAATTCCATTGAATTTCACATTTTCAACATTTAAAATATAAATAAAACAAATATAAACTAGATAATAATTTTAAAAATCTGATTAATATAATGAGATAGATTAATATATGTTATTTTAAGTACTTTATCATTGAGTAATTCACCCATATAATTACTCTATTGTAACGTTTAATTATAGATATTGATTTGATAGATTAAAACTGAAATTAGAGGTAATTGTTTTTAGTAAATTGTGTCTTTGATTCATTGGATACACTAGTTATAATTTGTATATATATATAAAATATATATTTTTTTTTTTGACAGGGGTGTTCGGACCAGCTTGCATGTATCTCAACTAATTCTTCAGTCAGGTAAACCTCATGTGGCCGCTCTTATAACAAATCTCAGGGCTTGAAGTAACGGCTAGATAAATCTCAAATGGTTACTCTATTACAAACAAAAGTGAATTTAACTCATAATCTCTTAAGTAATTCTTAAGAGTACTCTTCAACCAAGCGGCTACCCAAGAGTGGTTTGAATTAAATAGTGTGTCTCTAACAATCATTTCATCGTTTAGGAAAAAAAAAAGTCTATTAATAAATTAATATAATAATTTCATTTTGTGTTTATATCTATTCATAAATAATATAATAAACTAAAAATAAATATAATATGAACATAGAAATTTCATTGTTGTTTATTTTCTCTCCAATAAATTAACATAATAACTAATGATTTTGATATGAATTAATGTTTTGGATATATCTATTCAACTTTGAGTTTTTTTTCCTAAATTAATACGTTGTTTTCCAATACAATACGCGGAATAATTTTTAATAAAATTTATTACATTATTTATATACTTTTTCATGAATGTTTTATAAATTGAGAGTTTTTTAATAAGAATAAAATTTAATAGAATAAATGTAAAAAAATGAGATATTTATGAGTAGGGTATGATTTGATTTGAATTGAAATATAGCGCATCAACAGTACGTCCCAACTTTTAATTATAACATAATTACAAGATAACGTTACGGATCCTACAGAAACATAAAAAAGTAAATAATATAATATTATTATTTTATTACCAAACTACAAAATCCAACAACACCACTGCCCCAATCCCCCATTCCTAATGTCAGAAATACCTACCTAAACAACAAACTGTTGCTTAACGCCAACACCAGCACTCCCTTCTCTCTCTCCCTCTCTCTCTTTTCTTATATTTATTTTCACCACAATCTACTAAGCCCAGCCGTCTCACCTTCAGCTACTTTTCCCATGGACTGCGCCTTGACATCTTGCCTCCTCTCCTCTTCTTGTCCGACACCAATCCCGACACACCCGTGCCTCCTCTTCTTCTTCTTTTCCTCCTTCTCTGCCGTACTCGTGCGCTTAATTTATCAGTCTCAGACTCTGATTTAAAGCTCGAAGGTGCCAGAGAAATCCGCCGCCTCACCAAGACTTCAGCGCTGCCGCCGCCGCTCGCCGCCGCCGTTAAGCCTCTCGTTCAAATGCTCTGTGATCACTCGTCTGAGTCTCATCATGAGTCTGCTCTTCTCGCGCTCCTTAATCTTGCCGTTAAAGATGAAAAGTACGTATTTCTTTACCTTAATGTCAGTTTTTCCAGTTTTGTGGGTTTTCTAAATTGAATAAAATCCAAGTCCTGTTTTGAAAATTTTGTTTTTACCGAGAATTATGTTATTTTTGCTGATTTGAGGAGATTTTTTATGATTATTCTTCCCTCAGATTTTATTACGTTTCTCTTTCTTTTATTTTTCCTCGGATTCAGCAATTTGAACATAAAAAGAAATCTACTTTTTTTTTTTTTTTTTTTTAAGTTGTGGGACAAGTTAAAAATTTAAGATATTGAATATTTGAATTTACTTATTAAATTATAACGGACATCAAATTTGATGGCTAAGAATCTTATATGATAAATAAATTCTGTTATTCGGCTTTTGTGTGTCGCGAATGAACACAGAATCATGGACTGTTAATTTGGTTGTTCAATTCCATTCTTAATTTTTGTTTAATATTCAAATGGTTTATATATAATCAAAGTGTCGGTCGAATCACGAAAACTTCAAATACCCTGTTAGAAAACAAAAAAAATAAAATTTGAATAGACGATGATGAAGCTTTTACGGTTGAAGCATAAATAAGCTGGGTTTTGTTCTTTGGTTCACATGTTACTCTTTCTTTTTATCTCTTTTTTATTTGCTTTTGTTTCTTTTTTAATTTTATCTTCTCTTTCAAGTTATCATGTCAATAATGGGTTCTTGTTTGGTGAGAGAGAACTCCCTTTACCTTCTTGGAGAGAGAGAAACTATTATCTTTCTCTTTATTCCCTTTTAATCAAAATGTTAAACTAAAACTTGGTTTTTTTTTAGCAATCAAATGTGAAGTAATAGGATTTATTTATCACGGAATCACTGGGATATGAAATAACTGAAAATGGAGTTGATGTCACCGACCTCCTCTGTACTAGATTATTATGTCCTTACTTTTATGCAGTAAAATCTATTAAAAAGATTTGTTTTTGTTAAAAATACTGCACGAAGCTCTGATTATGGGGCGAAATTTGACCACCTTTTTTTTTATTGATGATTTATAGGATTTAGGCAAGACATTTTAGGGTTGATATTGGAAAATAAATCTTGTAGGACAACATCTTTTGGTTTTATGTAACCCTTCTTGCAGATATGTAGGTAGTGGAAAACTTTTGGATATGTGATTCCGTGACCATTATAAGTGGAACTTTTTTTTTTGAATGAACTCTTCAGTCAAAGGTCTAATGTCCACAATGATGTCAGGGACACTAAAAATGCCGGTGTGCTAAGTATTTTAAACTAGGAAAAAAACTTACTGTGTTGCTTAGCTTTGATCTGTTATTAGCTTTGTTCATTCTCTTGTGAATTGAAGGTTTAACGGTGTTTGATTCATAAACGTTCCACTTTGAGAGCAGACGGATTTATTTAATTCTTGTCATCTTATCTTGCAGGAATAAGATCAGTATTGTAGAAGCTGGGGCCTTAGAACCAATAATTAATTTCCTTCAGTCTCAAAATTTGAACCTACAGGAGTCTGCTACTGCAGCTTTGCTCACTTTGTCTGCTTCTACTGTGAACAAGCCATTTATAAGTGCTTCTGGTGCCATCCCTCTCCTGGTTGAAATCCTTAGACATGGAAGCCAACAATCCAAGTTTGATGCTGTAATGGCTCTCTCAAATCTCTCAACACACCCGGATAATCTCAGCATCATTCTTGAAACAAATCCGATCCCATCTATAGTTAATTTGCTCAAATTCTGTAAAAAATCATCAAAAACAGCTGAGAAATGTAGTGCTCTTATAGAATCATTAGTGGCATTTGATGAGGGTAGAATTGCATTGACATCTGAAGAAGGTGGAGTGTTTGCTGTCGTTGAAGTGCTTGAAAATGGATCTCTTCAAGGTCGGGAGCATGCAGTTGGGGCACTACTTATGATGTGTCAGAGTGACCGATGTAAATATAGAGAACCAATTCTTAGAGAAGGTGTGATTCCTGGTCTGCTTGAGCTCACAGTTCAAGGAACGCCCAAGTCTCAGACAAAAGCACAAACCCTTTTGCGGTTATTGAGGGATTCTCCCCAAACAAGATCGGACCTTCAACCTGATACTCTGGAGAATATTGTTTGTAATATAATCTCTCAAATGGATGGAGATGAACAGTCTGGAAAAGCAAAAAAGATGTTGGCTGAGATGGTACAAGTTAGCATGGAACAGAGCCTAAGACATTTACAGCAAAGGGCTCTGGTATGCACGCCAACTGATATTCCTATTCCCAGTTGTACTTCTGAAGTTTCCTCAAAATGATTGTTTTGTTTACAGCTTTTCCTTTTTGTGAGGTTTGTGAGAACAAATTTTCCTCTGTAGAAAAGATAAAATAAGGTACAGTGAAAAAGAGAAAAAAGGAAAAAAAAAAAAAAATGCCAGTCCAGGCCGTCGCGTTGGTATCAGGTGACTGGTAAGTGTCAATAAAAACGTTCCAAGTTGTTTGAGGGTGAAGGCATAGTTTTGTAGTTTGGCTTGTAAAGTAACTTTTGTATCACATTTTACACAACTAGTAAAAAGATTTCCTCTTCCCTTTACCTATTATGACTATCGCCATTTCTATGCTATGAACTTATACAGAGCAGCAGGTGCGAATGATCAGAAAATTTGACATGATTTTATTCATCAAATTTCTCTAACTTTGAGTCTTTGATGAAGGGCTGTGAATGATTAGGAACTGTTGGTGGAAGGGGGGTGAGTTGAAGTTGAGGAATTGATAGGCATGAAGTCAGTATCAATCAGGGTATTGAGGAGTTGATGTTTGCTTCTATGAGTGTCAAACTCAAATCTCTCTTATTGCCTCCTTCATTGTCAGATGGAATATTAGTTGGTTGATTCCTCAACAAAATTAGGTAAGCGGGAAGACAATTCTGATTCCAACTGTTGAAATCAGTTGGCATTTTTTCATATAAAATTCTGATCATTGTCGTCCAATCTTTGTGGGTAGCAGTCGTAGCACAGCACATGGTTCTCAGTCAAATACCAATGGAATAACTTATATTGATTCGTCAATTCAGCACCTAATCTCTTTTCTTCTGTATTGAAAAAAATTCTTCATTACACAAAGATGTATGGTCTTGAATGATGAGGATTTTCAACAATACTGTAATAAATTATCCTATTGTAGTTTTTTTCAATAATCAAATAAAATAATATTACACCCTATATATATATATATATATATGTTCACTACCTTACATTTACATATATACCCCTAACTGTATACACATAACTTCTATTACTCCCCTCCAAGCTGGAGCATATATATCTATCATGCCTAGCTTGTTACAAATATAGGTTATCCTTTTCCAACTAGAGATTTAGTAAATAAATCAGCTAGTTGTTCCCCTGTTCTAACATGCTTAGTGGAAATTAATTTCTGTTTAAGTTTCTCTCGCACAAAATGACAATCGACTTCTATATGCTTTGTCCGCTCATGAAAAATTGGATTGCTGGCTATATATAGACCTGGTCAAGGATCGGTCCCAAGTGGGCCCAGGCCTGGGCCCGTTTGGGACTAGTCCCTTAGGGACCAGTCGCTCATGGGCTTGGGATCGATCCCAGGCCCGTGAGCAATTTTAGGATCCGGACCGGTCCTATGGGCTTGCAAAATTTTTTTCCCCCTTATCTTTTTTTATATTTTAGGGGTGAAATGAAATTCTGTAGGGGGTTTTAGTAATTTTCAAGGGTAGATTAGTAAGTTTTTAAAAGTTTAATTAATTTTAAAAAATAATAAAAATATAAATAAAATAATAGTTAATTTTAACATAAATGTAATATTCACACAATCACACATTCACGCTTCACAAATAAACAATTAAATAATTTTTTTTAATTAAATTATTCATCTTCATCATTAACAATATTTAAATCATTAAAATCTGTATTCCTAAAGACTTCGAGTAGTTTGGGATCTTCAAGGTGCTGTTGTAGTATTCTTTTTGCATGAGTCCAATCCCGTAAACACGTTATCACTTCAATATCTCATCGGTTAAAGAGCATCTTCTGTCTTCAACAATTCAACCACTTGTTGAAAATGCTGACTCGGATGTAATTGTAGAAACCAGCACAGATAAAATGTCACGTGCCATTTGGGCTACAATGGGGAATCGACTTTCATGTTGGTTCCACCATTGAAGCAAATCCATCTCACGTTTCTCTTTCCTCGTCATGTACGACATGTCCATTTGTAGGTAGCGATTCAACTCATTTAGTCCATGTATGTACGAGCTGAAGCTGCTACTTCCGCTATGTTCCATGTAAGTCCACTTGCTCGATCCTTGATGGAGGTCTACATTAGTGTCTTGATCGTCTCTCCTGAACGTTCCACTTCCACTTCCATTGTACCTGTTCTGATATAAAGAAAAAAGGCTTTCCAATTTTTGCTTAAAGTCAGTCAAATAAGACGTATAATCATGTCCTAAATGCTGGCAAATCTCAGTAATTATATAGTTAACTACGTGTAATTTAAGCCTAGGATTTACAACAAGGCCTAATCCATATAAGAATGAAATATCTAACCAATATTTCTCGTATTTTTCTTCCATATTTGAAACAATTTCCATTAAAACGTCATTATATCTATATTTAACAAAAGTTTTAAAAATTTGAAGTAAAATATCTAACGCTAAATTAGTAGTCGGATAATAAATACCACTTAATGTATCAGTAAAATCATAAAAAAATTTAAGAAATGAATAAAAAAGTTCACAAACCACCCAATCATCATAGCTGACAATTTCCTCTGGATAGTTCTTCCGGTTGACAAAATCTGTAATTTGTCTTGCGGTTGACAAAATTTTTCCAACATCAAGTAGGTGGAGTTCCAACTAATAGGCATGTTCGTACATAACTTCAAAGGTCAAACTGATGGGTCCTCTTACCTACAATATTTGACGTACTCCTGCCATCTTTTATTGCTACCACCGACGATAAATCCGATAGCCATGCACACCCTCTCCATCTTCGAATGTATAACATCTAAACCTGCTTTAACAATCAAATTGATGATGTGGCAAGCACATCTCTGGTAAAAAAATTTTCCTTTACCACGCGGATCCAATCTCTTTTCAAATAAAGAGATTGCTGCAGTGTTAGCAGCTGCATTATCAAACGTTAGTGCTACAACTCTATCAGTTAATAGATATTCTTGTAAAACTTTAAGAATTGTAAAAAAAATAGTGTCAGCACTATGTTTTTCATATAATGGTTTAAAATCCATCAATTTTTGTTGGAAACCCCAATTATGATCTAAGAAATGTATGGTGACAGTTAAAAAATCTGTTTCTGATATAGAAGCCCATATGTCTGATGTAAGTGCAATAGATATATTCCTAAAATTCTGAAATTCGCTTTTAAGTTTATTATTTATTTTGTTATAAAGTTTTAGTATATCTCTTCTACTTGTACTTCTACTAACAGGGGTATATGCTGGATAAAATACAGTTTTAATCATGTGAATAAAATAAGGATTTTCAGATAAACAAATGGGAGAGTCTGTAGCAACTATGAATCTTGTTATTTCCTCTCGTGCAACATGTGCATTGTATTGCCATGTTGAGAGAGTTGAGGATTGTGATTAAAATTAAGTTGAGTTTCAATTTGCCTACCTGATCCAGTTGAAGATGTACTGGACATCTACATTATTTGGGGGTGCTTCTTCTTCAAGTGTCATCGCATTGTCGAAGTCCCATTCTCAGTGCCAATAATGGTTTCACATAAATTACATACCCCAAACGATTCTTCCCCCTCCCCATCTGTCTTTGGCTGTTTTGATTTGGTGAAGTGTCACCATACATCGGATGCGACCCTCTTTGACAGTCGGGGGGGTTAGACTATGCTCGTGCCCGTTGAGTCGCAGCTCGCTTGTGTTTATCTGCATCTCGTCCCGGCCGAATGTGGTTGTTGAATTGCAGTTGCTGCCTCTAGAGGAAATGGTGAAAATGGATTGAACCCTTCCATTTCTTCGGTGGATGGAACGTAAAACTCATTTGGGGATGTTCCTCCGAATGCATCATTTTGGGAATCCATTATGAATTTATGATAAAATAATAAATAATTAAAATGAAAAAAAAATTGAATAATAATATGAATAAGAGATGATATTGAAAAATAGAAAAAATTGAATAATATAAATAAATAAATTATAAATTATAAATATAAATATAAATTGAATGAGAATTTGATTGGAGATTTGGAGTAGAGAGTAGAGAGATTAAGTGGTGTGGAAAAAATGAGAGATTTGGGGGATATTTATAGTGTAGTCCCTCCCCCTCGGTTGAAGATGTACCGGACATCTACATTATTTGGGGGTGCTTCTTCTCCAAGTGTCGTCGCATCGTCAAAGTTCCCTTCTCAGTGCCAATAATGATTCTACATAAATTACATACCCCACACGATTCTTCCCCCTCTCCATTTGTCTTTGGCTGTTTTGATTTGGTGAAGTGTTGCCATATATCAGACACGACCCTCTTTGATAGTCGGGGGGGTTGGGCTATGCCCGTGCCCGTTGAGTCGCAGCTCGCTTGTGTTTGGCTGCACCTTGTCCCGACCGAATGTGGTTGTTGAATTGCGGTTGCTGCCTCTGGAGGAAATGGTGAAAATGGATTGAACCCTTCCATTTCTTCGGTGGATGGAACGTAAAACTCATTTGGGGATGATCCTCCGAATGCATCATTTCAGGAATCCATTATGAATTTATGATAAAATAATAAATAATTAAAATGGAAAAAAAATTAAATAATAATATGAACAAAAGATGATATTGAAATATAGAAAAAATTGAATAATATAAATAAATAAATTATAAATATAAATATAAATTGAATGAGAATTTGATTGGAGATTTGGAGTAGAGAGTAGAGAGATTGAGTGGTGTGGAAAAAATGAGAGATTTGGGGGAAATAAGATTCCCTCCAACAAAAACACAAAATCTAGTCATAGAACGCATGTCTACAGATGATCCTACCCAATTTGCATCTAAAAATCCTTCTACTTTACTGTGGCCATGATTACTATAAAGGATCCCACATCTAGGAGCCCCTTGAGATAGTTTAAAATATGAAAAACCGCATCCCAATGAGGTGTCCTAGGAGATGACATAAACTGACTTACCACACTCATTGAGAAAGCAATATTTGGACAAGTTTCTATAAGATAATTCAACTTTCCAACTCGCTCTGGATCATCAAACACCTCTTTATCCTCAACATTCAATTTTACGTTAGGAACCATAGGAGTATCACAAGGCTTGGCTCCAATTAGACCTATTTCAGTCAATAAATCTAACACATACTTGCATTGAGACAAGATAATCCCTCTCATACTTCAAGAAACCTCAACTCCCAAAAAATACTTTAAAGAGCCTGAGTCTTTCGTGTGAAATTTGGAAGCCAAAAAGATTTTCAAACTATGAATACCAACACTATCACTACTAGTGATTACAATGTCATCAACATAAACAACAAGGAGGAGAATACCAGAACTAGATTGCTTATAGAAGACAAAATGATCGAGCACTTCTGTGCAAACCAAATTCAGTCACTACATCACTAAATCTCCCAAACCAAACATGTGGAGATTTTTTCAAACCATATAAAGATTTCCTCAGTTTGCATACCTTTCTAGACTCCCCTTAAGCAACAAACCCTGGTGGTTGCTCCATGTAAACCTCCTCAAGAAGATCACCATGAAGAAAGGCATTCTTGACATCAAGTTGGTGAAGGGGCCAACCATAGGAAGCTGCAAGAGAAATAAATAACCGAACATAGGTCATTTTAGCAACAGGAGAAAATGTCTCTGAATAATCAGTACCATATGTCTGAGCATAACCTTTAGCAACCAACCGAGCTTTCAACTGGGCCATAGACCCATCAAGATTAACCTTTACTGTGAAAACCCATTTACACCTAATGGCCCTTTTGTCACTAGGTAAATCAATGAGATCGCATGTACTATTATGCTCAAGAGCCAACATCTCTTCTTCCATAGCCCTTCGCCATTGATAAGTTGCATAAATTTAGTGTTTTTAGGTTTGTTTTTGTAGCCTTCTAGTTAATTTCTCATTTGTTTTCTATGTTTTGATGTTAGTTTTTGTTAAGTTTGAAATTTGAATGGTCAGCTATTGATTTGGAGAATTTTTGTAATTTTCTTTTCAAGTGTTAATTGAGTATATTGGAGCATTGGAATGAAATTGGAATTCAAAGCTTGAAGAAATTGAGATTAGCTGACAAGTTTGAAGGCCATGGCCTTGCCTTGGTGGTTCACCACGGTCGTGGTGGTGGAATGAAGATAAAATAATAAGGACAGGAAGCACCATGGCCTACGCTGTGGTGACGTACATTTGGACACGACCAGGGCCGTGTCGAACACTTTTAGGGTTTTTTTTAGTTTTTCTTTCCTTTTTCACTTAGGACTCTTTTGGGTATTTAAGGGTGATTAAGATTACTCCTGAGGAGGCCGAATTTTACCCATTCTTGGAGAGAGATTATTGGGTAACAAAAGAGAAAGGAGAATCAAGAACAAAATTCATCACAGAGTTTGTTTTTACTTTTTCAATATGATTTATTTCTTGGATTCTACTCTTGTTTCTTTTATTATGAACTAATTTTCTCAAGCTAAGACTAGGGTTAGTCTTTTTATGGATCTGTGATCAATCTTTTACTCTTTGGTCAGTGAATTATTTTTCTAATGATGAGTTTATATTATGTGCTTAATGCTATTAGGAACCTGATCAATTTCTGATATAATTGTTTTGTGTGATTGAGACCGAGAGGAGATATCACATGAGTGCTCTAGTAATATAGGCCATGGATTAATTGGATATAGAGATATATGAACTGATACATGCAATAGTCATAGGCAGGATTAACTTGTGCTAAAAGCTAGAGGATTTCATAAAGCTTAATGCTCGTCTATTTTATTAAATCTATATAGAAATATCTAGGTTGTGAGATAAAAGTAGAATTAATATTGCTTGAGAGAGAATATCGATTAACCTAGGAAATCTCGTTGTCACATTAATTAAATAAATTCATTGACCATAGTAAATTGAGGGGTGCAGAGAAGTTATAGATGAGCTTGAAGTCTTAGCCGTTTTCTCTCATTGAATTCTTAATTTTAGTTTTACTGTAATTCGTTTCTAATATTTCAAATTTTAATATTTTCAGTTTTAAAGATCACCATTCTAAGTTTTGATTATCTAGATAAAGTTGAGACTAATTAATATTTCAGTACTTGTTTACGCAATCCCTTGGGTACAATAACATGTATTTTGTTATACTATATTACTTGAGACTAGTGCACTTGCTAGTAGTTGTTGCAAACGACACAACAAGTTTTTGGCTCCGTTGCTAGGGATTGCAGTTAGACAATATTGAAATAATTAGTTTAGCTTTACTTTAGATCTTGTTCCATTATATATATATATATATAATATTTTTTTTTTTTCAAGTTCTCTTGTTTTTAGATTTTCCAGTGTATGACACACACTAGACGAAGATTAGAGATTCTTGAACCTTTTGATCCAGAAATTGAGAGAACAATACGAGCATTGAGAAGAAGACAAGCAAGGAATATGACAGACAACAATAATAATAATCAAGTGGATCCTCTACTTTTGGAGAATCTCGAAGAAGATGCAGTCCCACGTTCTTTAATGGATTATGCAATGCCGTCATTGAGTGGCACTACTTCTAGCATTAGGAGGCTAGCCATTGTAGCAAATAACTTTGAAATTAAATCTACGATTATTCAGATGATTCAGTCAGCCTGCCAATTCAGTGATTTAGCCCACGAGGATCCAAATGATCACATTGGAAATTTCTTGGAGATATGTGATACATTCAAGCAGAATGGTGTCACAGACGATGCAATTAGATTGAGATTGTTCCCTTTTTCATTAAGATATAAAGCCAAGAATTGGCTAAAATCTTTGCCTGCAGAATCTATTACAACTTGGGATGCATTGGCTCAGCACTTTCTAGCTAAATATTTTCCTCCCTCTAAAACTGCAAGGATGCGTAATGATATCACTAATTTTATGCAGGTAGATGGAGAGTCGTTATATGAAGCATGGGAGCGTTACAGAGAGTTGTTGAGGAAATGCCTGCATCATGAATTACCAATTTGGTTACAGGTATAAACTTTTTATAATGGTTTAATTCTTGCTAACCATTCTATGATTGATGCAGCTTCAGGAGGCACTATAATGAAGAAGACACCAGAAGCAACGTATGAATTATTGGATGAGATGGCTTCAAATAGCTACCAATGGCAGTATGATAAAGTGCCACAAAGGAAGGCAACAGGATTATATGGAGTGGATGCAATCACAACAATTTCTACTCAATTGGAAGCATTGAACAAAAAGATTGATAATATGAGTGCCCCAATCATGCAAGTGAAGAGCATGAGTTGTGATCTATGTGGAAGAGACCATCTTAGCAATGAATGTTAGGTAGGTAACCCTTTTGCTAATTCTACTGAAAGTGTTAATTATGTTGGTAATTTTCACAGGCAACAATAGGATAATCCTTACTCTAGTACTTACAACCCTGGTTGGCGGAATCACCCCAATTTTTCATGGAGCAATCAAAATGTAGTGAAACCACCACCTCCGGGTATTCCTCAAGAAAAGAAGCCCAATTTGGAGGAACTAGTGACGAAGTTTGTAAGCTCCATTGAAGCAAGATTTCAGAATCAAGAAGCTTCGATTAGAAATTTGGAGACTCGGATGGGGTAGTTGGCAAATTTGATATCAAGGAGAGCTCAAGGAACGTTGCCTAGTGACACAGAGAAGAATCCAAAGGAGCATGTGAAGGCAATTACACTAAGGTGTGGCAAAGAAATTGGGCATAAAAAGCAAGAGAAAGAGGAAGCACCGAAAGTGCAACCATACAACATTGCTGAAAAGTTGTTTGAACCTAAGAAGATAGTGATTCAGCCTCCTTTCCCTCTTGCATTGAAGAAGCAGAAAGTTGATCAGCAATTTGCAAAATTTTTAGATATTTTTAAGAAATTGCACATTAATATTCGATTTGCAGATGCTTTTCTTCAGATGCCTAGCTATGCAAAGTTCTTGAAAGAAATCCTTTCTAACAAGAGAAACCTGGAAGAGCAAGAAACAGTAAAACTCACTGAAGAATGTTCATCAATTTTGCAAAATAAATTGCCACCAAAATTAAAAGATCTGGGGAGTTTTATAATACCTTGCATTATTGGTTCACTTTCATCTTCCAAAGCTTTATGCGATTAAGGTGCTAGCATTAATCTAATGCCTTTATCTATTTTCAGGAAATTGGGACTTGGAGAACCAAGGGCCACCACAATATCTCTACAACTGGCTGACAGATCAATTAAATATCCAAGAGGTATTGTGGAGGACGTGCTTGTCAAGGTAGATAAGTTTATTTTTCCTTTAGATTTTCTTGTGTTGGACATGGAAGAAGATGTTGAGATACCTCTCATTCTTGGACGATCATTTTAGCCACAGGTAAGGCGTTGATTGATGTGCAAAGAGGTGAGCTAATTCTTAGGGTAGGAGATGAAAAAGTAACATTTGATGTTTTTAAAACTATGAAACACCCTTTAGAAGATAACACGTGCTTTAGAATCGATGCTTTTGATCCTTTGGTTCATGAGTATTTTCAAGATAACATGTATGAAGATCCATTGGAAACTTGCTTGGTTGATTCAAAAGAAGATGGAGGGGAGAATAAGCACTTATTTGAGATTGTAGCAATTTTGGAGGCCAATCCACCTTATAAAAGGGTTATGTTAAAAGATAAAAAGCTTGCAAAGTCCAGCCTTCACCACAGGGTACCCCGTGTTAGTTTACACAACTGTGGCTTCCCAAAAAAAAATAAAAAAAATAAAAAAAATAAAAAAAATAAAAAAAATAAAAAAAATAAAAAAAATAAAAAAAATAAAAAAAATACCTAAAGCCTAGTATCACAAGTGTCAATGACTGCCTGCTCATTTGTGGAGCCACATTTGACCGCTTTATGAGCCCAAATTCCTAGTAGTTTTGTCCTCTCACTTTAGGGAAGTTTCTGTCTCTCATTTTTCAGTTTTTTTTGTTTTTCTGTCTCTTTGTTTTTCATGCACTGAGGACATTGCATCCTTTAAGTTTGGGGGAGTGGGCGGTTTGGTTTGTGTTGCATCGTTGATGGTTTATTTCTTTTGTTTGGTGTGTTTGTTTTTAGGAAGTGTTTAGTTTATTTGCATGGTGGGTAGTATGCTTATACTTTTGATACAATCCCGAATGAAACTTTATCCCCCCCCCCCCAAAAAAAAATTGCTTTTTATGATGAACTTGGTAATCACTTGGAGTAGTGGTAGTATCAAGTCATTGAAAGGATTCAAACATGCTCATATCTTTAGGAATACTGAAGAGTATGCAATTCTAGATGGTTGTGCAAAGTCTGGTTTATTACTTGACTTTGTTGTGTACTAGATGAGCCTTGTCTTCACCCCCTACACAAAAAAAAAAATTGTATATACAGTCTTGAAATAAATTAACTATGCTTATTTGTTTATTTTTGAATGAACTACTCGATTGTTTCGAGCTGCTTAGTAACCAGGGGCATTCATAAGACCCATGTTTGCTTTTGCGTCAAACCGTATCTTGAATTATGAGTATGCAAAGCACTTTATGAGTTGTGACATTGTTGAGTAATCGGGGGCATTCATCACAAATGTGAGCATTCGCGTAAAAAGGTGATGCGACAATCTAAAGAAGCCTATCAAAAAACAAAAAAACAAAAAGAGAGAAAAATAAGCAGGGGGTTGAGTACAAAGGCTTGGTGAGGCACAACTGGGTTGGGGAAAGATCAGAGTTGCATAATTAGCTGGGTTGTATGTTTGGATGCATGAGAATTATTTAAAGAATGTTTACCTTCTTCCATTGATTTTGGAAGTACTGCGAATCCTTGATAATTGCTGAGTTTGTTTTTCTGATATTTTCTTTACTCAGGGACGAGCAAAGGACTAAGTTTGGGGGAGTTGATAAGTTGCATAAAATTAGTGTTTTTAGGTTTGTTTTTATAGCCTTCTAGTTAATTTCTCATTTGTTTTCTATGTTTTGATGTTAGTTTTTGTTAAGTTTGAAATTTGAATGGTCAGCTATTGATTTGGAGAATTTTTGTAATTTTCAGGCGTTAATTGAGTAGATTGGAGCATTGGAATGAAATTGGAATTTAAAGCTTGAAGAAATTGAGATTAGCTGACAAGTTTGAAGGCCATGGCCTTGCCTTGGTAGTTCACCACGGCCGTGGTGGTGGAATGAAGATAAAATAACGAGGACAGGAAGCACCATGGCCTAGGCTGTGGTGATGTACATTTGGACACGGTCAGGGTCGTGTCGGACACTTTTAGGGTTTTTTTTTTAGTTTTTCTTTACTTTTTCACTTAGGACTCTTTTGGGTATTTATGGGTGATTAAGATTATTCCTGAGGAGGCTGAATTTTACCCATTCTTGGAGAGAGATTATTGGGTAACAATCCATCATGAGCAATTGCTTCAAACATTGAACGGGGAACAGACATGGAATCTAAAGAGGCAACAAACTATTTGGAAGATAGAGACAATGAGTTATAAGAAACAAAAGAGGAAATAGGATAAGTACAAGAGCGCTTAACTTTATGTAGAGCAATGGGAAGATCTAGGTCAGAAGGAGGAGGAGCTAGATCTAGGGGTGAGGTAGACAATAGGGGCAATGTCTCAGATGCCGATACTGGTGCTAGTGTCGGTGCCACTTGTTGTGGTGGAGGGCCACAAGAGTATATCTGAGTGACAGGAGGACGAGACAGGGGTGGAGAACTATAGTGAGTAATGGTATAAATAAGAAAATCATTAGTGACCAGAGAAGAAGATGGAATGGAATCGTCAACAAAATGAGTAGTTTCGAAGAATGAAACATCAGCCGAGACAATATACTTACCTAAAGTAGGAGAAAAACAACGATATCCCTTTTGATACCATGGCTAACCCAAGAATATACACTTGAGGGATTTAGGGTCTAATTTGGAAAGATGAGGGCAAACGTCTTGAATAAAGCAAGTACACCCAAAGATTTTGGGAGCGAGGGGGAACAAAGGTTGAGAAGGAAAAAGAATGGAGTAAAGTATTTGGCTAGATAGAATAGATGAAGGCATACGATTAATTAAGTAACAGGAAGTAGAAACAACATCTGCCCAAAACTCTTTAGAGACTTTTATATGAAAGAGAAGTGTACGAGCGACCTCTAACGAATGATGATTTTTTCGTTCAGCAACTCTATTTTGCTGAGGCGTATACACACAAGACGACTGATGAATAATACCCTTGGTGGACCAAAAAGAAGAGAGAGAAGCAGAAAAATATTCTTTGGCATTATCACTTCACAAAATTTTGATAGATGAAGCAAATTGGTTTTGTATCTCAGCATAAAAGACACAAAATATAGAGAATAATTCAGAATGATTTTTCATAAAATATACCCACGTAACACGTGAAAAATTATCCACAAAAGTAACAAAATATTTATAACTAGATTTAGATAAAACGGGACAAGGACACCAAATGTCAGAATGTATAACATCAAAAGGAGCAATAACTCGTTTATTTTTTCGAGGACTAAAAGACGCTCGATGGTGTTTCCTAAATTGACACGCTTCACAATTAAGCTGTGACATTGACTGTAAACTAGGACATAACTTCTTCAGGATTGGAAGATGAGGATGACCAAAACGATCATAGAAGAGAGAGAAGGACAAATCACTAGTACATGCAACATGTGGCGACACTAGAGTAGAGATGTCATCAAGCACGTACAAGCCACCTGAGACATGACCCCTACCAATAATCTGTTTTGTCCCAAGATCCTGGTACAATAGACCCATTAGCTAAAGTAACAGAAGACAAATTAGAAGAAGGTGTAAGTGAGGAGAGAATGCGTGTATCACCTGTCATATGGTGCGTAGCACCAGAATCAATGACCTAGTTACGACTAGAAGTAGATACACAAGCTGTCGGATTACCAAGTTTAGTAAATGTAGCAGCAGTTGGTGCAATGGATGACTGGGGGCTAGCAAGTCGAGTGAGACGAGCATACTCATCTGCAGATATAGTAACCTGTAAAGGAATAGGTAAAGTACCATCTTGAGCAGTAACATGAGCATATTTCTGATTGCTTAACATAGTTGGAGGCTTTCCATGTAACTTCCAACAATTCCTTTTGACATGACCTTCAGCACCACAATGGAAACAAGTACGAGGACCATTACCATTGCCATGAGTACCCTTGATATCTCAACTAGCACCTTTGTTGCCCCTACTACTATTAGACTTCATGCTAGCAAGAGTCGCATGATCTAGAGCAACATTTTGAAGAGTCTCCCTATCTTGAGATGCTCCTCTATCTTCCCCTTTACTAAGCCAAAGAAGACGAGCATAAACCTCCGTTGGAGAAGGAAGTTTGTCACTGGTAAGGAGTTGTGCTTGAACTATCTCATATTCCAGTCTTAGCCCAACCAGAAAACACTACACCACCACTTGCTCTTCTTGTTCTTTCATTTCCACAACATCTACAGTCATAGGGAATATAGCTCGTTTTTCCTGAAATGCTTGCTTCACCTCTATATAGTATTCAAGTAATGTCTTCTCTTGCATACTTGCTTGATAAATCTGCAATAACAGCTCATGAACATGAGACAAGTCCTGTTTACTAGCATACAGAAACTCTAGATACTCCCATAACTCTTTAGCTGTATTATAATGATTAGTAACATCATTTACTATGGAATCCAGAGTATTCTGGATCTGATTAAACAATTTATCATCCTCCATGAGCTATTTCTTCCGAATTCTCCTAACACTCTCTAATTTCTTATCACTACCCTCTAGTTGCTTATCACTCTCTGTTTGTGGAAGTGAATTCGTAGGTGGATCCTTAGTCAAATGATCCCTCATGTCAATGCTAGAAACATATCTCCTAATAGTTCGTCTCCACTAGGCATAATTCTGCTTTCCCAGTAACTTCCTATCAGTAATCTTTGTAGATTAGTGGACTAAAATTTCAGTCACCACCTGTTTACTTCCACTGCCATAGCTTAATCGAACCAACAATGATTCAATACTAAGCTCACAGATAAGATCACCTCTAATCACCAATATCCAGCAAACCCAAATCACCAATTCACAATAAATTCATGACTCAAATCCAACACCACAACCAGAATAATCATCAAATAAACATAAAAAAAAAAAAAAAGGAACAATCAACCAGTAAAATTAAGTTGTGGGGTTCAAATTTTTTTGGCCATATGGTTATAAAAAAAAAAATGTAATTTCCTATGATTATTAAGTCAATATAGGGCATTTTATTTTTTTTTTTTTTACATTTTTTCATGTTAAAAATAATAATATATGTGATATTAAATATTCATTAATTTGAAAAAAATATCAATGATGTTAATTTATTTTTGTATAAATGATTTATCATCTATTATTACTTGTATTATATTTATATTTTAATTTATTGTATTTGTATTAATATAAATTATTATTTTTTAGAAAGGAAATTATGTATTATCTAATTTTCGTTGGTTTGACCCGAAAGATTTTTTATTTTTTTAAAGATTTTAATTGAAGAATATTTATGAACATACAATTTCAATTGGTTAATAAATTATTTAGACTACAGATAAATTTTATTTTATATATTTAACATAAATTAATATCATTTGTTTTCCTTTCATTTTCCTTTAATTAATAAGTGATAAAATTTTCATGCATTTTGGAAGAAGCCTATAACATATGCTACCTAGACAAAAGGTTATTGACAAATGCTGGGGTTTGCTTCTTTGTTGATTTTGTGTAAAATGTAAACTTAATTTGAAAAATATTATTTATTATTATTTTTTTACTAATTAATTTATATTTGTTTTAAATAATTATTGTATTGGCTATATTAATATTGGAATTTTAATCTCTAGATAATTTCACAAAATTTGAAGAAGATACACTGATGAATCAAATATTTGAACTTTAATGTCCCACGTGAATCCATAAAGAGAGGGTATTTCTTTAATTTATTTCTCTGCACAAAGTAAGTGTAAAAAATAAAAAAAATAAGATTACCTTGTAATTAAAATATAATTAAATTTAAATGGTTTCGAATTTCATTATAAATCTCTTGAAATTTCTTAATATTTGTGTAATTAATTTAATACATTTTAATTGTATGCTTTTCTTTGTTGCTTTTAGCTTCTTTAGAATCTTCAAACAGGATAATAAGGGTATATTTGACAATTTCCATTCGTTGACTCTGACCATTCTTTTAATCAGATTTCTCTTGATGGTGACATTATTAATAAAAAGGTGCTGTCTCTCGTTATCTCTTGCGAACTAGGTTTGCAATTTCCTTGAAGGCCAGCAAGAAATCGTCAAGGCTGGGTATCTTATACAATAAGCCAAACTTGAACTTACGTAGGTTGGAGTTGGGTTGATTTTCATCCAAGTCAAACTCATAAATTGATATAAAATAAAATAATTTAATTTAATATTAAAAATTAGTCTAATACAATTGAGTTTTCACTTCTATTATTTTAATTTAGTTACTCTCTTTATGCCATATTGATATGTGTAAAATAATATACAAATTATTTTAAAGTATTATAATAATAACAATAATGTTACGGACACCGAGATTATACACCGAATTTTTACATCGAATTACGTGTCGCGTGACTCAGACCAACCACGTATCTTATTAACAAATATTTTGCGAGTGAATGGCCATTCATCAACTATGGATGACTGTTCACTGTTATTGGAAGGGGGTCTATTATATGTGGATGCCCGTCTATGCGAAATGAACAATAGACTCTCATCCATATAATATGGACGAGGGTTCACATTTAAAGGACGCCCGTTCATCAGTTAATTAAAAAAAGCTTCTAAACAAAAATAATGGACGGCCATTCATAGGTTATGGATGACCGTCCCTCAATAATGGACAATGTCCATACTTTTAATAAAATAAAGTATGGACGAAATGCAAGGATGCCTGTTCATCAGTTATGGACAGTCGTCTCTGCATTTTGGACAAGCGTCCACATATAACGGATGCCCGTCCATATTGTAAAGTAAAAAAAAAAGAAAAATTAAAACAAATTTTTGGACACCCGTCCATTATTCAGTGGACGGGCATCAACATATAATGGACGCCCGTCAATACTTTCAATTAAAACAAAAATTTTAAAACAAATTTTTCGGACGCCCACCCATATGTTATGGACAGGAGTCCATATAATATGGACGATCGTCCATAATATAATAAAATGTTTTTTTTAATTTACTTTTTTTTTTTTCTATTTGTAAAAAACATTAGCTTCTCCAAAACAAGAGCCAAAATTTTTACACGAAACAAAAAAGAAAAAAACTTCATTTTATACCTATTGCCTTCTGCTTCATTGTTCCCGTCTGTTCTTCGCGTCTGCGTTCTTCTCATCTGCGCTATACTAGTTTCTTCCTCATGAGTTTGATCAAGAACCACAATTGGTTTCTTCCTTAACAACCAACTACTGTGACAAGAAAGAAAGCCATAAATTTTTCATAAAACAATCGTTTAGGGTGGAAAGGGAGATAGGAAGATCAAAATTTTTTCAGATTAGAAAGATTTGTTAAGGTTGTTAAGCGGTTTTTATTTAACTTATGCATTTATTTAGTTTTGTATTCTATTTTGGATTGAATATATGTTACAATAGAAAATAACTGATAGAGAATATTTGTTGGTGATTATTGTGAATAAGATTAGTGAAAGAGAACACTAGTATTGGTTTTGCATTAAATTACAGAATATGGAAGAGTCCAGTTTGCCTCATTTCAATGATGTTGAGGTAAATTGTGTTCGAAACCTTAAATTTTTCGTTAACATGATTTTAAATTTATTGTATCGTATTGTTTCTTATGATGTGTTGTATTAGTACATTCTAATTTTGTCCATTATAAAACTATTAAATGATCAGGAAAATGAACGTGATGAATTAGAAGATATGGGATGTGCGGAGGAAGAGGTGGAGCCTCATATTGGAATGGTGTTTGATTCAGTTGATAGTCTGGTGAAGTATTACAAACGGTATGGTAACAAAATGGGATTTGAGGCAATGATACATACGTCAAAGAAAGGCGATGATGGAGAGATGAGATATGTGACAGTGGCATGTTCTTGTTCTAGGAAGGAAAGATGTAAATCCAGAAATACCTTGAAAAAGCAACTTGTTGCCAAAACATATTATAAGAGTCGGATTAGTGTAGCTTTGAATGCTGAATGCAAATGGGAAATTAAATCAGTTGTACTTGAACATAATCATGATCTTACAAGTCCAACAAAAAGAAGATATTTCAACGTTAATCGAACGATACAACCTTATGTGAAAATGAGGCTTGAAGTTAATGATGTGGCTGGGATTAGACCATGTAAAAATTTTTAGTCATGTTCAATTGAGGTAGGAGGTGTAGAGAATTTGACGTTTCTACAAAAAGATTGTAGGAACTACATTGAAAAAGTGAGAAGGCTACGACTTGGAGTTGGAGATGCTTTGGTAGTACTCGAGTATTTTATGAAAATGCAAAAGGAGAATTCAAATTCTAGTACATGATTGATGTAGATGAAGAGAGTCGATTACCGAATGTGCTATGGGTTGATGCTAGATGTAGGGCTGCATATAAAGAATTCGGTGATGTTGTCACCTTCGACACAACGTATCTGACGAATAAGTATGATATACCATTTGTTGCTTTTGTGGGGGTTGATCATCATGGACATTCGACATTGTTAGGTTGTGGGTTAATTTCCCATGAGGACATTGAGATATTTGTATGGCTATTTTGTTCTTGGCTTGAATGCATGGATGTTGCTCCTAATGGAATTATCACTGATCAAGATAAAGCCATGCAAAATGCAATTGAGATTGTTTTTCCTGGTACAAGACATAGGTGGTGTTTGTAGCTTATAATGAAGAAACTGCCTGAAAAGTTAAGAGGGTATAAGGAATATGAAACTATAAAGTTTAAGTTGCAAAATATTGTGTATGATTCCTTTATGTGTGAAGAGTTCAAAGAACGGTGGAACCAATTTGTTGATGTGCACAACCTTCACGAGAATGGATGGTTTGTGGATTGTACAAAGAAAGAGTACGGTGGGTGCTTGCATTTCTTAAAGATACTTTCTGGGTAGGTATGTCTACTACCCAACGTAGTGAAAGTATGCATGTATTTTTTGATGGATATGTAAATTCCAAAACTACTTTGAAACAATTTGTGGAACAATAATATGATAATGCATTGCAAGATAAAGTGGAAAAAGAAAGGGACATTGATTTTAGATCTTTCAAATCCTGGATATCATGCATAACTAATTACCCTATTGAGAAACAATTTCAAAGTGCATATACAACTGCAAAGTTTAAAAAGTTTCAAGAAGAGATTGCGGGGAAGATTTATTGTGAATTATCTTTTTTGAATAAATGTGATTCATACGAGAAGTATCAAGTTTTAGAAGATGTTTGGTTTGGAGATAGCAGTCACCATGTTCCCTTTGCGGTATACTTAGAAGAAAGTTCGTGTGATATTCGTTGTACTTGTCATTTGTTTGAGTTCAGGGGGATTTTATGCAGACATGCCATTATGGTGTTGATTCATAAAAGCGTTACGTTCCAGAAAAGTACATTTTATGGCATTGGAGGAAAAATATAAACAGATGTCATAGAAAATTAAGGTGAGTTATAATAGGTGGAGCACCAACATAAAGGACAACATTTTGATAAGTTGTCTAATATAATGCTGACAGTAGCCGATATGGCATCAAACAATGAGGAAGAGTATAATATGTTGACGGAGTTTATGATTGACATGAGAACAAAGTTGGAGCAAAAGGAAAGTGAGGGAGGGCTTGGTACAAAAGTGAACATCTCTTCCACAGTCGGTTTGAGTAATAAAGATGGGGACAGTCCTCCGAAAGAGGGGAATAATCTAATTATTAGTCTATAGACAGTTCGTAGCAAAGGTAGTCCTCTATGTAGAAGAAAGCAATCGAAGGTTGAAGAAATTGTACGTAGGGTTAAAAAGAAAAAATTACAAAAACAAAGAATTGGTATGAGTTATACACCTATTCTTACATGATATTTCTTTTTTGAAACATTATTTACTTATTTGAAGTTTATAATAATATCAACTTGATTATTAATGTGTTATGCTATTTTTTAGGAAAATGATCATCAGTAGAGCGAGAAAATGAATAGTTTCTTTCATCTACTTCCGTGGCCGATGCGGAAACTTAAGTGTTGTTGAATGATGTTGTTACTACCCAGGTATGTGTTATGTATGTTGTATAATTGTAATTGACTTAAGTTTTCTATAACGTATGCTAAATTGTGTTTGTTAAACAATGACAGTTGTCCACTGGTTCGGTTCAGAATCTCGCAGGACAAAGTAATTTCTATACTGGACAGGAGTTTGTAAATGATGACCATGTCTCGTTGGGAGATGTTTGATATTGTTGATAGGTTGAAGCATATAGAATTGTATTTGGTAGAAATTATTCATGCTTTGGTTAATTTCTGCCGAATGCAGTTGAGTTATATGTTGATTTAGTTGTTTTGTTTTTAGTATTTTAGTCATTGGTTGTGTATGAGTAGGTTTTCTACTGTAGGGTTGTGAATTCATGATAATGACCTTAATGTAACTTATTATGAATGTTTTCAGTATATATTATCGTCACATTGCAGACTCTGGTTGTAAATGGAATTTCGGATATACATTTCATTTGAGATTTTAATTTTGATGTCTTTGGGTATGTCTAGTATTACATATACATATGCATTCAAAAGAGTATTTGAGATATGTATAAACAAAAGGCAAATCTATTTATAAACAAAAGTCAATCTTTATCAAGAACATCTGCTGAAATCAATCTATTTATAAACAAAAGACAAATATAATCTTCGTACATAAAGCTTAGTATTTGAACTTCACATAATGACAATTAACATTCATAGTGTGTTCCCCAAGAATGTTGACAAGGAGGAGGCTGTTGAGAAATTCTTCATCATGGTGCAGGGGGTGGAGGTTAATTGGAGGAGGAAGAGGCTGTTGAGAAGTTCTTCATCATGCTGAAATTTTTTGTCATGCGTTCCCTAAGGATGTCAATTGTTTCTTCTATTCTTGATGTGAACGAGTTGAAATCACTTTGCAATTGATCATGTTGTTCTTGCATTTTCCTCTCAATACGTGAAAAACGCTCCTCTTGAAACTTTTCCATCCGCTCAAATCTGCTTACTATTTCGTCTGAAGTATGAGAAGACATATCTTCTACATTCTAAGATGATCCAGGTTCAATACTCATTCTTCTTCTTTTGCACACATAGACTTGTCCTTCATTTACCCCTTCTGGAACACTGACACCTTTCTGAACCATTGCATCTCCATTTCATCCCTAATCACAAACCATTCTCCTGCCATATTTTTTTTAATCAAACCCATTTTACATAATGTCACATCTCCCAACACATTATTTGTGGAGAACTTAATCTTATTTGCTTCATCATTAGGGGTGATCTGAATACCACACTTCTCACATGTTAACGTAACAAGCATCCCCTAATATATTTCTCCTTTTTCTACTTGAACCTCTCCCAACTTCTTAATCAATAACTTCGTTGAATTTACTTGCCTCCTTGCTATTGCTGCTTCTATAAACATTAAATCCTTAATCGTCACGTTTCCATTTGTCTCTTTCCTACCATTAAATGTGTAAGTCAGATATCTGTGAAATACTCTCATAGTATGATTCTTTAACTTTGTAGATTTACACCTATGTGGATGGTAAATCCCTATCCCAGAAACATCTATCCAAGCTTGTTTGGAATCTCACGTTCTAGATACGTTATCCAAACCTTCAAAATCAAATCCTATCCAAGTTGCTAAATCTTGTGGTCTCACTACAAAGTTCTGATTCTTTAATCTAAAAAACATTGTATACGCCAGAAACTCATCAGTATCTGTCTCCAGAACTTCCAAACTACCAAAAAACTCATAGATCAAATGCTTATATCCATTATATCTAATACTCACCAACCGGTCCCATTTCAAATTATGAATCCAACCATTCATTTCATCACCCAAATCCAAACTTGTTATAAGCCCTAAATCCAAACTTCTTTCAAGGAAAATATCTCTTTTCAACACCTCCTCGTATTGCTTTTTATGTCGCAAGTCTCGAAATTGGATTCCAGATGACGATGTGCCTTCATGAGGAATGGTTGTATTTTTTGCTCTCACCATTTTTTGCTTTCTTCTAAAACCTGTATACATAAAAAATTCATCATCATAATCAGTTATAACTAAAGAAGTTTGAAAGATACAAAAGTGTCAATAAGAACATGAATCTCAACAGAAACCTATACAAAAGTATAGTTTGTCTGCATTCATCACTTTTTAGGTTGATATTTAGAAGAAGTTAGTTATGACTCATCACAAACAAAACAGCCATTTTCCTTACTAACTCATCCTCAAATTCATAATATCTTTAGGAAAACTATCATTTCACTTCAAATCATTTGTTTAATATTTTGTGTTCTGCTGCTAGATCCCACCCTTCGTTTCTGGGTCGATCCTCTTTAATGAGATCAACATTATCACTTATAATCGCACTGCCACCAATACATGGCCAGTTTATTAACAATACCAAAACAATTTGTTTAATAACTCACCAACCTAACAAGCACTCAAACCATATTTTAGTTGTCAAAAAACCATCCACAGGTCTGGGGCCGAAACTTGGTCCCCCTACTCCCTTATACAAATGAAACTTGGTCCCCCTTCAAGTAAAGTCAAAATCCTAGTCTCATCAAAGCCAAACACCTTCACAGGATTAAATGCTAAGGTTACAAATGAAACTTGGTACTGCACCAATAATGTTGACAATCCATATAAGTAGAGAGCATAATATGCTTGCGATTTTCAAGAGAACCTGAGAGCTACTAAGACAAATAAATCCAGACTTCAGGATAGATTACCTTTATTTCTCAAACTATTCTTCACAATGCTAGAGGTTTGTCCATGTAACAGAACTTTGTTTATTTAGAATCAAACTAACTAAAGAGAATTAAGCCATCCAAAAAAGAGATTTTCATACAATCATGTCGAATAAGAGATTTATCTATCTGATTTGAAATGCAAATCCTAATGGTTAAAAATGTTCTAGTGCTGAGTTAGCTTTACATATGCTTAAATTTCATAATACATTATATAATTTGCTCAATTTCTCTACTGCAGACAAGTTAAATTCAGAGCATTAACCAAAGAAACCACATGAAACATTAGAAGACAGACTCAATGTCAATTACCATCGATCGAACTTATATTCATCGAAATGTGATACATTCTTAGCAAAAAGTTTTGAATCAGGAAATTAATATGCTGTAATCAACAGATTGACCAGTTGCGTCATGGAAATACCCAAGAAAAGAGGAGTGATTCAATTAAAAGCTCAAGCTGGAATTCTGCAGGTAAATCAGAACCATTATAATCAGAATCATTATTCAGTATTTCAATCCCAACAATGTGGTCGAAGGAAAATAAGACTATATACCATTATAAACAGATACAGAAAAATAGCTATAAAAGTTAAACTAATGGTTCAATCATGAATGCTAATAACAAGTAATGGATAAAATAATTAACCAACAAAACATGCAAATAAGGGAAAAGGAAAACAAACAAACAAACCAACATCTTTGATGCAGAGAAATATGTGGTCCACCAAAATTGAACTAAAGAACGTCCATCTGCTTCACTAGATCGCTGTCCATCTGCTTTACTAGATCGCTATCAGAAGTCAATATGAGATATAGAAAACGTGATTAACAAAAACCAAATAGACTAATTACCTTACAATAATAATGGCAAATTAGGAACTTGAAGAAGAATCACGATAGATGAGGAACTTCGACGAAGAAGAAGAGCAGCAGATGAGAACTTCGAAGAAGAAGAAGAGCGCAAATAAGGAATGAAGACAAAGAAGAAGAGCGGAGATGGGGAATGAAGATGAAGAAGAAGAGCGACTTGTTGTTTTTTAAAATTGCCCCAAATTGATTTGACATAAATCCCAATTAAAGTACTCTTGGAAGTATTGACGACATTATATGTTGATGCCCGTCCACAAGTTAGGGACGCATGTCCACTGAATAATGGATGGGCGTCCAAACATTTGTTTTAATTTTTTTTTTAATTTACAGTATGGACGGGCGTCCGTTATATGCAGATGCCCGTCCAAAATGCAGGGGTGGGTGTCCATAACTGATGAATGGGCATCCCTACATTTTGTCTATATTTTATTTTATTTAAAGTATGGACGGGCGTCCATTATATGTGGACGCCCGTCCATTATTTTTGTTTAGAAGCTTTTTTTAATTAACTGATGAATGGGCATCCTTTAAATGTGGACCCTTGTCCATAGTAAATGGACTCCCGTCCATATAATATGGACGGGAGTCCATCGTTCATTTCGCATAGACAGGTGTCCACATATAATGGACTCCTGTCTAATAACAGTGAACAGCCGTTCACTCACAAAATATTTGTTAATGGGATACGTGGCTGGTCTAAGTCACGTGACACATAATTCGGTGCACAGTCCTAGTGTTTGTAGCATTATTGTAATAACAATAGTATAATTACATCTATCCTAATTCCAATTTTTTCATAAACCTTGTGTAAATCTTTAAAAAGGGTTTAAAAAAATAAGATATTATTTTGAGGTAATCATGATCATAAAATTACATAATATACATAAATTAGTAAATTACTAGAATATTATTACATCAATTAATATGTAAAATTTGAAATATAAACTTGAGATATATATAATATTATTCTTCGTAATTAGACTTCATGCTAGCAAGAGCCGCATGATAGAGAGCAACATTCTAAAGAGTCTCTTTGTCTTTAGATGCTCCTCTATCTTCCCCTTTACTAACCTGAAGAAGATGAGCATAAACCTTCGTTAGAGAAGGAAGTTTGTCACTGGTAAGGAGTTGTGTCTAAACTATCTCATATTCTGGTCTCAGCCCAGCCAGAAAACACTACACCACCATTTGCTCTTCTTGTTCTTTTATTCGCACAACATCTACAGTCATAGGGAATATAGCTCGTTTTTCCTGAAAGGCTTAATTCACCTTTGTATAGTATTCAAGTAATGTCTTCTCTTGCATATTTGCTCGATAAATCTGCAATAACAGCTCATGAACACGAGACAAGTCCTGTTTACTAGCATACAGAAACTCTAGATACTCCCATAACTCTTTAACTATATTACAATGATTAGTAACATCATTTACTATGGAATTCAGAGTATTCTGGATCTGATTAAACAATTTATCACCCTCCATGAGCCATTTCTTCCGAATTCTCCTAACACTCTCTAATTTCTTATCATTACCCTCTAGTTGCTTATCACTCTCTGTTTGTGGAAGTGAATCCGTAGGTGGATCCTCAGTCAAATGATCCCCCATGTCAATGCTAGAAACATATCTCCTAATAGTTTGTCTCCACTGAGCATAATTCTGCTTTCCCAGTAATATCAGTAATCTTTGCAAATTAGTGGACTAAAATTTCAGTCACCACTTGTTTACCTTCCACTGTCATAGCTTAATCAAACCAACAATGATTGACTACTAAGCTCACAGACAAGATCACCTCTAATCACCAATATCCAGCAAACCCAAATCACCAATTCACAACAAATTCATGACTCAAATCCAACACCACAACTAGAACAATCATCAAATAAACATAAAAAAAAAAAAAAAGGAACACAATAACTGGAAACTGCAGAATAATAAAAACAGATCACCAACTAGAAACCACGACCGGAAAATAGGAGACACAACAGACTTAGTTTCCATAAAAAAAATAACAACCATGAATAGTGTCTCACGAACAGTATCGTGTGAACAGTGTAGCGTGCACAGTGTCGTTGGCCATCAGAGCAAAACCCTAAGACCGGTGCTCTGATACCATGTGATAAAATATTCTACTATAGTTTTCTTTCAATAATCAAATAAAATAATATTACACCCTATGCATATTTTAACTAACTTTCATTTACACATATACCCCTAACTCTATACACATAACTTCTATCAAGTACCAAGATAAATCTTCCTGGTAATCATACTCCAAACAACATTCAATTGGGAATGGTAAGTGGCAAATTGCAGTGAGGTAATTTTGTATTTCCAATATCTTATTTTTAGCATTGTATATCTTTCTGGTTCCAAGGTTGTATTTCTCCTTTATTCACGATATATCATGAAAATTAGTAAATAAAAAGATAATAATTGATAAATAAGAGATAGAAGAAATATTTTATGTAATAAAATATTTTTATATTCTGTTATATTTACTTCCTTACTCCAAACATAGATTAATGGATGCTTGACGTTAAATACAAGTGAGGAGATTTTGTTAAGAATTTATTAGACAAATCATATCTTAATTCATATAATTTTACTATATTTTCAAAAAACAAAAATCATTTGTTATCTCCAACCAAAGTTTAAATGTGATTCCAATTTTGGATCCCAAACTAACAACCAAAATTTAAAAGTGATTCATAATTGATGTGCTTACTAAGGTATCATAATTTTGGTGCCATAATTTTATTCCCTGACATGATATAATTGTTTGGATGGCTATAAAAGGAAGACTCCCCACTAAGCATAAGCTTTAATCATTCTAAAGCTTATGAGGGACAAGAATCCTTTGATCATCTTTTCTTTGCTTGTCCATTCACTAAATCCATATGGTGTAGTATACTCGAGTTAGCTCATTTTGAGTATTTAGTAAGACCTTGGCATGATTATACTTTATATCTTGCTAGAAGATGGAAAGGAAAAAAGCTCAAATATGCTATTGCTAAGCTTGGTTTGGGAACTATGGTGTATTGGGTTTGGAGGGAGAGAAAGAGTAGGATCTATTATTGATTTGATCAAATGCATTGTGAGAGAAAGAGTTATGAACTTTAAAAACTTCAAGGCCTCCTTCAGCAATAGGACTTTGGCGGACTCATGGGGTCTCCCTAGGGTTGTCTTCAAGTCCTCCTCCTTTGTTCCCGCTCTTGTCAATTGATGCCTCCCCGGGTCAGCCATTCCTTGGATGAAGATTGAGTTGTTTCGGCTCTTCTTTTGAGTTTTCTTGTATTTTCTTTTGTTTTGCTAAGCTTTTTTCCTAACCCGGGGCATGTCTTGAGGTAGGATTTTTTGTTTGGTTTGGTTCCTCTTGGCTTTGAGGTGTTGGATTCTCTTGGTTCCAATCTTTGTTTTTGAAGATTGTAAAACAAGAGGAGTGAGTGTTGCTGGGCAGTGGGCAGCCTTGGTTAAGGTATGCTTTCTTTTAGTTTTGAGTTGGTGCTTTGTTTAGCTTTTGGCTGTGGTTGTCTAGTTTAGTATTTTGTTAGTAGTCTTAGTGATTACTTGATTATTTTAAGCCTAACCTAAGGCTTGTCCTATGATATGTTGGCCCTTTTTATATGACCTCTTGTAAATTCTTTCATATTCTTATGAATACTTCCTTACCCAAAAAAAGGTGTTAGCAACACGTTAATTATATAAAACACTATATCATTTTACAAAATCTTACCATTAATATGGTGGAGTAATGCTACATATACACATTAATTATACAACCCTGCATGTTTGAACTACCTTAGTAGTTGCATCAATTTGTATGACCACCTTGATATCCATATCAGTTGACACCAAAATTGAAATTTCAATGTTTTACACATAGTATTATTGAAAAAATAATAATCATAATACAGTGTAATTACTGTGTTATAATCAGATTAAAAAAAAAAAAAAAAAAAGAGTTCAAATTTATCCCAAATTCCTCAACTTCGACTGCTCCAACAACAACTAAATTGACGATATTATCTCGAGAAAATCCTCAAAAAAATTAACCACTTTGACATTATCTTCAAAACCCCCATTATTGACTACTTCAAACTCACGCACTCAAAACTCTTCAATCTGCTTTAGCATTAAATCCATTCTCATCTTCACTAAAATGGCAACAAAAATTGACGGCATTGAAGAGGCAGAAATCTCAAAGATGGAAGAAGGTGTTGCAACAAACAAAGGCAATGGCGATCGTTGGTCATCAGCTTCAGTTGTGAGCATCTCACAAAAGGTTTGTCATTAAAAAAAAAATACTAATAAAAAAAAATTTGAATATGCATTAGATAATTTAGAATTAACTGTATTTGGATGTAAAATTTTCAGTTGATCGCAGAGGTGATAGGGACGTACTTCATTATATTTGCTGGGTGTGGGGCAGTTGTAGTGAATAAAATATATGGATCGGTCACATTCCCAGGGATTTGTGTGACATGGGGTTTAGTTGTCATGGTTATGATTTATACAGTCGGCCATATTTCTGGGGCTCACTTTAACCCCGCCGTCACCATTACTCTTGCTATTTTCCGTCGCTTCCCATGGTGGCAGGTCAGTTGAGTTGCGTAATGTTAAAATGAAAATGGTATTACTATTTTAACAACTCTTTCAATCTGTAGGTTCCGTTATACGTTGTAGCTGAGCTAATGGGATCTATCATCGCGAGTGGAACGTTATCTTTAATGTTTGATGTAACTCCGAAAGCTTATTTCGGAACTCTGCCTGTTGGATCCAACGGTCAATCTCTAGTTGCCGAAATCATCATCTCCTTCCTCTTGATGTTTGTTATTTCAGGCGTCGCCACTGATAGTAGAGCGGTTTGCATTCTCAATACACCACCTTTAATTAACATATAGTCTTCTTAATTAACTAAGAATTGTTGTGTTTTTACAGATTGGAGAATTAGGAGGGTTTGCTGTTGGAATGACCATAATGTTAAACGTCTTCGTTGCCGGGTATTTTTCCAATCAGTTTTTTTTTTGGAAATATATTCTAAACTCGTGTTGACCCTCTTTGTAGAGAGTAACCACTGTTTTTAGAAATAATATCATTTAATCATTAAATGTATCAACAATTTCATCAATTTACCATATGTTAATATAATATATTAATCTTTAGATGTTAGATTGATTAAATTTGGATAAATAGTGAAAACGTTTCCCCAATTTGTTTTACTCTTTGAAACATTTTTTTGTTATCCTGTTTCGATTAAAAAACATTTTTTTTATTACTGCGATCATTATTTTGAAAATCAATTTGAATCAAATAAGATTTTTTCAATTGAAAATGAAGAGTGAATAGTACTTGTTTTCTATTATCCTATTCTAACATTTTTCCAACTCTATTTAACTAAAAACAATTACATTTCACAATAAAAATTTATAAATTAAACAAAACATCCCCACACACCCAAGCCACTCCAAGCCGCTAGCAATCACCGCTGGTTGTCATCGGAACGACGCAAACGGCCAGATCTACGACCAAAGATCTGGCTGTTAACGATGACCATATTTTGATCGTTGTTGACGGCTAGATCCATGGTGGATTTAGTCAGAAAAAGCCAGATTAGCGCACGACCGGAAAGATTAATCTGGTCGTGTGCCATTCTGCTGACTGTTGGCTATCGTTCGACGATGGTGGCTAGTTGCCAACAGTTTTTCGGTAGGTAGGAGTGTTTTTGTTAATTCATAATTTTTTTTTTATGAGAGATGTTTAGCTAAATTAATAAATGTAGGGGATTAAAAAATAATATAAATATTTTCAGAAAATATTTTCAAAAAATATACCAAACAAATATTCTAATTTTTATCTAATTATGAGATAATTTTTAAATATTATACTAAACACATTCTCATAATCATATCTTATTTGATTTAATCATATCCTATCATATTCATATAATTTTTCATAGTAACATTTTTTCAAATAGCCTATCAAACAGGCCAGTTATGTTCAGGGATAGATGCGTCGGTTGTAGCTAGGTAGCCCTCTTAGAAAAAAAAAAAAAAAATCTAGCCTAGGCAAAGAAATATTTATGGCTACACCCTGGTCATTTCCTTCAAACTTAAATGGAATAACCTAACTGTTAGTGAAAAATAGAATCATCAAGTGTTCACTACTACCAAAAGATTCGAACACACAATGTTTACTATATATATATATATATAAACCTTTATAATTCCAGGTTTATTGTGGGAATATGCATAATTAATTAACATAAGAATTGATGTAATTACAGGCCCGTTTCTGGAGCTTCGATGAACCCAGCGAGGAGCTTAGGCCCAGCAATTGTTAAGCATGAATACAGAGGAATATGGGTGTATATAATAGGGCCGGTGATTGGGACTGTTGCAGGAGCATTTGCTTACAATTTGGTAAGATTTACAGAGAAGCCACTTAGTGAATTGACCAAAACTTCTTCATCTTTTCTCAAGACCAATTCAAAAGAATAATTCTTATTAATTAATGTTTTGTTAGAGTTGACGATATTTTAACTATTTCTATTTCTAGTTTATTATATTTATCCATAATTTATCTTTCATTCTCATTCTTCTTCCCACATTAATATCATAACACTATCTATTACCAAAATAGTAATTATAATTCATTAATAATAATCTAATAATTAATTTTTAAAATAAAAAAATATTTTCTCCAACCAATCACGTATTGATATTTTGACATTATAATTTTTCAATAAAATAATAATAATAATAATAATAACGCGGCTGGTCCTCTGCGTTAGGACTGACAGGGCGTGTTTGTCACATGCGTGTCTTGAAGCGATTTGCAAGTGGCAGTTAAAAGCGTCCACTTTAAATTACACTGTTCAAAAACGCATGAGGCAAAGCCAAAGCCAAAGCCGAACCCAAATATCATCTCTCTCTTCAATTGGACCCATAAAATAAAATATAAAATAGCCAACAAAACCAAATTTGACTACTCAGTACAGGCACTTCCCCTCACTGACTCTCGCACTCTCTCTCTCACACGGATCAGGTCATTCATTCATCGAAAATCAAACCCTAACTTTCAACAACAATCAAAGAAAAGAATGGGAGATCCTGTCGATAGTCCTATGACAGGAGTTGAATCGACTATCAAGGAGGAGCTCTCTATGGAGATTGACCCTCCCTTCCGAGAGAATGTCGCCACTGCTGAGGACTGGCGGAAGGCGCTCAACAAGGTCGTTCCTGCTGTCGTCGTCCTCCGAACCAACGCCTGTCGTGCCTTCGACACTGAGGCCGCTGGTGCCAGCTACGCCACTGGTTTTGTCGTTGACAAGCGCAGGGGAATCATCTTGACTAATCGTCACGTCGTCAAGCCGGGTCTTTTCTTTTTTAAACTAATTTTTTATTGACTAATTTCATCTCAATTTTGTTACATCGAGGAGACGATAACCTTAGTCTGTCAGCATTTACTTGAATATGACCGTTGCAATGTGTATTTAGTAATCTTTTCTTTTTCTTTCTTCTCGTAATGGAAGGATGTTTAAATGTTGTTTATCTTTTTTTTTTTCATATTGTTTCTTCCATATAAAATATGGTGTTGATTTTTTTTTTCTTGTAATCTTGAGAAATTGTTTTAGCAGAATAGGTTTTGCTTTCTAGAAAATGTAGGAGATGGATGGACTCTTGGATTGTAGGTCTGGTTTCTTGGCTATACTTATTTGTGCTTTCTATAGTTTTTCTGTTTAATGTCATTGTTTATTCAGAATCAAGATAATAGATTATTATACTATGAATTTGATTAGAAGCGTCTCCATAAATTTGATTTCTCATTTGTAAAAGTTGTTCATTTAGTTGAAGTTCGGGTTTTGGAGGGTTTAAACCTGGACTGTACATAGCAGAGGATTATTTTTCAAGTATGCTTTATGTATGGGTTTTACATGTTAAAGGAGCCAATCTAATGTCAAATTACATTTGCATGAGTTAAGTTTTCCTTTTGTGGCACTGATAAGTTCCGATACCTGCTTGTGCCGTCCCCAATTATTTGTGTACAAAGAAATGATATTGTCAAGTTTTGGAGATCACCTTATTATTATTATTATTATTATTATTATTATTATTTTGTACAACACTTAAACTAGATATCGGGCATAGTTGTTTGAATTTTTGTCACTATTTAACACGTATTTGTGATTTTCTGGACCTATAGGACCTGTAGTTGCTGAGGCCATGTTTGTAAACCGGGAAGAAGTCCCAGTGTATCCTGTGTACAGAGATCCGGTGAGTACCGTCGCCATCAAACTTAGCTAACCATGTTCTCTGACTTTTTAGTGATTAATAAGCTCTAATGTTAGTAGATTGAGTGATTTGAAAGCCACTACATTGTTTGGTGAGTAATATTATTTGATTCAGCATGGCATTGGCCATTCTCTTTCATTCTTATCCTAATCTTTATACCTGACCCGTTACACAGTTTATCAATATGTACACTATTTTGTTTTCCTCTCATCATGATAATAATTGTGATATATACATTTGAACGATTTTATCCTTGTGTATTAAATACCGTCTGTGTCAACAACAATAACATTTTGTGTACATCCTTTCAGGTTCATGATTTTGGCTTCTTTCGTTATGATCCTAGTGCAATACAGTTTCTGCAGTATGAGGAGATTCCTCTTGCCCCTGAAATTGCATGTGTTGGACTTGAAATCCGGGTTGTTGGGAATGACAGTGGCGAGAAGGTATTTACGTCACACATGCAATTCCTTAATATTTTAGGGTGCTTTATTACTTTTGTATCTCAAATATTAATGCAAATTTACACTTTATATTATTCAATGATTATAGGGCATTGTTTTCCTTTTTTTGCTATTTGAATATATTGCTTGAAAGCTTAAGTTGATAGATCCTCGTATAAGAGAAAAAAACTAATTAGAAGACAAAAATTATAGTTAAACCACCTGCTTTCTTTGTGGTTAAAGAAGCCTGTTTCTTAAAATTCATCTTTTTATTATATTTTTTTCGATTATCCACAATTCCTTTGGGGGCATAAGGTTTTAATTGGGACAGTTGTGGGGCTTTACAACTGTGGTAATCAGAATATTTTTGGGAGTTAAATCCTAATTCAAGTGTGATGATGAGAGACCCTTAGTTTCAGCACGTAAGAAATTCTCAATGCAAAGCCCAGATCTTTATCTATCTTCTTTTTCTGTATAAGATTTACTATTCACTTTCCCAAAAACTGCTCTCACAACTTTCTTGATTGTTATATTTTGGTTTCAAATTCTAGCCTAACAAGTATGATATCATAATTAATAATCTCATTCATGGTTTCTACTATAGCAAAATCTTTATCAATCAGCTGAAAAGATAACATGCATATTTCAGCCTTACATTGTCAATATGATTGTTGTAATCAATCAGTTTATTCTTGTGTTTGTGGTTTTATTTAGTTCCTCTTTAAGATTACAACTTGTGATGATGGTTTCTTTATTTTTTATTGATTTTTTGTCAACCTACCCGAAAGGGCAAAGAGTTTCGCTGTTGGTATTATGTGTACTTCTGTTTCCTGGGTGTCAAATTGTTGTTGTCCTACGTCCTAGTAATCATATGATTATATGATTTAATAGTAACCAGCTTAATTTATTATAGGAATATTTTGGTCAATTTCTCTTTTGTTTATTTGTCTCTAAATTTGCAGGTATCAATTTTGGCTGGAACTGTTGCTCGTTTAGATAGAGATGCTCCTCACTATAAAAAGTAAGCAGTAGCTTTTAGTAATGTTCTCTTTTGTCTTTCTTCAAGGAGAATGTTCATTTGAAAAAGTATATAAAATTTGTTCTAACACTGCTACAGTTCAGTGATGATTGTGGTTAATATATGGTTGTCATCTTATGTTGAAATCAGCCCACTGATGCTCTTTTCTTGAATAATTCTTTTGGTTCATTCCTAATATCATAGTCCCTTGTTTTTGAGGCTTCAAGGCATAGTTTTCATTACATTCTCACTAACCTCATTTGCCGTTTCTTTTGCCTTTTTAGCTCTGCTGAACTTTAATTATCACGCTAATTCATAATATGGAAGCCTGGTTCCTTTATTCAGTTAATATCTGTGATGCATTCTCGTATTGCACTTGATTTTCTTTTTATATCCTCTTTCTTCCCCTATTTTTTTTTGCAATCAGTATTTTATATCCAACTGACTGTTGGCTTCTCTGATTCTCATGTTGATCTTCCACAATACATAGTAGTTAACAGTGGCTGCTTTTTGGTGCAGGGATGGCTATAATGATTTCAACACATTCTACATGCAAGTAAGTATTTAAGCTAAGATCGGAGGAAATCTGACAATTATCACATACTTAGTCTTTTCTCGAGCAATTGTTGAGTTCTGTGGCTGTATATATGCTTTAAGAGTTACTTTTCTTTTGCCATTGTGGACATCTAGTCCATTGTTGTAACTCTTTTTATCATTGATGCACATATTTTTGTTTTCTATCCCAAAAAAAAAAAAAAAAAAAAAAAAATTCCTTCTTCTTATTTTGATTAAGTATTTTCTTTTCTAGAATTGATGCAGACTGTTTACTTCTTTTCGTTTATGGTTTCTACCTGGGGTGTGTTTAACATTTTTGTTCTAATCTGATGGAAAATTTATAGCGAGAATGGGACACAAAATTGAAGTGGGTGAATGAGATCTTATTTTTGAAAAGGTTATAAATGGAAGAAAGAAGAACCAGAAACCCAGTGGGCGTGAAAACATTGAATCTCAGAAATGCAGCACCTTTTGTGTTTTTTTATTGGATAAGAAATTAGACAATTATATTGGCATCTTAGTGCTGAAAATCTCAGACTGATGTGAATCTCTGTTTGATATACCTCTTATGATTTAGAAGATCAGAAGTGCAAAGGGATTTCGTTTGCCAAAAGGTTTAGACCATGATAGGATGAAAGATGAACAAGAAGAACTGATGGATTTGAAAACACTGCAAGCCTAAACTGCCCTACAAGATGGTTGTTACCAGGTGAAAGAAAAACTAAGATGGAAGAGCTCTGCCATTAGAGAATCATTTGAACTTATAAGATTTCGAAGATCAGTTGTGTAAAAGTTGATTTGAGGGCCAATTGAAAATGCAAATCTTGGCATCATGAAATTGTTGATTTCACAAATTTTATCACCAAAATTTAACACCACTATTTAAGCTGTCACTGTTGTACTATGTTGTTTCTATTATTTGGCTTGAGTTGTAACAATCTGTTTAGTTCTTTTAGCATAAATTTGGCATTGATATAGGATTGACTTTTTGTTTTGATTTTACAAAATTCAAGAAAGCCATAACATTTTATTGCTGCAACCAATTTGGGAAAAAGCTTTTCTGGATCCAAATTTTGCTTAAAGTTGCAGTATTTGTGCCTGTTGGTCCTATGTTAGTATGGTTTATTGCAGCCTATGTTTTTCTGTGATTGCAGGCAGCATCGGGGACTAAGGGTGGTTCAAGTGGTTCTCCAGTTATTGATTGGCAAGGTAGGGCAGTGGCCTTGAATGCAGGTAGCAAGTCGTCAAGTGCATCTGCCTTTTTTTTACCTTTAGAACGGGTGAGTTTCTTTTATTTATATGTCGACCCTTTGTGTCACAATACTGGTTATTGTATGAGATAGAGCATAACTTTTGCAGTGTTGCAAATAATTAAAATTAAGAGGTTACTGTTCTTGAGTTTGTGAAGAGTGGCTTATGTCATAACTGAAGTGATCTAAACAAACTTACTTAAGATCTGATATTGTTTCCTGCAAATTTCTAATTTTTTCGTGTTTAGTTAAAAAGTTTTTGAATAGGTTCAGGTAAAATTTTATACAGAACTGTGATATTTGGTCTAATGCATTGTTATTAACACTTTTTTTCAAACATTTAATTTAGAACAATATATTCGTTCAAAAAAAAATGTATCATAGAAGAGAATTTTATTATCAGTGCTTATGATGGTTCACTAGTTAGACTAGTCTACTTGAATTGTGAGTTTTGAAGAGCATTTATAAGGAATGCATTGATTTATGGCACTCCTGGATGGAGTATATAGAAATTGTGTAATATTGATTGTTGGTGGAGGTACGCTATGTAATAGACATGATTTTTTAATATGTTCCTCATAGTTTTAGTATTTTGTATTTAAGTTCCTCCTTTTTTAGAGGTATTATACCAAATTTCTTTTCTAATTCAATAAACTGGAATGCTTAACTGTTGCATTAGATCCTGTTACTGCCCTTCTGGCCATAGTGCATATCTCAGATGGTGAAAAGAAATTTTAGTTTCTGACTGGAATTGTTTCCATATCTTTATTAACTTTTGTGATTGTTTTATAGGTTTCTAGTACAATGTTTGTGTGCTCACCTTTTGCTTTGTTTGAATATAAAATTAGTTAAGACCTACACTAAAAGTTGATACTTAAACCATGTGGTTTTATACAAATGGATCAGGTCATGTCACTGTTCATTAGATTTACTCCTAGGAGTTCTACTATCCAAGTTTTCTATTTCTTCTGAAGGTTCGCTTTGCTCTTTGGGCCTTTCTGCCATATATTGTCATTGTACATGTGAACCCTTGAATTTTCGTTGAATACCTAGTTTTTTAAGTCAGTAGTTTCTCGCCACTGAAAACACATTATTATTCGATTTTCAGGTTGTAAGAGCACTAAGATTCCTCCAGAAGGGGAAAGATTCTTATATAAATAAATGGGAGGCAGTTTCTATTCCTCGTGGTACGCTACAGGTTTGTTAATGCTGTTGTGCTTGTAACGCCTTACTTTTACTGATGTTTCATTTTTTTTTTTTTTTTTTTGGGAAATGATGTTTCATTTATTATCATTGTGTTTTTGACCTTTTGTTTCAACTATGTTAGAAAGAAGGTTGAACACATGTTGGTCAGTGTCATGAAGAGTTTGTTGTGATGTCTTGATTCAGTAATTCTCAGATTTATATTTCCTAGTAGATTGCTAAAATTCTATCCCCACTCATATTCTGCTTGGCATTGGCTCTTGTATGATATCAATTTTTTTCTTGCAATGTAATTGTTTTGGCTTATTCTTTTTAGTGAATATAATCCCTGAGTTCATCCCTAAGCAAATGAAGCAGATGTGAAATATGATCAATTTATAGATGGACGAAAATTGGTGTTCTTGCTGTACTATTTATGCCCATATTTAAAATTGTTTTCTTTATTCATCTGAATTCGATAGCAATCTTGGTCAAGCATTTCTTGGGGTGTTTTGATATACTTTTGTGGACGAATTGGTACTCTCTTGTACTTATTTTAAGCTTGTTTAACTGAAACACATATAGATTTACTATGGAAAGCTTATTCATTGCTTTGCAAATCCTTCTTACACTTATATAAGTTTTATTCAGTTTCATCTTTGAAAAAAAAAAAAAAATTCTGGTATGCTTTTGGAACCTCCCCTTAGTAATGATGTCTGTGGCCTTATTGCAATACCATTTCATTATGTGTGATGGGATTGTTGTATTTATTTGTTTATTCTTGATTCAGAGTATGAATATTTCTTAACAAGTTGTTGCTTCTGCTTAATATATGCTATTGTCATTGGTGTACAGTGTGGAGAATTTATTATTTGTGACATGCGACAGTTATTTATGATGTAGGTGACATTTCTTCATAAAGGATTTGATGAGACCCGACGACTTGGTCTCCAAAGCGGAACGGAGCAGGTACTTGGGTTGTTACTTACATTCTCTTGTTTTGATAAATATCTTATGTAGAGTACGATTTCTGAATATTCTATCGTACATGTGTTTAGATGGTGCGACATGCATCTCCTCCCGGAGAAACTGGATTGCTTGTTGTTGACTCTGTGGTGAGCATACTTGAGAGTTCTGTATATATTTTCTTAAATAAAGTAGTCATGTTTGTTTCTTTCTAGTCCAATTATATACTTACCACAATCTCTTTTTTAATATCATGTTTGTAATAAGATTTTATACATATTTCAGGTGCCTGGTGGCCCAGCTCATTCACAATTGGAGCCGGGTGATGTCCTTGTTCGTGTGAATGGGGAAGTAAGTGGTGCCTTCAAATACTAACTCTAGTTATTTCTTGCACTGACCCATTTCTGGTGTGTGTTTAAGTTATATATATATATATATATTTTTTTTTTTTTTTTGCTTCGGTTGCTATATTCCTTGACAGGGTTAGTTAACAATAGATTGGTGCTCTTTTTTCTTGTTCTTCTGCCCCTCCCTCAGCGTGGGTGACTCTTTAAGTATTTTATCAAAATGCATATGGTCTTGTTTCTGAATGTGTGTATGGTTATCTTCCTTGTTGCAAAGGTTGGTTTGTCTGTTAGATCGTGAAGAGCTGTAATAGCAACTTATAATATATGTGGGCTTAGTTTGTAGTTTGCACGTGTACCTATTCTGCTTGTGATGATGCTGGGTTGTGGGATTTATGATGTGTTTCACTTTATTTTTTTGTATGTTTATTTAAAAAATGACCCTAGATATATGGAAGAAACTTCATTTCAAATATTCATTTCCCTGAAAAAGTTGAGTAATGGCAATATTCAATGTTTGATGACTTTTCTTGATCATCAAAATTCTACTGCAGGTGATTACTCAATTTCTGAAATTGGAGACTTTGCTTGATGACAGTGTTGGGAACACAATTGAATTGCAGATTGAAAGGGGTGGCACATCAATGACTGTAAACTTAGTGGTGAGGCTCATAATGGCTTGCAAGTTTGTTATTGTCAACGTTCAACACAATTGCTGAATTTAATATGTTCTCTTTTAAACTTCAGGTCCAGGATTTACACTCAATAACTCCTGACTACTTCTTAGAAGTAAGTGGTGCAGTGATACATCCTTTATCATATCAACAGGTAGGTTAAATTTTGCTGCTTTTGCTATGTAAGCATGTCAAGATATTTTCAAATTTATTTGGTGAATTTGTTTACATTTTAACCCTATCTCCAGAAGTTCACTCAAAATTAAGCATAAATTTTTATCAGAATTGGGTAAAACTTTTCTCTGTTTGGATTGTGCTAACATGGTTTAGACTATAATGTGGTTTACGTTTTATTTTCTGTGCTTGCTTATTAAGATACATTATTCAAATGGTTGCTTTTTACAGGCTAGAAATTTCCGATTTCCTTGTGGTCTTGTCTACGTTTCGGAACCTGGGTAAGTTTATCAATATGTACTTACTGAAGTTTTGTATTGTTAGCTTTATTTTATTTTTCAGCTATTGTTTTTTTTATATGTTGTTTTCTGCTGATTTAGTTATTTAATGTGAGAAGAAAGTCTATCATGATAAATTTGATTGTAGAGTGAATCAACTGCACATGATCACATATTTAATTACTTTAACATTTTACTAGTGGAGAAAGTTCTTATGAGATGTATTACTGGTGCTTTTGTTGTTAGCCTAAATGTCACACTACAGATTTTGTCCCTAAAAATCATTGGCACTTATTTAGAATAGCATGTTTGGTCAGCATAACCTTAATGGCTTACAATGTTCAAGGATCACTCCATGTTGAATGAGAAACACTTGTTTAACGTGAATCAATGGGTTTGGTGGAGTAACATCACCTAGTGTCTAATTAATATTTAATATCACTGATTACTTAATTTTCTGGGACTCAAGTGAGAAGATTGTATGTTGTACAACACAATTTTGTTTGACATGATGTATCTTTCTGATTTGCCAACTCTTTTCTTTTAAAATTGTTATTTCAATTTACAATGTTACCCTGTTTCTTCTTCTTGTTATTTTTTAAATATTTAATGTTCAACTATTGCAGATATATGCTATTTAGAGCAGGTGTTCTTCGCCATGCGATCATTAAGAAATTTGCTGGTCAAGAGATATTGCGGCTTGATGAACTAATCTCAGTTCTCTCTAAGCTGTCTAGGGGTGCTCGAGTGCCATTAGAATATGTAAGCTATACGGACCGCCATCGCAGGAAGGTATATGATTTTAACTATTGCCTCGTTGCCCTATTGGATATTTATTGCAAAAAAGTACTGCCGGTTGTGCTATCTAAATTTCAGTATATATGTTATATTTGATGTTTTTCACTTGGGTTTATGATAGTCAACACATTTCATTATGCTAATGGATGATGATATTGAATTGAGGGTTGGTGAGGGGCAACAAGTAAATTGATGAGTTCTGGCCCTTTCAATACCTCTATTTCAGGCCTAAATGTGTTTTATGATTGATTCACTCAATTATTGCTAGTTTGTACCTGAGAATTGGATTTAGTATGAGATAAGGTAAAGGTTATCAGAGTCACTGATCTATTATTCCTGGTTTGACAGTCTCCAAATTTCAGGCCTAGGCACTGGGTATAGTTGACTTAAAGTGGCTGTTAAATTCTGATATGATTATTCAAAATTTAATGAGTGCTTTCTAATTAATGACTTAACAGGTTGTGGGGTACTTATTGCCTCAGTGATTTTAATCCTCTGCAACTTCTAGAAGTTTGTTTTGAAGATATTTTCTTAAAAAATATTTTCCTATAAGAAGCAAGATTTTATTGATATTTAAAGAATGACTGGAAAAGAGTAAAGCAGTGGACCACCCTACAAAACGTTGCATCGCTCTATACGAAACACATAGTGACGCCAGAAATAGAATATCCTCACTGCAAAATAATCTGTAATCAGGTGATAGAAATCAAAATCATCTAACTGCTGGGTGTCTTCGGTATGTTTTTGTTATTTCTGGAGCAGAATTGTAACTGTAAAGTGTCTGAGAAATGTTGTAACATTTGAAGGGCTAAATGTGGGAGTTTTCTATCATTTAGAGCAGAAACATAGTGCATTTTATTATACCATTTATTAGATACTGTAGTTACTCTTTTTGATGTGTATTCCTATTGGTATTCAGCCATGCATTGCCACTTTTTGATTATCATTCATATAAGCCTGCTTACTGGTGTTCTCAAATATGAAAGCATTGTCAGCTAATTTTCCTTTTATGCTTGCGTCCTTCTATCTGGCTGCATATATTGTTTTCTATTCATTGTTCATTGTGTACTTGTGGGTGTGGTGCACACATGCACAGTCCTCACTCTTTAAGTTTTAAGTGTTAATTGATTTTTTGTTGTGTCTGCAGTCTGTTCTTGTAACAATTGATCGCCATGAGTGGTATGCTCCACCTCAGATATACACTCGTGATGACAGTTCTGGTCTGTGGACAGCAAGGCCTGCTATTCAGTCCGAGTCTCTGTTGCTGGCATCGGGTACCAATGGTGCAGGTCTAGGCTTAAACAATCAGACAATTCTGTCATGTGGTGAGCCTGTTCATATGGAACATAAGCATCAAGGTAATGACCAAGAGTTGACTGATGGTGTTACTAGTATGGAAACTGCCAGTGGAGATGCTTCTATAGAGTCACATTCTCGAGATGAATCTGATAGTGGGAGAAAGAAACGACGAGTGGAAGAGTACGCATCTGCTGATGGTGTAGTTGCTGACGGCTCTGTACATGAAAGTGGAGATGTTAAGTTGGAGGATCCAAGTACCATGGAAAATGCAGGTTCAAGAGACTATCAAGGTGCCACTGCAGTGACAACAAATGCTTCATTAGCAGAACGTGTGATAGAGCCCACTCTTGTAATGTTTGAGGTAATAATTGAAAGGTCCTTACATCATGATTACCTTAAATTAGCTGTCTAATTTTGTTGATTGCCTTCGGTTTTGGTCAGCGATCTTCTGATACTTGTATTATTTTCTTTATTGCTTTCTTGAGATAAATGTTTTTCATTACAAAAAGTAAGTGCTGCTATTTTGTATCAGGATTTACATTTGATACTGTATTAATAGGTTCGACCTTGGGCTTGGCAAGTGTTGCACCTCATTGAAAGAATTTTCTTTGGTTCAGTCCTTTTTTTTTTTTTTTTTTTCCCAATGAAATTATTATTTTAATTATAAAATATTTTCTGAGGAAGTGATGTATTCTTCTTGTAAGTTTTCATATTTTCCTTTGGTATCTGCTGGTGATGGGGATGATAGGTTCTTGTGAGGCTATTACTAATTAAATGTGGCCAAGCTTAAAGCTGTTAGAAATTTATTGCATATGGCTCAACGAATTAAATGCAGGACGATACAGAGAAACTTTCTCACTAGATTTTTCCATGAAGCAAAAGGAGCTGTAACATTATTATTTCTTGGTGAAAATTCTAGACCATGGGGACCTCTTAACGTAAAGGAGACAAACTAAAATAAGTTGTTTTTGTTTTTTTCCTGTTGAAAAGTGTTTGAGATGATTTGTGGGTTGTGTGGTCTGCTAAGGTCACTATTTGGTTCCTTTAATTATTCTGTTTGATTCTTTGCTTTTCTCTCTCTCTCTCTCTCTCTCTCTCTCTTTTCTCTATATAAAATTTTGTTTCTGAGAGCTTGCATGACAAATAATCTTCTGGAGTAGAATAAGATGATTGTTATACTTGCAGGTTCATGTACCACCGTCATGTATGATTGATGGTGTCCATTCTCAACATTTTTTTGGAACTGGTGTCATTATATACCATTCTCAAAACATGGGGTTGGTTGCAGTTGACAAGAACACAGTTGCAATTTCTGCGTCAGATGTGATGCTTTCATTTGCTGCTTTTCCAATTGAAATACCCGGAGAGGTAAACTTTTAAAACGTAATTAGTTGAAGGCTTTGTCTTATGCTATTGGTTAAGTTTGCCTACTTTGTGTTGCAGGTGGTTTTTCTCCATCCTGTTCACAATTTTGCTCTTGTTGCTTATGATCCTTCTGCCCTGGGGGCTGCTGGTGCTGCAGTGGTTCGTGCTGCTGAATTACTTCCAGGTAGTTGCCTTTTGCTTTCATTCCACACTGTTATCCTTCAGATTACAATGTTCTATGTGTTTTCTGTATTTTATTGATGCATCACCATCCGTATAATTGTTAGTTTTTACATTTGTACTTTCTTAAACAGAACCTGCATTGCGCCGTGGGGATTCAGTATGTCTTGTGGGGCTGAGTAGAAGTCTACAAGCAACGTCTAGGAAATCCATTGTGACCAACCCGTGTGCCGCTTTAAATATCAGCTCAGCTGATTGTCCACGATACAGAGCAATGAATATGGAAGTCATTGAGGTTGATACTGGTAAGGGAGTCAGAATTGTTTATAATGAATCTTAAAATTATGAAAACTGGTATGAGTTCAGTTGGTTTTTATTAAATGCTGTATTGCAGACTTTGGTAGTACATTTTCTGGTGTGTTGACTGATGAGCAAGGAAGGGTTCAAGCTATCTGGGGAAGCTTTTCAACTCAGGTTTCTACTGTTAAATATCTGCTTGCTATCTGCTACAGTGTGGCAATCTGTTTTGATGCTTACTTTCCAATTTCAGCTGAAATTTGGTTGCAGTTCGTCAGAGGATCATCAATTTGTCAGAGGTATTCCAGTAGATACAATCAGCCAAGTTCTTGACAAAATCATATCTGGAGCAAGCGGACCATCTCTTCTTATAAACGGTGTTAAAAGGCCAATGCCACTTGTTAGGATTTTAGAGGTTGAACTTTATCCTACTCTGCTTTCAAAGGCTCGGAGCTTTGGTCTTAGTGATGATTGGGTCCAAGTATGCTTTCTTCCTGATGCTTTGTTTCATTTATATTTTATTATTTTTTGCATGTGCAATATGAATGGTCCATACCTTAGAAATTCTCTTATATGATGTGATGTTCATTAATGGTAATATGTGTTTGTTATTTTTCTTGTCTGCTTACTGTGTACATGGGCTTTTTGATATTAGTTTCCTTGGAAATTTATCTTGATATGCAAAACGAGAGACATGTTTGCATTTTTACTAGTTTGGTTTTATATTTTGAGATGGATTCGAATTGAACCTTTTCTTTTACATGCTTCTTAAAATGATATATTTTATACATGCATTTTGAAATAAAAAATTCTGGCTATGTTAGTTCATTTTTGTTGTTCATTGTTGGTCAATGTTTCCTGTAGGCTCTTGTCAAGAAGGATCCAGTGAGACGACAAGTTTTACGTGTTAAAGGTTGTTTGGCTGGATCAAAAGCTGAGAATTTACTTGAACAAGGTGACATGGTGTTGGCAGTCAATAAACAGCCTGTTACTTGTTTCCATGACATAGAAAATGCTTGTCAAGCATTGGACAAATATGATGAAAATGATGGGAAGCTTGACCTGACCATTTTTCGGCAGGTAAGCAAACAGATGTGCTCTTTATAAATTTCAGATTTTTAATTCCCATCTTCATTGTCTTATTATTTTTTTGTTTTAAAGAGTACAAACTGGAGGGTTTTTTAATTTTTTCAAATTTTTGTTGAATTAGCTTTGATTTGTAGTGTAGGATGTGTAAGATCTGTAAATTCCTCATTATTACATACTTTGAAGTACATGATTTTCAGGGACGTGAAATTGAGATTAAGGTGGGAACAGATGTCAGGGATGGGAATGGCACAACACGTGTGATAAATTGGTGTGGTTGTATTGTTCAGGATCCTCATCCTGCAGTCCGTGCCCTGGGATTTCTTCCTGATGAAGGTCATGGTGTGTACGTAGCAAGGTAAGAATTTCGCATTTACTTGTAGACTTTACATACTTTCTTTGACATGGAAAGAACATCATGGTTAGAGTGTTGACAGCAACGTATTTGGATAATCGTCATATGGAGACATTAACTTAATAGCCCTGCTATAAATTTACTCAACTAGCAAACTTTATTACTCAACTATCTGGACCATTAGAGGCAATTGTTTTGAATTTTTTATGTAATTGCTAAATTCATATCTTGCTTCTTTGTGGGCTTCAGTCACAATTTTTTTTTTTTTTTTTTTTTTTTTAAAGTATTTTCACTTCTGCTGTGACCATTTCCTTGCTTTACTAACTGGAAAAAAATCTCTTACCAACATGATATTGATGATCTGTCCATGTTATCAGGTGGTGTCATGGTAGTCCAGTTCATCGATATGGTCTGTATGCTCTTCAATGGATTGTTGAAATTAACGGAAAGCCAACTCCTGATCTAGATGCTTTTGTCAATGTGACAAAGGTATTTTTACTTTATTACCAGTATTTACATTTTGATTTAATCCTTTATCTATCTGTTTATCTATCTACTTGCATTCATACACAATTATTTGTATGTGAAAATTTTCCATCTTTTTTGTTTATGACTCCCGAAAGGCTTAAAGTTTTCCCTTAAGAAAAAGCTACTGACATGTTAAAAGTTAAAAGCTCTTTCTTATGCATTAGTTGAGGCGTTTTATCCTGTTGATTTGGCTAGAATCCCCTTGTTTTTTATGTAACACTGCTTTATTGCATAAGTTTTTTGCTTGATATGTATTTGTTGGAATTAGTGACTTACAAATGTTCTTCAGAGGTTTTGAGATGGATGGAGTAAACTGATTTTCTTGATACTGATTTAGGAAATAGAGCATGGAGAATTTGTCCGTGTAAGGACAGTTCACCTGAATGGGAAGCCTCGAGTTTTAACGTTAAAGCAGGATTTGCACTACTGGCCTACTTGGGAGCTGATATTTGATCCTGATACTGCAATTTGGCGCCGAAAGACCATCAAGGCAATAGACTGCAGTAGTGTATAAAGGAAAGTACTAGACTTCACTGCACCCTTTTTCATCGAGGAGCAAGTTGGAATTTGAACATAGACTGACTTGGAATTCTTGGTTCCACTGAAGCAGCAAGCTCGCGCTCTCTGTTAGATATATAGAAGAGCTTTGAGAATTGAGTCGAAGGAGGTGGCTACAGTGCATTTGCTATATAGTTAGACACTTATTGTGCCCAAATATTAAAATTATAAACTCTTTGAGATATAAACCAATTTATACATGATATTTATTAGGGAAAAAAAAAAAAGATAAATAAAAGATGTTTTGAGTTTGCCCTTGTGATGAAAGTTTTAGTTGATATTACAAAATGCTCTGTAAAACCAGTATCTGTTTTTATAGACGCCCTTGCCTTCTGATTGAATGATTGACAGGAACTGAGTTGTTGCTTATCCCAATTCCCAAGCAGGTAGTTGGGACGTCTAATTTCATGTTAGACATTAGGAGATAAAAAGTTTCAAAGTTGAGTGGAGGTCCTTTATTCGCAGCATGTGATTTCTTATGTAAAAAGTCTTTACAGCACTTATATATTATCACAATTCGTATCTTATATGGAGGAATATTCCAATTCAGTGGTCACAAAAACAAAGTTGTGTTTTATTTACAAAGCAAAACTATATGTTTATAAACCTATCCGACGACATTAATATTTCCATCTCAACTTTTAAATTTACCATTGAAGGGCATTATTGTAGACTCAGTATATTATTGTTATATATATGAACGCTTTTGCATTTGTCAGCTTGTGTCACAAATTATTTTGGTGAATGGTAGGTTTAGAACTTTGCATCTCCATCGAATCTTTTGGACCACCAAGCCTTGACACCAAGTGACAATGACTATGAGGTGGCTATAATCATAGACGATGCCAAACAAGAAAATAAATATACATCGCATCATTGCCTTTTACTCTTAAAGTTTATAATTTATTTTTCTAAAGTGTAATTTGCTTTATAACAATCCAATATAAGAAATTGGGTGCCACAAGTTATGCGATAAGCACTTTTATCAATATATTTTCGCTTCCCATATAATTGATTTCTTATATTTTACAAAAAAAAAAAAAAAACCAATATCACATTGTAATTTCCAAATTAGATATCAATTAATTCTCAAATTCTTGAAGAAGCACATGTCAGTAACATGAAATTCTAGTGAGAATCTCTAGTATGTCACCAACTCTTCAGTAGATACATGGAATGGAACATATAGTGAAAAAACATAAAATCTGTACGGCATTGTTCTCCTACTAGCCCTTCCCAACTTAGCCATCACCATTGCCAATCAACTTGGCCTCCTAGACATTTTTCATAATATATAAACCCACGAAAATGATGCATGGAACCATAAGGAGCGATCGCTGAAGTGACATTGCCATGGAAAATTCGGGCGGAGGAGGGTACATGTAATACCATGGAAAGTAAGGCAATATTGGATTAGGAGGTGGTGGCGCAGCCCAAATGACGTTCCCAGGAGGCGGTGGGGGTAGTGGCAACCATGGTGGCTGTGGTATCACTGGTGGCTGTAGTTGTGGCGGCGGTGGTGCAAGTGGTGGCGAAGGTGGAGGAGGGCAGTTTGTGTTGGGTGTTGGTGGTGGTGGTGGTTGACAAGGGTAAGTACAAGCTTGAGTGGGGAGTGTAGGGTCAAGATTAATCAAAAAGACGAAGAAAAGAAGGGTTATGGAGAAAGCATTTGCATGGATGAATATAAGGGCCATGGGGCTTTACAGTGAAGGAGAAGAGGTTATGTTGGGTGTGGTATACATGTGTGGTGACTTACTATATATTGAAAGGTTTAAAGCTATGCGAGTGCAATCAATAATTCAATTCAATTATTTTTTTGAAAATTTAAGAAGAAACCTCCGCCTAAACAATTTAATACACCATTAAACTCTGGTTCAAGGAAAAGAAGAATTCTCTCTCTTTCTATATGAGTTATTACCAAATTAATGGTTAGAAATCGTTAAATCTCTTGAAAATTAAATGAGGTAATTCAGAAAGATCCAAATCATAATATATATATATATATATATAAAATCAATTACTTTTGCTTTAATGATTTGGCCCACTGAGTAGTGGGAATCATCTAATAAAAGAGCTTCAAATTAGTTGTAAACGTTGCCACTTTGACTATCTGAGTTGTGATTTATGAGTTAGGTTAATTAGCGTGGCCTAGGCCTAAAGGCTAAACATATAGGCTTAATTTATTTAAAATTGTAGTTAATGAATCATCTAAATTAAACTCTACACTTACCAATTTATAATATTCAGTCTTATCTTATTTTTTCCTCGTATTTTGTCAGAAACAAAATGATGTACAATTTCAAACAGGGGATTTAGCTATATTACCCCCTCAGTCTTGTTACCGGGGGAGTAATAACAGTTGATAATGGTCCCTTGGACGACGATGAGGGTATGTTACTGGGAGTGGGGGTAACAAGATCCTTGAAATAGGAAATGCTCAACAGCTGAGAAACGGTCCAGTGGGTGAACGAAACAGACTGATATGTCTTAATGTTTGTTGTTAAGCCAAATCCTTTTCTATATAATAAAGTTAGTGGGTCCTTTTCTATATAATGTTTGTTGTTAACACTATTCACATGCTTCTATAGTTATTTATATATACAGTATAATTCTTAAAATATGTAATATCAACCCAATTTGAATCGGTATATAAGATAACAGGAGTAATCTTCGTTTATTTTGTAAGATTCCGATGTTTGGTTTGCAAGTAATAAAATATTACGGTAATCTTTTATTGTAAATAATATTTATTATTGATAATGTGGGGGTAATTTTATTATCTTGTTAGGGAGTGTTATTAAAATATTACCAGGATAATCTGATTTTTCTACATATTTTGCCCTTAATTAATAACAATTTTGGACATAATTGCCCTCAAATATCTACCAAATAACAATTAACCCAGCCTTCCTACATTTAAGAAATTAGCTAAAACACCGAAACACAAAAAAGTTTAAAAGTTAGCAAAATACCCCCGGTCACTCAAGACCATTGCCGGTTGTCGGCGTCAGTCGTCGTAATGGTACACGGTCGACGAGATCTGGCCAGTCGTGCCTCGAAAACTGCCAAATCTAACATTTCTATGGTTGTTTCACTGTCAAAGATGTGGCTGTGAAAATGCCAGATCTTTGGCTATGAAATGGCCATAGATCTGGCCATTTTCCGGCCATGGATTTGTGATCCATGGCCATTTTCAGCTTTGCTAGTGCACGACCGGCCATATACAGTCAATCGTGAGCCATTTCATCGACTGCCGACAATGGCCAATAGTGGTGGCTGATTGTCGGTAGTGGCTTGGGTGGATGGGGATAATTTTGCTATAAATTTAAGTTTTATATGGCTAGGATGTTTTAACAAAATTTCAAATGTGCGAGGATTAAAAGAAATGATTCAAAAAATAATAATAAAAAAATTTATTATATTAATATTTAAAAATAAGGTCTATTTAGTAATCTATATAACGTATTCACTTATTTATCCTCCCAACTAAATATATTATTCATCAATTTATTTGAATTAATTACACATTTTTATAAACATTTTCAATAATTTTAAAAGTGATTTTTCTATATGTTAATATAATACACACCTTGTGACAAGCAAAGAAAGTAAAATTTAACTTTGTGATGGTGTGATCCGCATTTAAAACAGTTTGTAGTCAGCAGTCACTGACAGGTTGAAACTATAAATGCTGACTGACCTCAATCTTTCTATGTAGACAGGTTGAAACTATAAATGCTGACTGACCTCAATCTTTCTATGTATAGTTGAATGATGTTGCATTCATCTGGAAGTTCCTGCACAACACAGAGACAGAATTGAAGCTGTGAAAGCTGATGAGGTAGGAATTTCGATTAAATAAATGATGACCCACCTCAATCTTTCTATGTATAGTTTCATTACTGATGGCTATTTGGCTTTCATAAATCATACTCACATTCATGCATATTTTGTGGTTTGGTCGAGACTTACGTTTTGATTTTGAAAATTTTATTTAATTAAATCAAGTTTCCATGGAAATTAAGTAATTTGAATTTATATTTGGATTATTATCAGGATTTTGCCAACAATAACAGTTAAGAGTCAATGAACTTTAAAGAAAAAAAAAAAAAAAAAGAATTAATTATCATTTGAAACTAGTTTTTGCTTCGGATATCGAAACTACAGATACCTACTCTAAGCATTTTCAATTAGTTAGATATACCTAATTTCAGATAAAGATTTAGAAGTTAATTAACACTTACAAATTTTATTTCCCTGGAGAATTTTACAGGGAAAGGCCATAAATTATTCCTCTTTNGTCACACTAATATTAAATGAGATTGGTCAAGTTGATAAGAGTAAACGACACGTTCCCACCCAAGATTTGACAAAATCCTAAGTTAGTACCACTAGTTTTATTTATTTCAGATTCTCACCCTTAAAGTGACGAAAAAACATTTGATATAACGGTAAAGGGGTAAATTGGTCATTTTACATGGGCGGCGCACGTTAGCAGACCACTGCCTCTAACAGTCCTCCAACGCACATTAGCAGCTGTCGTTCCCGACGTTTTTCGCTCTTTTTTGGCGATTTTTCCACCCAAAATCACCCTTGTCACCACCATTTAAACCCTCATCCTCCCCTCTACAAAACCATACCATTCACAACCCCTCATCATTCGCCGATCTTCGGCCACGGCAATGAAAAACGGTCGATGAACACGAACTCTTGGCCGGTGAATGACCACGAAATGGTTGCTGGGGACATAGAGGTTTTATAGATTTGGGGACGGTGGTTGCATTGGTGGTGTCCAATTGGATTTTCACCGCCAGAATCCGGTGAAGAACACCGAAACCTTAAGCCTAACGGTACCGACGATTTGAGGGGCAAATGAGTCTGGAACCAGAGGGGTTTTGGACTACGGACTATGGGGAAGGTGATGGAGGTGACCAGGGGGTTCGACGTTGTCGGAAACAACCCGATCCGGGCTGTTTCCGACGAGGGTGTATAGTGACCGAGGGTGTTTTTGATATAATTTGAAAATAAAATGGTAAGTTTTGTAATTCTACTAATTTAGGGGTTAAAACATAATTTATTAATTTAGGGTTAAGGGCATTATGATAATTACACCCTCTAAACCCTAAAAATTCATAACACTGTTACTTTAAAGGTGGAAATATGGAATAAATGGAACCAGTGGTACTAACTTGGGATTTCGTCAAACCTTGGGTGGGAATATGTCGTTTACTCAGTTGAAATTAATGTTATCATCGATGGTGGACCAGCTAGAAGAATTGTGCAAGTTTATGGTATCCACTATCAGCTAGCACATTTTACAAGCCAACAAGATGAATATTTGCTTTCAGAAAGCTACATTCCAATATTTCATATTAAGGGATATTACATCATATCTCGGTATCCATATTCATCCGATTGATTCTCATGAGTTACACAATATAATATGCCATCAATAAAGCTTTCCTGAATGATTATCAAAGACGTGAACTAATTTGTAGTACAGCATGTAACGAATAAATTATGGCTGTTTAAAAGAAAAAAGGGAAAGAAGAAAAAGATTAAAGCCAACTCACACTACACCATGGTAAAAATTGAGGTCGATATTGCTTAAAAACAAAAGAAAAATTTAAAGCCAATTCCCATCATTTGAGCAGTTATTTAATTAATTAAGTTCATTAATAATATATTTGGCAATGATTAGCTTCCTCTCTGTTGTTTCAATAAGTGAGGCATGGTTCAAAGCTCTTATATTAATATTAATTTTGACTGAGTTAATTGGAGAAACGAATATTATACGTGAATTTATAAATTATAATCAATAAATAATATAGGTTTAAATGAAAGAAAAAGAAAGATATTAAATAATAATAAAGTTAACAAAACAAATAAAGAAATTGGATCAAAGTTGGAGAATAAAAGCATAATAGATGACCATTTATTATATGGTGGCATTGTTTAATTAAGAAAAGCTGTAACTTATCCCGAAGATAAGAAGATTAACTTTGTGTTTCCCAACAAGAAAATGCTTTGCATACTTTACAAAAGTGCAACCCTGGAACTATATCTTCTTGTGATTGTCTGTCAATTTATTATCAGAACTCTTGCATTTCATTTGCTCTTTATATCTGAGTATAATTTTATTCTCTTCTGTTTCCATTTTAGCTGATAAATATTGAAAAGTGCTTTACGATACAATTGAGAAGCAAGCTTCTTTTTCCTTTTAAACAAACTTGGCATCATCATTCATGTAAAATGTAGAATTAATCTCTTGTATTTGTCAAGCTAATATTGTAACTGAAGTTTTGTAATGGTTAAACGTGTGGAGTAATTATGGAAGAATATTTGGGCAGCAGATGATCTTGAACAACGAAGACTTGGTAAAATTGAAGGGAATCGTATACCCTGGCAAAAAGATGATCACACAAAAAGATCAACAACCTTTTTTAATTTCTTCTTTTCTTGGAAGAATATGGTCCATTCTTTCAGCTGAAGGAATACCCAACCGCAGGCCAATTTCAATTACATGGGGTCTTTGCTTCTTTGAATGCAAAATTGCTATATATCATCCACAAATAAACGATCAAATTCCACCATTTGGGAAATCATCAAAGGTTATCAACCTTTACGGTTTAGGGTTTATGATTGAAGGAAGAATGAAAGAAGAAGGACAAAAAGTTAGGAAATTAATAATAGTAATGGAAAAGCACATTGATGAACGATAGAGAAGCATCACCATTCCACACTGTCCCACTCTCCCACCTCACTCCCTTCATTAATCTTCCGTTCAAGCTCATTATTTATATTGGAATTTATGTTACAATAGTCAGAATTTATGTTAAGATCATTACTTTTTTTTGGTTCTTCTTTATATTTTGATTTTTATGAACATCCATATTGTGCATTGAAATTATTTACACCCAGCTAGAAAGTATGCAACCAACCTGGGTTCGGTTGGGTTGGGTTCAAATTGAGGAATGTATTGGCTAAATAGTTAAGCTTGGCAGGCCAACGCTTTCCAATTTCACTCGTTTCAGTTTATCACAGAGTAATACTACACATACATCATTTTTATACAACATTTCACATACAATATTATGATAAGATATGATTGGCTAATTTAAAGTTAAATTAAACTTTCACCCAATCATATCTGTCAAATATATTGTATGAGAAATATTGTTAAAAATGATGTTTGTGTAGTATTATTCTCATCACATAAAGTAAAGTTAAAGCATCTTTAAAAAAAATTTATATAAACTAAATTCTTTATTATAAAGAGTTTATTTATAAAATCAAAATCTAATAGACTCTTTATTTTTTAAATACAGATTAAAAAATATTTGACATACCACATTTAAAAAGTCAAATTTCACTCTCTATCATAATTTTAATAATAAATTATAAATTTCTATGTATTTTATTTATGATTTCCCCTCCTATTAAATTTTCTTTTCAAAAAAGTATTTTTTCTTCTAAATTTAAAAAGTTTATTAGATTTGAATACATATTTTATTTTTTATATTTAAAAATTAATAAAGATGGTGCTATATAAAATAAATATCTACATTGATATGCTCTAAAACACCAATTTATCAAATCGCCGACAGAAAAACAATCCAGAACAAAATTTGAAATTCACATGTTCTCATCGGTTGATATAGGCCGCACAGAATTTCTCAGTTGCTTCCACGTGTTAAAAACACTTTATAACTACAATTTTATATTTTTTCCCCATATCCAAAATACGTGTACACGGCTCTGACAGCACATTGACACGTGTACAAATTACATGTACTTATACTGACACGTAGCATCTACACCTCACAGCCAAGAATTATTAATTGCTTCAGTATCTCTATAAAACTCAATTCACCGGCCAAACTTTACCATCAACTTATCAACTTCGTCATCTTCACCTCCAAGCTCCAATCATAGCATTTCTGTCTTTTTAATCCATTTTTTTTTTTTTTTTTTTTTTTTTGGTTGGTTCTACTTCTGAAGTTGTTGCAAGAACGTTACGATTAACGTTATGGCTGGTGGAATTGGAGTTCCACTTTGTGTTCAGTGTGGCACACTAGCAACCCTGCCGGTGCAAGGTGGTTGGCCGACGCTAGGGTTCCTGGCATTCGCAGTGGCGGCAATCTTTGAATGGCCGTGGGGGGCTTTAGTTTATTGCTTCAAGCACGCGAAGTCGTCGTATTATGGCTCATCCTGTCACCGTTGTTACCCTAAAGTACCAATAAGATTCCTATTTGATGTTCTACCGTGCTATAAAATAATGTAACTTTAATTTACTTCTTGCTTTGCTTAAGTTCATGTACGAAAATAATAATTAGTATGAAATGATAATTAATTTAAAAAAAAAAAAATAGACCTTACTTATATTCCCTGTCTTTGAGAAGAGGGTATTTTCTAATATATTACATGTGATTAGGAACCCGACCCGGCCGGTTAAACCGATTCAACCATGACCCGCCTGTCACCTTCACCGGGTCGGGTTAAAATTTTCATATTCATTTAAAACTCTAAAAATTAAGACATCAATCTGTGACAATTAAATGTTTGAATGTTAGGGCTTTTGAAGAGAAATTGCTGGTGAGTGGAATGATGGCAAAACATCGATTTCCAATGAGTGAATCGTACAGAAATCGCGATGGGGGAGGCAAACAGGGGAGGGGTGAGATAGGTTTTGGTCAGGAGTTGAGGGATGTTTTTGTGGTGATGGAGAGTGTTTCATCGTTGGAAACATGCACTATTTGCCGATGTCGACGGTTATGCGAACTTACAATAATTTTTAGAGGTGTTTTGTTAGATTTCAAACATTTGGACACCGTTTGACCCATCAGTCAAACCGGTTAAACCGCTCAACCCGTGACTGCACGGTTTGTGTTTCTAATCACTTAATGTAATGAAAAAAAAAATAGTGGTAAATGGTAATTAATAGTTATAATATGGACAAAATCAATTGCTCAAATTTAAGCTTGTAATTCAAAGCTAACACTGATATGATTCACATAATTCTCATAAATACGTGCAACTAAGGAAGGCAGTCTTGCCTTGGACCCAGTTCATCATCTGTAGCAATAATCAAGTTTCTGAATTAAAAATATGGAAACATCTGCAGCTTGGATAGAAATTTTATTATTTCAAGATGTATTTGTATTCATATATGCACCATGTACAATATTAATTTAAATACAGTGTGAGTAAACAATACTTGAGTGGTGTTAGGTACTTTGTGACCTTTGCTTAGAAGCCTCTCCAGCTCTTTCTTCGTATTCAAAACAAGCAAAGGAAAATTCCATCTTCATCAACACTTTAAGGCAGTAAATACTATTGGCTTTTAAACCTTTCAAAGACACGCATCCAAGTCACTCCCTTAGTCGTTACTCTGAAATCAATCTATTCTTTACATAACCATCTATAATACGTCCAGAATTCGCAAGTTATAATCACTTCTTAGTTTTACGTAGGACCACTTATAGACATGGTCAATTGATCCTATTTTTTCTCGTTACTTTATTCATATCTTATTAAAAATACCATTCAGAAGCGTAAATACTGCAAATTATCTATTGATCCACTTGACCAGTCTATAGACCAAGATATAATTTACATTTTAAATATTATCAGCTAAAAAAGAATATGAACTAAGAAAAAAAATGAACTAGGTGTGCTATAATTGATATATTGAATATAATTTGTGAAAGTCTAAATTGTTGAAAAGAGTCGTTAGAAAAAAGAATTTATGTACCAATAATTCAATAATGAAAACAGCAGCAAGAGATAAATGAATCTGAAATTAAGAAGAGAAATATATATGAACTTATCAAATGAATATGAGAGAAAAGGCAAGAACGCTCTCCAAGCTTCATCGATCTGCAACCATTCTGAACAATTTATTCTCGCTATCAAAATATGAATCCATTAAAATTAAAATGCTCACAAACAGAAGAAACAGTAAGGAGAAATAGAGAACTAGCTGTTTGTTGTGTCTCCAGATCGCTCTTCGTGGTCCTACTTATATAGGAAGAGATTTAATTTAGAAATTTGGCATTCATGTTGATGGGATTATAGACAATGACCGGTCCAGCTATTTATTATGTCACTAATTCTTAAATTAAAAGTCTACATCTTGTGTGACCATTCTGTTTAACAGTATTTATTATAGTAAACAATACTTAAAGTTTATAGCATAAGGTATAAAATTAATGACGGAATCTGCTAATTATGTAAAGATGTAGCATATATTGTATTCTTATGTGACAACTGTTACACTAAAGTGTAGCTATATTATGCATGGTGCGAATAAAATATTAATCCCCCACATGATATTGAATCAATTCTGTAACTTTAGGCATAGAAAACTATATTTGGGTGACTGAATGATTTGATAAAGATTCTTAGTTGTATTACTCAAGACGTCCTAAGTTTGAGTCTTTCATCAGTTGTTAATAGGGATCATCATTGGAACTCTTATCTGGTCAATAGTTTTAGGATTATAAGGAATTAGTTGAAGTACGCGTAAACTAACTTGAATACTCCCGATTATTTAAAAAAAAAACTTTAGGCATAGATGATAGAACTATCTAGAAATTATTTTTAAAACATTTGCGGAAATTAGAAAAGTTTATTACTCAGTAATACGTAGTTAAATTTTTTAACGATTAGTAATACGTAGTAATAATGTTCATATATATCATGCTGCTGAGATTGTTTTAAAAAGTTTCTTTCAACGTTTTGCAGCATAATTATATACATGTGCTTCTTTCATGAAGACAGAATTCATAAGCTTAGTTATTAATTAATCGGGACATTTGAACACTACCAAGAACTCAATTAATTTTGAGTTTATTCCAGTCGTGAATATAATTAATGTTATCATCTTTGTTGACAATGAGTTGAAATTGTCATTATTCTAACTTCAAAGAACTAAACATCATCATCAGCGGCAATGGGCATTAAGATAAAACGAACATGATTTGAGTGAAGAGAAACAACAACATATATAAACGAGATTTTAAGGAGACTAAATGACTAATAACATCATCACCTAATAAAAAAATGCTTCCCCCTGTTACAATCACCAAAGTAAGAGTCCCAACACTCCGTATCCAGCCAAAACCAACAATATTTTAGCCACATTACATTCAGCCCTCGAGTAAAACCCCCAGTTATATGCATCCGTCTGATAAATTTGCCCAGGCATACCTGTCACATAGATGAACCTAGGTGGTGGTGGCGCCAGTGGAGGACAGTATGTAGTTTTCGGTGGAGAGGGCGGCGACGGGGGCGGTGGTGGTGGTGGTGGTGGTGGAGGTGGAGGTGGAGGAAGCTGGTCACATGGGTTGACACAAGGACATGTTCCACACTTTATACTGCTATCTGGTTCCGGAGACACCAATTCTTGGCTACTAACCGGAAATACAAGTGAAATCAAACAAATAAGCAAGATCAAACTGAGTTGTCGTTGACGACTCCTTTCACTTCTCGGCAATACCATATTTTTTTTTTCTTTTGGGGGACAGAGAAAGAGAGAGAGGGTGAGAGGGGGTTTATATATATATGAAGATATAAAGGATTAGAAGTTAAAACTAAAAGGTGTACGTTTATAAGAAATGACGAGAGAGACGGAGAGAAAGGGTAAAAAAAAAAAAAAATATGCGTTGCTTTGTCATTTGGCTTACGTTGGGTGCATGGGGAGTGACAGCACAGTATTGTAGAAAGCAAGAGATTGATTATCTGGTTGCGGTGTTAGGTAATTTTTGTTTATTTATTATTATTTTTTTTTCTAAGAGAAAAGTGCACAGTTGTAAGGTGAGAGAGACATGAAATAAGAATTAAAGACTCGTTCAATGGTTTTGCGAAAGCGAATTGCATGTGGAGGTTTAAATGCAGGGACCGATTTCATTTGGGGTAGGCATGCAAGCACGAATATTATTTGGTAGAGCTACTGGTTTTTCATTTAGTTCTTTGTTTTCATTTATTTATTTATTTATGCGCCCTCTATGCTGATTAATTTACATGAATGGTTGATATTAACCTGGAATAAAATTGTTAAAAAGATAGGGAATTGTTTACCTAATGTTAGAAGAATTGGTGCAAGTTTATGGTATCCACTATCAGCTAGCACATTTTACAAGCCAACAAGATAGAATATTTGCTTTCAGAAAGCTACATTCCAATATTTCCATATATAAGGGATATTACATCATATCTCGGTATCCATATTCATCCGATTGATTCTCATGAGTTACACAATATAATATGCCATCAATAAAGCTTTTCCTGAATGAATAATCAAAGGACGGTGAACTTAATTTGTAGTACAGCATGTAAATGAATAAACTTATGGCTGTTTAAAAGAAAAAATGGAAAGAAGAAAAAGATTAAAGCCAACTCACACTACACCATGGATAAAAATTGAGGTCGATATTGCATATAAAACAAAAAGAAAAATTTAAAGCCAATTCCCATAATTTGAGCAGTTATTTAATTAATTAAGTTCATTAATAATATATTTTGGCAATGATTAGCTTTCCTCTCTGTTGTTTCAACAAGTTAAGGCATGGTCCAAAGCTCTTAAATTAATATTAATTTTGACTGAATTAATTGGAGAAACGAATATTATACGTGAATTTATAAATATATAATCAATAAATTAATATAGGTTAAATAGAAAAAGAAAAAGAAAGATATTAAATAATAATAAAGTTAACAAAAACAAATAAAAGAAATTGGATCAAAGTTGGAGAATAAAAGCATAATAGATGACCATTTTATTATATGGTGGCATTGTTTAATTAAGAAAAGCTGTAACTTATCCCGGAAGATAAGAAGATTAACTTTGTGTTTCCCAACAAGAAAATGCTTTGCATACTTTACAAAAAGTGCAACCCTGGAACTATATCTTCTTGTGATTTGTCTGTCAATTATATATCAGAACTCTTGCATTTCATTTGCTGCTTTATATCTGAGTATAATTTTATTCTCTTCTGTTTCCATTTTATGCTGATAAATATTGAAAAGTGCTTTACGATACAATTGAGAAGCAAGCTTCATTTTCCTTTTAAACAAAACTTGGCATCATCATTCATATGTAAAATGTAGAATTAATCTCTTGTATTTGTCAAGCTAATATTGTAACTGAAGTTTTGTAATGGTTAAACGTGAATGGAGTAATTATGGGAAGAATATTTGGGCAGCAGATGATCTTGAACAACGAAAACACTTTGGTAAAATTGAAGGGAATCGTATACCCTGGCAAAAAGATGATCACACAAAAAGATCAAACAACCTTTTTTAATTTCTTCTTTTCTTGGAAGAATATGGTCCTCTCTTTCAGCTGAAGGAATACCCAACCGCACGCCAATTTTATTTCCATGGGGTCTTTGCTTCTTTGAATGCAAAATTGCTATATATCATCCACAAATAAAATGATCAAATTCCACCATTTGGGAAATCATTCAAAGGTTATCAACCTTTACGGTTTAGGGTTTATGATTGAAGGAAGAAATGAAAGAAAGAGAGGACAAAAAGTTAGGAAATTAATAATAGTAATGGAAAGCACATTGATGAACGATAGAGAAGCATCACCATTCCACACTGTCCCACTCTCCCACCTCACTTCCTTCATTAATCTTCCGTTCAAGCTCATTATTTATATTGGAATTTATGTTACAATAGTCAGAATTTATGTTAAGATCATTATTATTATTATTTTTTTTTTCTTTATATTTTGATTTTTATGAACATCCATTATTGTGCATTGAAATTATTTACAACCAAGCTAGAAAGTATGCAACCAACCTGGGTTCGGTTGGGTTGGGTTCAAATTGAGGAATGTAATTGGGCTAAATAGTTAAGCTTGGCAGGCCAACGTCTTCCAATTTCACTCTGTTTCAGTTTATCACATGAGTAATACTACACATACATCATTTTTATACAACATTTCACATACAATATTATGTGATAAGATATGATTGGCTAATTTAAAGTTAAAATTAAACTTTCACCCAATCATATCTTGTCAAATAATATTGTATGAGAAATATTGTATAAAAATGATGTTTGTGTAGTATTATTCTCATCACATAAAGTAAAGTTAAAGCATCTTTAAAAAAAATTTATATAAACTAAATTCTTTATTATAAAGAGTTTATTTATAAAATCAAAAATCTAATAGACTCTTTATTTTTTAAATACAGATTAAAAAATGAATTTGACATACCACATTTAAAAAGTCAAATTTCACTCTCTATCATAATTTTAATAATAAATTATAAATTTCTATGTATTTTATTTATGATTTCCCTCTCCTATTAAATTTCTTTTTCAAAAAAGTATTTTTTCTTCTAAAATTTAAAAAGTTTATTAGATTTGAATACATATTTTATTTTTTATATTTAAAAATTAATAAAGAATGGTGCTATATAAAATAAATATCTACATTGGATATGCTCTAAAACACCAATTTATCAAATCGCCGACAGAAAAACAACACAAAACAAAATTTGAAAGTCACATGTTCTCATCGGTTGATATAGGCCGCACAGAATTTCTCAGTTGCTTCCACGTGTTAAAAACACTTTATAAAACTACAATTTTATATTTTATTCCCCATATCCAAAAATACGTGTACACGGCTCCGACAGCACATTGACACGTGTACAAATTACATGTACTTATACTGACACGTAGCATCTACACCTCACAGCCAGAGAATTATTAAATTGCTTCAGTATCTCTATAAAACTCAATTCACCGGCCAAACTTTACCATCAAACTTATCAACTTCGTCATCTTCACCTCCAAGCTCCAATCAATAGCATTTTCTGTCTTTTTAATCCATTTTTTTTTTTTTTTTTTTTTTTTTTTTTTGTTTTCTTTTTTTTTGTTGGTTCTACTTCTGAAGTTGTTGCAAGAACGTTAACGATTAACGTTATGGCTGGTGGAATTGGAGTTCCACTTTGTGTTCAGTGTGGCACGACTAGCAACCCGTGCCGGTGCAAGGTGGTTGGGCCGACGCTAGGGTTCCTGGCATTCGCAGTGGCGGCAATCTTTGAATGGCCGGTGGGGGCTTTAGTTTATTGCTTCAAGCACGCGAAAGGTCGTCGTATTATGGCTCATCCTGTCACCGTTGTTTACCCTAAAGTCACCAATAAGATTCCTATTTGATGTTCTACCGTGCTATAAAATAATGTAACTTTAATTTACTTCTTGCTTTGCTTAAGTTCATGTAACGAAAATAATAATTGTAGTAAATGATAATTAATTTAAAAAGAAAAAAAATAGACCTTACTTATATTCCCTGTCTTTGAAAAGAGGGTAGTTTCTAAATATATTACATGTGATTAGGAACCCGACCCGGCCGGTTAAACCGATTCAACCATGACCCGCCTGTCACCTTCACCGGGTCAGGTTATAAATTTTCATATTCATTTAAAACTCTAAAAATTAAGACATCAATCTGTGAACAATTAAATGTTTGAATGTTAGGGCTTTTGAAGAGAAATTGCTGGTGAGTGGAATGATGGCAATAACATCGATTTCCAATGAGTGAATCGATCAGAAATCGCGATGGGGGAGGCAAACAGGGGAGGGGTGAGATAGGTTTTGGTCAGGAGGTTGAGGGGAGTGTTTTTGTGGTGATGGAGAGTGTTTCATCGTTGGAAACATGCACTATTTGCCGATGTCGACGGTTATGCGAACTTACAATAATTTTTAGAGGTGGTTTTGTTAGATTTCAAACATTTGGACACCGGTTTGACCCATCAGTCAAACCGGTTAAACCGCTCAACCCGTGACTGCACGGTTTGTGTTTCTAATCACTTAATGTAATGAAAATAATAATAGTGGTAAATGGTAATTAATAGTTATAATATGGACAAAATCAATTGCTCAAGTTTAAGCTTGTAATTCAAAGCTACACGTGATATGATTCACATAATTGTCATGAAATACGTGCAACGAAGGAAGGCAGTCTTGCCTTGGACCCAGTTCATCATCTGTAGCAATTAATCAAGTTTCTGAATTAAAAATTAATGGAAACATCTGCAGCTTGGATAGAAATTTTAATTTGATTTCAAGATGTATTTGTATTCAAATATATGCACCATGTACAATATTAATTTAAAATACAGTGTGAGTAAACAAATACTTGAAGTGGTGTTAGGTACTTTGTGACCTTTGCTTAGAAGCCTCTCCAGCTTCTTTCTTCGTATTCAAAACAAGCAAAGGAAAATTCCATCTTCATCAACGACTTTAAGGCAGTAAATACTATTGGCTTTTAAACCTTTCAAAGACACGCATCCAAGTCAACTCCCGTTAGTCGTTACTCTGAAATCAATCTATTCTTTACATAACCATCTATAATACGTCCAGAATTTCGCAAGTTATAATCAACATTCTTAGTTTTACGTAGGACCAACTTATAGACATGGTCAATTGATCCTATTTTTTCTCGTTACTTTTATTCATATCTATATTAAAAAATACCATTTCAGAAGCGTAAAATACTGCAAATTACCTATTGATCGAACTTGACCAATCACACTAATATTAAATGAGATTGGTCAAGTTGAAATTAATGTTATCATCGATGGTGGACCAGCAGTGGAGAAGACTTATGACTAGAAATAGTGGCCTTTGGTAAACTGAAAATTTCGTAAATTAAGATTTTTTTTCACTCAGTGGACTTGTCTAATCCCCTTATAATTCATAGTGGTGCAATTAAACCTACTTATCTCCCAATAATATTTGATGATCCTTCTCTTCTCTTCCTTGGAACCTTGCTCGGTTCTTTTATAAGAATTTCCCATGGCAAGGAAATTTCTAAACCTTTCCACGCAAAATCTTCAGTTTCAATCCACACTGTTAACCCTTTTGTTTGTTCTGATCGGAGTCTTCTCTGTGTTTTCGGTTGTAACGTTTCTTTGTGCTTCTCACAAAACAAAGAAATNTAGAAATAGTGGCCTTTGGTAAACTGAAAATTTCGTAAATTAAGATTTTTTTTCACTCAGTGGACTTGTCTAATCCTCTTATAATTCATAGTGGTGCAATTAAACCTACTTATCTCCCAATAATATTTGATGATCCTTCTCTTCTCTTCCTTGGAACCTTGCCTAAAACTTGTTCACAGTTTGTGGTAGCTCGGTTCTTTTATAAGAATTTCCCATGGCAAGGAAATTTCTAAACCTTTCCACGCAAAATATTCAGTTTCAATCCACACTGTTAACCCTTTTGTTTGTTCTGATCGGAGTCTTCTCTGTGTTTTCGGTTGTAACGTTTCTTTGTGCTTCTCACAAAACAAAGAAATCGTCAAGAAGACTGAAGGATGAAGAAAAAGTGTCAAGTGAGAGAAAACTTCTTTCGAAATTAAATAGTAATATTAGTAGTAAAGCTCATTTGATGGTGAAGATGATTTCATGGAGGAAGGTGCAAGATGAAGATGATGAAGATGAAGCAGTCTGGAAGAGATCGATCATCATGGGAGAACGGTGTCGTCCTCTTGAGTTTTCCGGGAAAATTCTGTATGATTCTGAAGGAAATCTTTTACCCGACTCTGACTCATCCAACAAAACCTGAGTAAATCAACTGTTTTATTGGATAATTTTAATGTTTCTTGTGTGGAGGTGGATGCTTCTTTTCAAGAATAATTTTGTTTAATTTTCATTTTCTTTTCCCTTTATTTTGGTGGTTGTTTTGTTTGTTTGTCTGTGAATCACTAAAGCTAACTAGTTAGTGAAGTTAATTTGTGAATAAAACTGATGAAAACAGAGAAGTATTCAAAGACAGAGTTCCTTTGAAAATATATAACGATTCATTCAATGGGTTCTATCTTCTCTAATCTCTAATAAAATATTTAGAATGGAGATATTGGGGAATCTGACCATAATTCCATTTATTTATTTTAATGTTTAGATTAAAATTTTCCTGGAGTCAACTATAAGTCAATCACCATTCACCAATTCTGTAGATTACAGGAAAAATGAAAGAACCTGGAAATAACAAGTAATTTCACATCAATAATACAGTGAAAGCGAATACCAGACATTTAGGTAAATCAAATCGTTCATGACATGAACTCCAATCCTTATCAATATGTATAACCTATCTTAATTATTACAATGAATTGATCTAAACCTGATTTCTTCTTAGCTTTTTTACTTGTTGCTTTTGAATATTAGTTGTTAATTTGGCAATTTGTTTTGTGAAATACTGATCTGGGATGAAGATTGAGTGTTGGTTTTGTTTGATGATGAGGGCTAGGTGTATTTGCTAAGATCAAGATATTTCAATATAAGATTTGGTGAAATTTCAGCGAGAAAATATATATCTCAATTAGTGAATGAAAACAAGTTATTCTTAGAGGATTTTGACTAGTAAATAAACAAGAGTTGGACGGAGGGACTATTATGGCGTGAACGGTGTTGATCTACGTTCATCCTATTGTGGCTAAAATTTGGCGTTATTATACGCTATTCCGACCATCGTATGCGGCACCAGTCCGATGTCAGATGTCATCGGAATACGATTATTCCGGCACCGAAACACCCTGTTGTGACGCAATTCCAATGCGACAATTGGGTGTTTTTCTTATAGGGTAATTTGTAAACAGTTTCTCAAATCCTAATACTGTTCAAATCATACTTTAAAAAGCTTGTTATAACTTGATTTTGATTAAAAAAAAAAAAAAAGCTAACTTTATCATCAAAACGTAAAAAAATGTTAGTTTTTTAATCATATAAGAACTATATGAATAATACTATGTCAATAATATCAATCATCTTATAATACACATATAACAAGTTTTGATAAAAAAAATATCATATTTTTCTAACCCAAACATAGATAAAACATCTCTTGGTATATTACTCAAGAAATTCTGAGTTCGAATCCCTCTTAGGTTACTAATAGGAGTAACCATTGGAGTTTTTATTCAACCGATAGTTCTAAGATCCCAAAGATTCAGTTGAGGTGTGCGTAAACTCGTCCGAACACCAAATAGATAAAGTATATATAATATTAATTTTTAAAATCAAATTAATCCTGGATTTTGGAGCACATCATGTCATGAAAGAGTGCTGTGTTCACTAACTTAGTAATCATGATATAATCTACTAAATAACCCACTAATTAATCATCACATGAAAAACAGACAAATTTGCTTGAATCAACAGATGTCTCCACTGAGATCCCATCAATTATTCAAGCCTTTTACAATACTCATAATGCCATTTTTTCAAATAATAATGTCAAGGCCTTTATAAAATACACACACTGTATCTGTATGTGACAAAAGATACAAATGCAATCAAACTAGGATTTGATTTGAATTCATTTTCACAATTATGATCACAGTAGCATAAGTAGATTAGCCATTTATAATGCTGAATCCATCTTCTCAGTGATCCATCTTTTCATGCCTTTCTCATTCATTCATAGCATTTATCATTTAAGCGACAATTCTGATATGATGTAGATCAGCCAGCACCTTTTCTTCACCACTTACCCTTAATGATAACAACTACTCTTAATTTACCTCCCCCTGTTATCTCCGTCTCAACTTTATTTAAAATCAGTTGGACATTACGCACCAAAGAAAATAATCCATCAAATTGTGAAAAGCAACTAGGACTTGATTAGAACCAGAGAGCTCACTTGTATGATATAATTTCATTGATATTTCAATGGTGGAATTTGTCAATTGAGCACATATTCCGTGTTTTTTTTTTTTTTTAATGATTGGGAGTATCCAGATCAACTTACACTCATCTCAACTAATCTCTCAGGACCCTGAAACTATTGATTGAATAAGAACTCCAGTGATTATCCCTATTAGTAACCGAAGAGGGACTTGAACTTAAGACTTCTTGAGTAATACACCTAAAAGGTCCTATCGAACCATTCAATCACTCAAAGGTAGTTCATATCTGTGGTTTTGTATTAGTGAATTAGCCCAAATTAAACACATATCCCTGATTCTTATTATCTTCTTAATCTTCCCCAGTGCTTGAAAATCTTAGTAGAAAGAATATGATGATGAAATCCAAGTAAAATAAACAATTAATTCAACCAAAGATTCATAGTTTAGGTGAGGTTTAAATTTTCCACAGTTTAAAATTTTGTAATCCGACCCCCAATGATAATGAAGGCACTTTAAATTTCAAACAATTGGATCAAGACTCAACTTGGCATGAATGGCTGAAAGAAATATATGAACTTACATATTGATAGCAATATTGGGCATACGTATATATGATACGCCCTCTTCACCAGATAAATTTTTTTAAAGCTTGTAACAAATATTGTTCTGCCATTTTGATGGTGCGTCTGCAATTTTGCTTGCTACCATAGATACATGATTTAACTGTATAGGATATGGAGAGAGACACAGAAATGTGACAAAAATTGTTGGCTTTCTAATACTTAAATAATTTCCTAAGAGCTAAAAATGATATCTAAGACAAATTTACAAAGACACTGAAACATGAAACTTGATGCTCTGCTTTTTGCACTTGATACTGGAATTAAGTCCATGGATCACTACCGAGATGTAACATCTAGTTGAATTTCTTCTGCGGGAAAAAAACTTACGTGTTTCTGCAAAATAGAATGATTTATAAAAAAGAGATTAGTATACAATTTAAAATCTAAACATATGCACAAAACAAGGTTTAGATTAATTATTAACAATTTCAGAAATAAAAATAAAGGCTTCAATTTAAACCAAAACAACGAAACAGGTTAAATTAAAAGACTCCTTTTTCTTTTTAAAATTTTCCAAACTAAACATTAAATGAACTTTTTGCACATAAATAGGCTTGTGTCCTTATAGGCCAGCCTAACTATTGTTCGGCATCCAAATTTGACTTTGGGAATTTCTTGTTCCCTAGAAATGCCTAAGGCTGCATACAAAAGTTAAAAGTCAAGTTAGGCTCCTTTCTTAAGGGCTGATGATGATGTAAGGAACGACGTCGGCTTTACGACCAGTTGTTCTTTCTGAATCGACCCGTTGATATTTCGTGGATTTTTTACCAAAGAGGTTTGGCATAAAAAGTCCCCTCTCACCCCAATTTTAGAGGACCAATATTTTTTTTTTTTCAAAGTATCCATATTCACATTGAAGTCTACTTAATCCGTATAACTACCTTCAATTTCAACTAACGTTTTAATAGTTAAATGTAACGATTTAAGGGGTATAAATGAGATTTTCTTTTTTAAAATCATTGACACGTTTAGTTAAACAGTTAAAATTTTGAAAAAGTAACTAGAAGTTTGGTTAAACTGTTATGAATTTTGAATGTAAAATGGTTTTACGTTAACTTAGGATCCAAAATTAGAGAGGGAAAAGTTTTTAAACCAAATCTCGGTGGGGTGGCAGTCAATCAACCCATATCTTGTTGTCCGCTAAACGAAGAAAAGTTTTTAAAAAGCTAAAGAAAAATAGCGTCAGATAAGAAAAAGAAAGAATGGCAGATAATTTAAAAAAAAAAAAGGTTAAAAAAAGAAAGAAAAGAAAGGGAGGAAATAGCCCCTAAAAGGTTAATTGATGTGGTATTCACGTAATGGGTTGTTACAAGCCGACAAGTTAATAGTTATAAAAGGATGAGATTTTTTTGACTAAACTGGCCCACCAAAAATCATGTGGCTTATGTCCCTTGTTACTCAGCAGCATGTGGACTCAGGGTGAAAATGAACCTGATAATTTCAGCCATGGCTAAATCAACATCATAAAACTCATTCATCTTCCTATGGTCAAATTCTAGACTTGGCCAGCCATTCCCAATTTGTAATTAACGACAGTATCAATAACGACCGGCCCGACAAGACAGTGCACCCATTTCTTTAATAATGCTTTAATTTAATTCATTCTGTCTTATTCATTGCATGAATACAAGGCTAATCACAATCACTATGACTAATCCCAATTAAATCTTACTTTTAACGAAAAATTACTATTGACTCACTGCATTTCTGCATTTCTCCAAGAGAAATACTACATTTATAACTTTTTATCACAAATTTTTTCTCACAATCTCGATATGACAGTTTACAATTGATCAATTCGTAATAAGTCTAACCTCAATCCCACTTAATAAATCACGACTAACTAATTATGAGTTGTTAAGTAAAAGGGTTGAAAAGAAGAGGTTGTAGGTATAGTATTACTCTTTCTCCAAGAGTAATACTACACCCAAATACAACCATTATTCTGCCACAAATTTATTATTCATTTTTGTATGCATGAATAAGTAAACACTTGATTTTATAATGCAAATGGAGGTATCATCTCCTCTTAATTCACAAACCAAATTCCTATAATGAAATTAATCATTGACATAATCAAAATGAGAACTGAGACAATTTCAAAGATTATTAACAAAACCAAATTTAGTAAACATACCTCACGTGCCTTATGATTCTCTCTGACGCTACCAAGTCTCGGTTTCCACTCCTCTCCCGGTAGCGGCGCACCGCCGGCTTTTCCAACATAAAGATCGACAAGCTTCTCAGCCGCCTCCGCTTCATCCTTACTCTCATCCATCAATTTAGCCACTTGGGATTTGGGCAGCCTCATTTTGACCCTCATGCGCCCATCATTAAGTTCCGGCACTTGCCCATCAGATCCACGGCTCGTCGAGGGTTTAACTGCAGAAAGATCAGAAACTGCCCGCCTTGACAACATCAGTAACTCAAGCCGGTCCTTTGCGCCCATGTGAATCCCCGATTGAACCCTTCTAGTGGGCATTTTATTTTTCTCTTCAGGAATAAACTTGGGTAACTCCACCAAGAAATAAATTTTCTTGGCCTTCAGAATCTGTTGAGGCTCCAACGGCTTCGCCCGAATGCCATAGTGTTTCACAGCTTCTGAATCTAACAAAACGTGACCTGGGTAGTCTTTAACGACATCGGAAACTTGAACTGGAGTCTTTAACTTGAACGTTTCTCCATCAACTTTCATCACCTTGGCTTTCTTTCTTCCTCCTATGGTGTTCCCCATGTTAAATTTTCTTGTGTTAATATTATAAAGATTATGATAAAGGTTGGAATTGTTTATATACGGGATTTGGTGAGGTGTGAATCAGTGGAAATTATTGTAGATTCCTTTTACTGAAGATATGGATTCATGATTAAGGACAGGTGAATTGAAGTGGGAACGTTAATGAGTTTGGTTGGGGTCGAGACAAAGTCTGTGTTTGGCGTAGATGGAAAATAGAAAATGAAGAATTGAGTTGTGACAAACCAAACGTACATATCAGCTTTCAAGATTCCCATTAAGCTATGTTTGTTTAAGTACTTTTTTTTTTTACCTATTTATCATGTGAAATTAAGCGCTTGTGGGACAACTTTTGTTGAAAAGGATAAGCACAAGGAAAAGTGCTTTTGGCTTGCACCAACTAGCATGGCTAGTCGACGTACAACAGAAATTGTCCTGTTAGGCTGGCCCATCTTTTCCATCCTATTAATTTTCTCATCTATAAATAATCATTTTTTCTATTAATATAAATGATACCAATATATAGATTCAATTAGACTAATATTATACCCACAACCTTTTCGTATAAGTTTTCTTCCACAAACTTATATGATAAAAGATGATTGAGTAAAAGTTTATTTTAAATATAAAATCACTCAATCATCTTTTGTCACATAAGTTTGTGAGAGAAAATTTGTATAAAAAAGTTATGAGTGTAGTATTAGTGTAATTTTTAAGGGTTAATCACATCTTTCCCATTAGAAATTGTTAATTTTTAAGCCTTTTAAAATTATTAAATACACCTTTACCTGGTGTTTTGATATTTTTCATAAGTTTATTCAATAATGCTAGGTCCACAACTTTTTCTCACAACCCTGACATAATAGTTTATCTTTTGTTAGCTCGCAAACAGGTAGGCAGGATCCACACAAGCAGGTGAGACCCATTTTGCGAGACGAGCTATCACATTGGAGATTGTGAGATTGAGTTATGGACCTAGCATTACTCAAGTTTTTTTTATATATATTTTAAAAGTTATTGGTAATTTTATAAAGATATTAAATAGTTTCTGAAAATTACTAGAACACATGAGACTTGGATCTCGAGAGTGAAATTAACCAAATTTGTAATATTAATTATATTATTAGTATTGTAGGATATCCTGAATTCAAAATTTACCATTTGTAACTTATGTGTTAATTAATTAACTCAATGTGAAAGTAGTTTAGAAGGTTAATTAAAAGAAATGAATCATCTTGAGTTGTATATTACTTGGATTATTGCTCAGTCAACTAATGTTTATCATTAGATGAACCCATTCAACACCCGAATTAAACGTATCTAGATCTCCAATTAAACTACTTAATAAAAATACATAAATGATACCAAAGTTTACTTCCCACAAAATAGCTAAATTAAGTTGATTATTTATATGATTTTGAATATGGATTAATGGGTCAATGAATTTATAAAAATCATGTCCATAAGAGAAGAAAATATCTTCAAAAATTAAATTAAAGGTTTTATAATGTCAGAAGAGATAACTATAAAGTTTCTAGCAAGTTTGACCATATATAGCCAGTACCATTCGATTGATACGGCCTAAAACATTGAAATAGCATAGTTGAATATATGCTTATTCAAGATATTAAATTAAATATATTTAATTAATTCTTGCATGGCATGTGTGT